>NC_089844.1:209788141-210109471 GCF_035609145.1 Eleutherodactylus coqui | reverse complement strand
TTTACATGTGAGATTGGGTGGGTTTAGATGTGTGATTAGGTAGGGTTACATGTGAGATTGGGTGCGGTTACAGGTGCGATTGGGTGGGTTTACAGGTGAGTTTGGGTGAGGTTAGAGGTGAAATTGGGTGGGGTTACAGGAGCATTTGGGTGGGGTTACATGTGAGATTGGGTGGGATTGGAGGTGCGATTGGGTGGGGTTACAGTTGGAATTGGGTGAGGTTTGAGGTTTCATAAGAAGGGGTTACAGTTGGAATTGTGTGGGGTTAGAGGTGCGATTGGGTAGGGTTACAAGGGCGGCTGGGTGGGATTATACTTGTGATTGTGTGGGATTACAGGTGAGATTGGGTGTGGTTAGAGGTAAAATAGGGTGGGGCTACAGGTGAGATTGGGTACGGTTACATGTGAGATTGGGTGGCCTTACAGGTGCGATTGGGTGGGGTTACAGGTGAGAGGGTGTGGTGAGAGGTGAGATTGGGTGGGGCCACAGCTGCGATTGGGTAGGGTTCGATGTGCGATTGGGTGGGGTTACATGTTAGATTGGGTGGGTTTAGAAGTGTGATAAGGTAGGGTTACAAGTGAGATTGAGTGTGGTTACAGGTGCGATTGGGTGGGTTTACAGGTGAGATTGGGTGGGTTTAGAGGTGAGATTGGGTGGGGTTACAGGTACGATTTGGTAGGATTAGAGGTGTGATTGGCTGGGGTTACAGGTGCGATAGCGTTGGGTTAGAGGTGCAATTGGGTGGGGTTACAGGTGCGATTGGGTGGGGTTAGAGGTGCGATTGGCTGGGGTTGGAGTTGCAATTGGGTGGGATTAGAGGCGAGATTGGGTCGGGATACAGGTGCGACTGGGTGGGGTTACATGTGAGATTGGGTGCGGTTACAGGTGCGATTGGGTGGGTTTACAGGGGAGATTGCATGGGTTTACAGGTGAGATTGGGTGGAGTTACAGGTGAGATTGGGTGAAGTTAGAGGACCGATTAGGTGGTGTTACAGTTGAAATTGGGTGGGTTTAGAGGTGCAATTGGGAGGAGTTACAGGGGAGATTGGGTGGGATTGGGTGGGTTTACAGGTGTGATTGGGTGTGGTTAGAGGTAAGATTGGGTGGGGCTACAGGTGAGATTTGGTTGGGTTAGAGGTGCGATTAGGTAGGGTTACATGTGAGATTGGGTGGGATTGGAGTTGTGATTGGGTGTTGTTACAGGTGATATTGCGTGAGGTTAAGGTGTGATTGGGTGAGGTTAGAGTTGGAATTGGCTGGGGTTGGAGTTGCGATTGGGTGGGGTTAGAGGTGAGATTTGGTGGGGATACAGGTGCGACTGGGTGGGGTTACATGTGAGATTGGGTGGGTTTAGATGTGTGATTAGGTAGGGTTACATGTGAGATTGGGTGCGGTTACAGGTGCGATTGGGTGGGTTTACAGGTGAGTTTGGGTGAGGTTAGAGGTGAAATTGGGTGGGGTTACAGGAGCATTTGGGTGGGGTTACATGTGAGATTGGGTGGGATTGGAGGTGCGATTGGGTGGGGTTACAGTTGGAATTGGGTGAGGTTTGAGGTTTGATAAGAAGGGGTTACAGTTGGAATTGTGTGGGGTTAGAGGTGCGATTGGGTAGGGTTACAAGGGCGGCTGGGTGGGATTATACTTGTGATTGTGTGGGATTACAGGTGAGATTGGGTGTGGTTAGAGGTAAAATAGGGTGGGGCTACAGGTGAGATTGGGTACGGTTACATGTGAGATTGGGTGGCCTTACAGGTGCGATTGGGTGGGGTTACAGGTGAGAGGGTGTGGTGAGAGGTGAGATTGGGTGGGGCCACAGCTGCGATTGGGTAGGGTTCGATGTGCGATTGGGTGGGGTTACATGTTAGATTGGGTGGGATTAGAAGTGTGATAAGGTAGGGTTACAAGTGAGATTGAGTGTGGTTACAGGTGCGATTGGGTGGGTTTACAGGTGAGATTGGGTGGGTTTAGAGGTGAGATTGGGTGGGGTTACAGGTACGATTTGGTAGGATTAGAGGTGTGATTGGCTGGGGTTACAGGTGCGATAGCGTTGGGTTAGAGGTGCAATTGGGTGGGGTTACAGGTGCGATTGGGTGGGGTTAGAGGTGCGATTGGCTGGGGTTGGAGTTGCAATTGGGTGGGATTAGAGGCGAGATTGGGTGGGGATACAGGTGCGACTGGGTGGGGTTACATGTGAGATTGGGTGCGGTTACAGGTGCGATTGGGTGGGTTTACAGGGGAGATTGCATGGGTTTACAGGTGAGATTGGGTGGAGTTACAGTTGGAATTGGTTAGGGTTACAGATGCGATTTGGTAGGATTAGAGGTGTGATTGGGTGGGGTTACAGGGGAGATTGATTGGTATTAGAGGTGTGATTGGGTGGGGTTACAGGTGCGATTGGGTGGGGTGAAAGGTGAGATTGAGTGAGGTAACAGGTGTGATTAGGTGGGGTTAGAAGTGCGATTGGCTGGGGTTCCAGGTGAGATTGAATGGGGTTACAGGAGCGATTGGGTGGGGTTACATGTGAGATGGGGTGGGATTATATGTGCAATTGAACAGGGTAAAGCTGTGACTGGGTGGGATTAGAGGTGCGATTGGGTGGGATTACAGGTGAGTTTGGGTGAGGTTAGAGGTGAAATTGGGTTACGTTACAGGCGTGTTTGGGTGGGGTGACATGTGAGATTGGGTGGGATTGGTGGTGCGATTGGGTGGAGTTACAGGTGGAATTGGGTGAGGTTAGAGGTTTGATAAGATGGGGTTACAGTTGGAATTGGGTGGGGTTAGAGGTGCGATTGGGTAGGGTTACAGGGGCGGCTGGGTGGGATTACACTTGTGATTGGGTGGAATTACAGGTGAGATTGGGTGTAGTTAGAGGTAAAATAGGGTGGGGCTACAGGTGAGATTGGGTACGGTTACATGTGAGATTGGGTGGCCTTACAGGTGCGATTGGGTGGGGTTACAGGTGAGATAGGGTGTGGTTAGAGGTGAGATTGCGTGGGGCCACAGCTGCGATTGGGTAGGGTTCGTTGTGCGATTGGGTGGGGTTACATGTTAGATTGGGTGGGTTTAGAATTGTGATTCGGTAGGGTTACAAGTTAGATTGAGTGTGGTTACAGGTGCGATTGGGTGGGTTTACAGGTGAGATTGGGTGGGTTTAGAGGGGAGATTGGGTGAGGTTAAAGGTCTGATTGGGTGGGGGTGCAGGTGAGATTGGGTTGGGTTAGAGGTGCGATTAGGTAGAGTTAAATGTGAGATTGGGCGGGATTGGAGTTGTGATTGGGTGGAGTTACAGGTGATATTGCGTGAGGTTAGAGGTGCGATTGGGTGGGGTTACAGTTGGAATTGGCTGGGGTTGGAGTTTCAATTGGGTGGGGTTACATGTGAGATTGGGTGGGTTTAGATGTGTGATTAGGTAGGGTTACATGTGAGATTGGGTGCGTTTACAGGTGCGATTGGGTGAATTTACAGATGAGATTGGGTAGGTTTAGAGGTGAGATTGGGTGGGGTTATAGTTGGAATTGGGTGGGGTTACAGGTGAGATTTGGTAGGATTAGAGGTGTGATTGGGTGGGGTTACAGGGATTGAGTGGGATACAGTAGTGATTGGTGGGATTACAGTAGTGATTGGGTGGGGTACAGGTGCGATTGGGTGGGGTTAGAGGTGCACTTGGGTGGGGTTACTGGTGAGATTGGGTGGTGTTAGAGGTGCGATTGGGTGGGGTTAGATGTGCGGTTCTCTGGGATTAGAGGTGTGATTAGGTGTGGTACAGATGTTATTGGATGGGATTAGATGTAAGATTGGGTGGATAACAGTTGCAATTGGGTGGGGTTACAGGAGCGATTGGGTAGTGTTACAGGTCAGATTGGGTGGGGTTAGAGGTGCAATTGTGTGGGCTTACATTTGAGATTGGGTGGGGTTACAGGTGCGATTGGATGGAGTTAGAGGTGTGATTGGGTTAGTTTACAGGTCAGATTGGGTGTGTTTAGAGGTAAGATTGGGTGGGGCTACAGGTGAGATTGGGTGGGGTTAGAGGTGCGATTAAGTAGGGTTACATGTGAGATTGGCTAGGATAGAAGATGCGATTGGGTGGGTTTACTGGTGAGATTGGGTGGGGTTAGAGTTGCGATTGGGTGGGGTTAAATGTGCGGTTCTCTGGGATTAGAGGTGTGATAAGGTGTGGTACAGATGTTATTAGATGGGATTAGATGTAAGATTGGGTGGATAACAGTTGCAATTGGGTGGGGTTACAGGAGCGATTTGGTAGTGTTACAGGTCAGATTGGGTGGGGTTAGAGGTGCTATTGGGTGTGGTTACAGGTAAGATTGAGTAAGGTTAGAGGTGCGATTTGGTGGGGTTAGAGGTGCGATTGGCTGGGGTTGGAGTTGCAATTGGGTGGGATTAGAGGCGAGATTGGGTGGGGATACAGGTGCGACTGGGTGGGGTTACATGTGAGATTGGGTGCGGTTACAGGTGCGATTGGGTGGGTTTACAGGGGAGATTGCATGGGTTTACAGGTGAGATTGGGTGGAGTTACAGTTGGAATTGGTTGGGGTTACAGATGCGATTTGGTAGGATTAGAGGTGTGATTGGGTGGGGTAACAGGGGAGATTGATTGGTATTAGAGGTGTGATTGGGTGGGGTTACAGTTGGAATTGGGTGAGGTTTGAGGTTTGATAAGAAGGGGTTACAGTTGGAATTGTGTGGGGTTAGAGGTGCGATTGGGTAGGGTTACAAGGGCGGCTGGGTGGGATTATACTTGTGATTGTGTGGGATTACAGGTGAGATTGGGTGTGGTTAGAGGTAAAATAGGGTGGGGCTACAGGTGAGATTGGGTACGGTTACATGTGAGATTGGGTGGCCTTACAGGTGCGATTGGGTGGGGTTACAGGTGAGAGGGTGTGGTGAGAGGTGAGATTGGGTGGGGCCACAGCTGCGATTGGGTAGGGTTCGATATGCGATTGGGTGGGGTTACATGTTAGATTGGGTGGGTTTAGAAGTGTGATAAGGTAGGGTTACAAGTGAGATTGAGTGTGGTTACAGGTGCGATTGGGTGGGTTTACAGGTGAGATTGGGTGGGTTTAGAGGTGAGATTGGGTGGGGTTACAGGTACGATTTGGTAGGATTAGAGGTGTGATTGGCTGGGGTTACAGGTGCGATAGCGTTGGGTTAGAGGTGCAATTGGGTGGGGTTACAGGTGCGATTGGGTGGGGTTAGAGGTGCTATTGGGTGTGGTTACAGGTAAGATTGAGTAAGGTTAGAGGTGCGATTTGGTGGGGTTAGAGGTGCGATTGGCTGGGGTTGGAGTTGCAATTGGGTGGGATTAGAGGCGAGATTGGGTGGGGATACAGGTGCGACTGGGTGGGGTTACATGTGAGATTGGGTGCGGTTACAGGTGCGATTGGGTGGGTTTACAGGGGAGATTGCATGGGTTTACAGGTGAGATTGGGTGGAGTTACAGTTGGAATTGGTTGGGGTTACAGATGCGATTTGGTAGGATTAGAGGTGTGATTGGGTGGGGTAACAGGGGAGATTGATTGGTATTAGAGGTGTGATTGGGTGGGGTTACAGTTGGAATTGGGTGAGGTTTGAGGTTTGATAAGAAGGGGTTACAGTTGGAATTGTGTGGGGTTAGAGGTGCGATTGGGTAGGGTTACAAGGGCGGCTGGGTGGGATTATACTTGTGATTGTGTGGGATTACAGGTGAGATTGGGTGTGGTTAGAGGTAAAATAGGGTGGGGCTACAGGTGAGATTGGGTATGGTTACATGTGAGATTGGGTGGCCTTACAGGTGCGATTGGGTGGGGTTACAGGTGAGAGGGTGTGGTGAGAGGTGAGATTGGGTGGGGCCACAGCTGCGATTGGGTAGGGTTCGATATGCGATTGGGTGGGGTTACATGTTAGATTGGGTGGGTTTAGAAGTGTGATAAGGTAGGGTTACAAGTGAGATTGAGTGTGGTTACAGGTGCGATTGGGTGGGTTTACAGGTGAGATTGGGTGGGTTTAGAGGTGAGATTGGGTGGGGTTACAGGTACGATTTGGTAGGATTAGAGGTGTGATTGGCTGGGGTTACAGGTGCGATAGTGTTGGGTTAGAGGTGCAATTGGGTGGGGTTACAGGTGCGATTGGGTGGGGTTAGAGGTGCTATTGGGTGTGGTTACAGGTAAGATTGAGTAAGGTTAGAGGTGCGATTTGGTGGGGTTAGAGGTGCGATTGGCTGGGGTTGGAGTTGCAATTGGGTGGGATTAGAGGCGAGATTGGGTGGGGATACAGGTGCGACTGGGTGGGGTTACATGTGAGATTGGGTGCGGTTACAGGTGCGATTGGGTGGGTTTACAGGGGAGATTGCATGGGTTTACAGGTGAGATTGGGTGGAGTTACAGTTGGAATTGGTTGGGGTTACAGATGCGATTTGGTAGGATTAGAGGTGTGATTGGGTGGGGTAACAGGGGAGATTGATTGGTATTAGAGGTGTGATTGGGTGGGGTTACAGGTGCGATTGGGTGGGGTGAAAGGTGAGATTGAGTGAGGTAACAGGTGTGATTAGGTGGGGTTAGAAGTGCGATTGGCTGGGGTTCCAGGTGAGATTGGGTGGGGTTACATGTGAGATGGGGTGGGATTATATGTGCAATTGAACAGGGTAAAGCTGTGACTGGGTGGGATTAGAGGTGCGATTGGGTGGGATTACAGGTGAGTTTGGGTGAGGTTAGAGGTGAAATTGGGTGGGGTTACAGGCGTGTTTGGGTGGGGTTACATGTGAGATTGGGTGGGATTGGTGGTGCGATTGGGTGGGGTTACAGGTGGAATTGGGTGAGGTTAGAGGTTTGATAAGATGGGGTTACAGTTGGAATTGGGTGGGGTTAGAGGTGCGATTGGGTAGGGTTACAGGGGCGGCTGGGTGGGATTACACTTGTGATTGGGTGGGATTACAGGTGAGATTGGGTGTAGTTAGAGGTAAAATAGGGTGGGGCTACAGGTGAGATTGGGTACGGTTACATGTGAGATTGGGTGGCCTTACAGGTGCGATTGGGTGGGGTTACAGGTGAGATAGGGTGTGGTTAGAGGTGAGATTGCGTGGGGCAACAGCTGCGATTGGGTAGGGTTCGTTGTGCGATTGGGTGGGGTTACATGTTAGATTGGGTGGATTTAGAAGTGTGATTAGGTAGGGTTACAAGTTAGATTGAGTGTGGTTACAGGTGCGATTGGGTGGGTTTACAGGTGAGATTGGGTGGGTTTAGAGGTGAGATTGGGTGAGGTTAAAGGTCAGATTGGGTGGGGCTGCAGGTGAGATTGGGTTGGGTTAGAGGTGCGATTAGGTAAATGTGAGATTGGGCGGGATTGGAGTTGTGATTGGGTGGAGTTACAGGTGATATTGCGTGAGGTTAGAGGCGCGATTGGGTGGGGTTACAGTTGGAATTGGCTAGGGTTGGAGTTTCAATTGGGTGGGGTTACATGTGAGATTGGGTGGGTTTAGATGTGTGATTAGGTAGGGTTACATGTGAGATTGGGTGCGTTTACAGGTGCGATTGGGTGAATTTACAGATGAGATTGGGTGGGTTTAGAGGTGAGATTGGGTGGGGTTATAGTTGGAATTGGGTGGGGTTACAGGTGAGATTTGGTAGGATTAGAGGTGTGATTGGGTGGGGTTACAGGGGAGATTGAGTGGGATTACAGTAGCGATTGGGTGGGGTTACAGGTGCGATTGGGTGGGGTTAGAGGTGCACTTGGGTGGGATTACAGGTGAGATTGGGTGAGGTTAGAGGTGCGGTTAGAGTTGCGATTGGCTGGGGTTCTAGGTGAGATTGGATGGGGTTACAGGTGAGATTGGGTGGGATTAGAGGTGCGATTGAGTGGGGTAAAGATGAGACTGGGTGGGATTAGAGGTGCAATTGGGTGGGATTACGGGTGAGATTGGGTGAGGTTAGAGGTGAAATTGGGTGGGGTTACAGAAGTGATTGGGTAGGGTTACAGGTGAGATTAGTTGGGGTAAAGATGAGACTGGGTGGGATTAGAGGTGCGATTAGGTGGGGTTACAGGTGCGATTGGTTGTGGTTACAGGTGAGATTTGGTGAGGTTAGAGGTGCAATTAGGTGGGGTTACAGGTAAGATTGGATGCGGTTACAGATCCAATTGGGTGGGGTTACTGGTGAGATTGGGTGGTGTTAGAGGTGCAATTGGGTGGGGTTAGATGTGCGGTTCTCTGGGATTAGAGGTGTGATTAGGTGTGGTACAGATGTTATTGGATGGGATTAGATGTAAGATTGGGTGGATAACAGTTGCAATTGGGTGGGGTTACAGGAGTGATTGGGTAGTGTTACAGGTCAGATTGGGTGGGGTTAGAGGTGCAATTGTGTGGGCTTACATTTGAGATTGGGTGGGGTTACAGGTGCGATTGGATGGAGTTAGAGGTGTGATTGGGTTGGTTTACAGGTCAGATTGGGTGTGTTTAGAGGTAAGATTGGGTGGGGCTACAGGTGAGATTGGGTGGGGTTAGAGGTGCGATTAAGTAGGGTTACATGTGAGATTGGCTAGGATAGAAGATGCGATTGGGTGGGCTTACTGGTGAGATTGGGTGGGGTTAGAGTTGCGATTGGGTGGGGTTAGATGTGCGGTTCTCTGGGATTAGAGGTGTGATAAGGTGTGGTACAGATGTTATTAGATGGGATTAGATGTAAGATTGGGTGGATAACAGTTGCAATTGGGTGGGGTTACAGGAGCGATTTGGTAGTGTTACAGGTCAGATTGGGTGGGGTTAGAGGTGCAATTGTGTGGGTTTACATTTGAGATTGGCTAGGATAGAAGATGCGATTGGGTGGGGTTGCAGGTGAAATTGGGTGAAGTTAGAGGACCGATTAGGTGGTGTTACAGTTGAAATTGGGTGGGTTTAGAGGTGCAATTGGGAGGAGTTACAGGGGAGATTGGGTGGGATTGGGTGGGTTTACAGGTGTGATTGGGTGTGGTTAGAGGAAAGATTGGGTGGGGCTACAGGTGAGATTGGGTTGGGTTAGAGGTGCGATTAGGTAGGGTTACATGTGAGATTGGGTGGGATTGGAGTTGTGATTGGGTGTTGTTACAGGTGATATTGCGTGAGGTTAGAGGTGTGATTGGGTGAGGTTAGAGTTGGAATTGACTGGGGTTGGAGTTGCAATTGGGTGGGGTTAGAGGTGAGATTGGGTGGGGATATAGGTGCGACTGGGTGGGGTTGCATGTGAGATTGGGTGGGTTTAGATGTGTGATTAGGTAGGGTTACATGTGAGATTGGGTGCGGTTACAGGTGCGATTGGGTGGGTTTACAGGTGAGTTTGGGTGAGGTTAGCGGTGAAATTGGGTGGGGTTACAGGAGCATTTGGGTGGGGTTACATGTGAGATTGGGTGGGATTGGAGGTGCGATTGGGTGGGGTTACAGTTGGAATTGGGTGAGGTTAGAGGTTTGATAAGAAGGGGTTACCGTTGGAATTGTGTGGGGTTAGAGGTGCGATTGGGTAGGGTTACAGGGGCGGCTGGGTGGGATTATACTTGTGATTGTGTGGGATTACAGGTGAGATTGGGTGTGGTTAGAGGTAAAATAGGGTGGGGCTACAGGTGAGATTGGGTACGGTTACATGTGAGATTGGGTGGCCTTACAGGTGCGATTGGGTGGGGTTACAGGTGAGATAGGGTGTGGTGAGAGGTGAGATTGGGTGGGGCCACAGCTGCGATTGGGTAGGGTTCGATGTGCAATTGGGTGGGGTTGCATGTTAGATTGTGTGGGTTTAGAAGTGTGATTAGGTAGGGTTACAAGTCAGATTGAGTGTGGTTACAGGTGCGATTGGGTGGGTTTACAGGTGAGATTGGGTGAGTTTAGAGGTGAGATTGGGTGGGGTTGCAGGTACGATTTGGTAGGATTAGAGGTGTGATTGGCTGGGGTTACAGGTGAGATAGCGTTGGGTTAGAGGTGCAATTGGGTGGGGTTACAGGTGCGATTGGGTGGGGTTAGAGGTGCGATTGGGTGTGGTTACAGGTAAGATTGAGTAAGGTTAGAGGTGCGATTTGGTGGGGTTAGAGGTGCGATTGGCTGGGGTTCCAGGTGAGGTTGGATGGGGCTACAGGTGCGATTGGGTTGGGTTACATGTGAGATTGGGTAAGATTAGAGGTGCTATTGAGTGGGGTAAAGATGAGACTGGGTGGGATTAGAGGTGCGATTGGGTGGCATTACAGGTGAGATTGGTTGAGGTTAGAGGTGAAATTGGGTGGGGTTACAGGAGTGTTTGGGTGGGGTTACAGGTGAGACTGGGTGGGTTTAGAGGTGCGATTAGGTAGCGTTACATGTGAGATTGGGTGGGATTGGAGGTGCGATTGGGTGGGGTTACAGGTGGAATCGGGTGAGGTTAGAGGTTTGATAAGAAAGGGTTACAGTTGGTATTGGGTGGGCTTAGAGGTGCGATTGGGCAGGGTTACAGGGGCGGCTGGGTGGGATTATAGGTGTGATTGTGTGGGATTACAGGTGAGAGTTGGTGTGGTTAGAGGTAAGATATGGTGAGGCTACAGGTGAGATTGGGTAGGGTTACATGTGAGATTGGGTTGGCTTACAGGTGCGATTGGGTGGGGTTACAGGTGAGATAGGGTGTAGTGAGAGGTGAGATTGGGTGGGGCCACAGCTGCGTTTGGGTGGGGTTCGATGTGCGATTGTGTGGGGTTATATGTGAGATTTGGTGGGTTTAGAAGTGGGATTAGGTAGGGTTACAAGTGAGATTGGTTGCGGTTACAGGTGCGATTGCGTGGGTTTACAGGTGAGATTGGGTGGGGTTACTGTTGGAATTGGGTGGGGTTACTGGTGCGATTTGGTATGATTAGAGGTGTGATTGGATGGGGTTACAGGGGTGAGTGAGTGGGATTAGAGGTACGATTGGGTGGGGTTACAGGTGAGATAGCGTTGGGTTAAAGGTGCAATTGGGTAGGATTAGGTGTGCGATTGGGTGGCGTTAGAGGTGCGATTGGGTGTGGTTACAGGTGAGATTGAGTATGGTTAGAGGTGCTATTTGGTGGGGTTGGAGGTGCGATTGTCTGGGGTTCCAGGTGACGTTGGATGGGGTTACAGGTGCGATTGGGTGGGGTTACATGTGAGATTGGGTAAGATTAGAGGTGCGATTGAGTGGCGTAAAGATGAGACTGGGTGGGATTAGAGGTGCGACTGGGTAGGGTTACAGGTGAGATTGGGTGGGATTAGAAGTGCAATTAGGTGGGGTTACAGGTGAGATTGGGTGAAGTTAGAGATGCAATTGGGTGGGGTTACAGTGGAGACTGGGTGGGATAATAGGTGGGATTGGGTGGGGTTACAGGGGTGATTGGGTGTGGTTGGAGGTATTAGAGGGGAGAAAGGGTGATATTAGAGGTGTGGTTGGCTGGGATTACAAGTGAGATTGCTTGGGGTTAGGGTTGCAATTGAGTGGGGTTACAGGTGCAATTGGGAGTGGTTAGAAGTAATAGTGCGAATGATTAGAAGTTATATTGCGTGGGGTTAGAGGTGCGATTGGATGGGGTTACAGTTGCAATTGGGAGTGGTTAGAAGTAATATTGCAAATGATTAGAGGATATATTGCGTGGGGTTAGAGGTGCGATTGCGTGGGGTTAGAGGTGTGATTGGGTGGGGTTACAGTTGCAATTGGGTGGGGTTAGACATGCGATTGGGTGGGGTTACGTGTGAGATTAGCTGGGATTGGAGGTGTGATTGGGTGCGGTTACAGGTGAGATTGAGTGGGATTAGAGGTGTGATTGGGTGGGATTACATGTGATATTGGGTGGGATTAGAGGTGCAATTGGGTGTGGTTACATGTGAGATTATCTGGGATTGGAGGTGCGATTGGGTGGGGATAGAGGTGCGATTGGATGGGGTTATATGTGAGAATGGGTGGGGTTACAGGTGCAATTGGGTGGGTTTAGAGGTGTGATTGGATGAAGTTACAGGTGCAATTGGGTGGGGTTACAAGTGAGATTGGGTGGGCCTAGAGGCGCGATTTGGTGAGGTTACAGATAAGATTGGGTGGGGTTACAGGTATGTTTTAAGACTAAAACGTTTTCATGAAGATGTTAATTCTTCTTTTTTAGACCCGCTTTTACACAGGTGACAATTGCGCAATTTACTTGTGACGGGACAGCGCTGCAAATCGCATGTATGTGAATCCCATGCTTTCCAATGGGTTCTTTCACGTTAGCGATGTTTTGTAGGCTGCTACATTGCGAGAAAAGAAACGCATGATGCAAAAAATGTTTTGATGATTTACGATGTTTTGTAGCCCAGGTTTGCCTATAAAGCATTTCTTTCTGTTTCATTGCACCGATCAAAAAAGTAGTTTTCGTGTGGTGCGATGCAACTTTTACAATAGGTAGTCCTACTGTAAAAGCCCTAAAATAAGCCCTGGTTTCATTTAAAAAAAACAAAAAAAACATAAGCTAACATGCGCTGTTCGCTCCGCCATGTCTTCTCTGCAGGTACCTGGCACTTGTCTTCAGGCAAATCTTCCTGGTTAGGAGTTCAAATTCTCTGCCACCAGGAGACTCTGGCTGTGATTGGTTCTTGAGTTCCGCTGCTCAGCCCATTAGGGCCAGCGCTCGAAGAGCCAATCACAGCCATTGTGATTGCCCCAGCCGCAGCGGAAGAGCGAATGTCCATGCCGCTTCAAAACCCGCAACACGGGGTTTTCAAGCGGCCTGGTCACTCGCTCTTCCGCTGCGGCTGGGGCTCTCGGAGAGCGCGTCCGCAGCGTAATAAAAAAAAAAGAACATGCTGCTGCTGGTGAATCCGGGCCGCAGCGCCGGCTTCTGTTGGCTTTGCCGCGACAGATTGGTCGTCCCATATGGACGAGATTTCTGAGAAATCTCATCCACATGGCTGGCTAACTCCAGGATTAGCGGCCGCAAGCGGATATGCAGCGGAGAAATTCCGGACGGAAGTTCGGCAGCAAATCCGCCCAGTGTGAACCCAGCCTTATGGGAGCACTCTGGCCTTCGGACCGTTGTCCTCCAGCTACAACTTACGATTTTTATGAACTATTTCAGCTTTTAGGGCTTATTTACACAAGCACATTTGTGCTGTGTATTAAGTGTGCAAAATTTGTGCGCCATAGACAGTAAATAGAACCCATTCATTTCAATGGGTTCGTTCACTTGGGCGTATTTTGCTCATGCTTTCAGTTTGTGCAAAAATATATGCAGCACGTTCTATTTTGTTGTGTATTGCACACGAGAATATCACATAGCAAACTTAATCGCCCATTGAAATCAACGGGGCCACGCTTGTGGGGTTTTTTTTTGCATGTGCGTGCAAAGTATATAGTGAAATACACACACATGCACTTAAAAACACCCAAATGTGCGTGTATTATGTCCGTGTGAAGTTTACTGCAGATTTCGCCCGGTTTCAGCAGCGCTGGCATACTTTACACAGCCAAGGATGCTAAAAAAAAAAAGCAATACTCACGTAGCCGCTGCAGTCCGGGTCGTGGCCACTGGTCTCTGCCACTAATCCAGGCTTCCCCTGCACTCACAAGTCTATTGCCGTAGGCCAGGTTTGAGAACCCCGCCTCCAGCAATAGAGTACTGTAATTGGTTGTTGGCGCTGGCTCGATTGGCTGAGACAGTCAATTAAGGGCTGTGATTGGGCATCGAGCCAGCGTCGACAACCAATCACAGCACTCTATTGCTGGACGCGGGGTTCTCAAACCTGGCCTTCGGCAATAGACTTATGAGTGCAGGGGAAGCCCGGATCAGTGGCAGAGACCAGCGGCCGTGACCCAGACCGCAGCGGCTAGGTGAGTATTACTTTCTTTTTTTCTCTATCTAGCCTAGCTGGGACTGGTTTTCAGGGTAGGGCTTCAATTGTAAGCCCTCCCTCCGAAAATCGGTGAGCGGTTAACGCTGCCAGAAACGCGGCACCAAGTGTTGCTGCGTTTTCAGCAGTGCTGAAACCGCTGCCCATTCATTTCAATGGGCGACACAGGGCTGAAAACGACCCAAAATAGAACATGCATCGCTGTCAAAGCGCAGCTTTGGAAGACGCTGCGTTTTCAGCCCTGTGTGAGCAGCTCCATTGAAATGAATGGGAGCCTTGTACAGCCTTTAGCGCTGGGCTGAAAATGCAGTACTAAACGCTGTACAAAACTCCCTGTGTGAGGGTGGCCTAAGGGTGACGTCACATGATGATGTTTTCTTAGCAGACTGTTTTTGCGGGGTGGTTTGCCATTGCCTTCCCCAATCATCCTTACCCCCCAGCAAGCTGGAGACTCCTTTTACTGACCATGGAAGGCTGAGTCAGCCTTGAGCTGGATACCTGAACCAGGCGGGGAACGAACCCGCAACCTTCAGGTCGTGAGCGAGACCTTAAAGGGGTTGTCCCGCGAAAGCAAGTGGGGTTCAGCACTTCTGTATGGCCATATTAATGCACTTTGTAATGTACATCGTGCATTAATTATGAGCCATACAGAAGTTATTCACTTACCTGTTCCGTTGCTGGCGTCCTCGTCTCCATGGTGCCGTCTAATTTTCAGCGTCTAATCGCCCGATTAGACGCGCTTGCGCAGTCCGGTCTTCTTTCTTCTGAATGGGGCCGCTCGTGCCGGAGAGCGGCTCCTCGTAGCTCCGCCCCGTCACGTGTGCCGATTTCAGCCAATCAGGAGGCTGGAATCGGCAATGGACCGCACAGAAGACCTGCGGTCCACCGAGGGTGAAGATCCCGGCGGCCATCTTCGCAAGGTAAGTAAGAAGTCACCGGAGCGCAGGGATTCAGGTAAGCACTATCGGGTTTTTTTTTTTAACCCCTGCATAGGGTTTGTCTCGCGCCGAATGGGGGGGCTATTGAAAAAAAAAATACCTGTTTTGGCGCGGGACAACCCCTTTAAGACAGCAGTCTGCTAAAAAACTTGAAAAATTCTAAATGGAGTGAAATAGAAAAAAAAAATCAGCCATCTTTCTTTCTAACTTTTTTTTTCCGTCTGCATAGTTGTGCGAGGGTTTTTTGCAGGACTACCTCTAGTTTCTCTTGGTACCATTTTTGGAGTACAGGTGTCTTTTTTAATTGCTTTCTATTCAATTTTTTTCTAGGAGACTGGGTAACAAAAAGGGCAATTCTGGCGTGTTTTTTTTTCTGATGACACTCGCCGTGGGGAATAAATAATGCCTTTTTTATTATACTTTTTCAATACAAAAATGTCAAAAAGGTGTGTTTTTCTTAACTATTATTACCTTTTTATTTTTTCTAATTATTAAAACATTTTTAACCTCCCATAGGGGACAAGAACTTGCAGTAGTTTGTTCCCATCTGCTGTATGATGTAATATAATATTATGTTATACCATGATCGGATGGGCAATCTATCAAGCCACATCACAGGCATGGCTTGGAAGGCACTCTGCAATGGCAGCCTTTAGGGATTTCAGAAGGCACCTGGGCGGCCTTGGCAACCACATGCCACCCTGTGAACTCATCACGGGGGGCTCTTTAGGACCCCCAGACATTGATGAGGGCATTTAAATGCTGCTGTCAGAATTGAAGGCAACATTTATATGGTTCACAGCTCTGTGCTGAAAACACAGCCAAAACTATGTAAAAATGCATGACAGCGCTGCTGAAACCGCAGTAAATGCAGCGTTAAAATAGCGCCATGGAATCCGAGTGTTTTTTGTTTTTTTTTAAATACTACATCGATTTAATTACCCCATTCTGAAAATGCTCAAGAAATTATACTACATTTGCATTATATCCTATGAGTGACCTTTGGGGAGAAAGCGCATGTAAGGGCTCAGTCACACGGGCGCATCCAGGCGCCGATGCGACCGTGTTACTGCATAAAGAAAACGGACGCACTGCAGGTGCAGACGACTCTCCGCAGCGCCAGTAGAAAGAACACATGACCGGCAATGGAGCCAGTCATGTGTTCTTTCTCCGCCCTGCAGTGTGGCCGTCTTATCCTGCAGGAAGACGGGCGCATTGGTGCCCGGATGCGCCCATGTGACTGAGCCCTAATACAGAAAACGTAAGTAGTTACAGTAAAAGACAAATGCGTATCATTGTATATAGTACACTAGCTTACCCGTCGCGCGTTGCTGCGAAGACAGACAGACATACATTCTAGGGGTTTTCCCCGGCTCGCAACATTGTTTCCAATAAGCGAGTTCTCCACTAAACATTGTTCTCCATGAAAGAACTGAGCGTACCTTTTTTAAAAATGACGGCAGCAGCGACCAATAAGATTTTGTAGGCCGCTGCTTCCCCCTTGCAGGCTGAATAAAATAGCCGTTGTGTGGAACATCCAATTTATCCGGCTGCTGTGGCTTCTTGGGACGATAGCCTAGTACATGTTTGCCCACTTCCAACTCCAATGGAGACTGACTGTAAATGGCTGGTGTGCTCTAGTATTTATGGTTCCAAGCTGTACGTGTCATTGCATACAGTCTATCTATCTATCTATCTATCTATGACATCAGGAAATGAGAGAATTAGATTCCGTACGTAAAATTTGAACGCTAATTCTTTGGCGCTTTGAATTGAATAATCAAGTTGGGACCCATTAGCTTTTCCCATTTATGACATAATCAATGCTCATGCCAAATTTCAAGTTTCTATGACATTGGGAAGTGAGAGAATTAAATTCCGTACATAAAATTTGGACGCTAATTCTTTTGCGCTTAGAATTGAATAATCGAGTTGGGATGAGACATAAGGCCTTGCCCATAAGCATTCCCCAACCTCCAAGAACTGAACCTACCTACCTGAATAAGATTTTGTAGGCCGCTGCTTCCCCCTTGCAGGCTGAATAAAATAGCCGTTGGGTGGAACATACAATTTATCCGGCTGCTGTGGCTTCTTAGGAAGATATCCTAGTACTTGTTTACCCACTTCCAACTCCAATGGTAATTGGCTGGCGTGCTCTAGTATTTATGGTTCCAAGCTGTACAAGTCATAATAGAGCCTTAATGACATCACAATGCAGCTTTATAGAACATGTTGGGGCATGTTCAAGGGCGTCCGATGTTGATGACATCACAATGGCAGTTATGACATCACAAAGGCAGTTATGACTTGGGGCATCTACCTGGGGGGGGGTCGTAACTTTCGACGATGCTCGCGCAAGCGCTATTTATCGTAGGATAGTTGTACTATGCCTAGAATCTTCCCAGGAGTGTACTCAACAACTTCCCAAAGTTTCATGGCGATCGGATGAATGGTGTAGTAGCGCATAAAGGACAAACAGACACACAGACAGACAGACAGACATACATTCAATTTTATATATATAGATTGTAGATGGTATAAAGAAAAATGATAATATCATCACCCTCTATGAGCAGCTGGTATGTGAGGTGTTAATGTGGATATTACACCTCAGACCTGTAGATCCCCTCATTAACTTCCATCCAGCCATTTTTTTTAAATGCCATAATAATAAAGGCCGCCTCAGTGATGAGTTATTAGTAGAGATGAGCGAGCATTTCCCTTAGCGAGTACCTGCCCGCTCGAGAGAAAAGGTTCAGCTGCTGGCGCGGGTGACAGGTGAATTGCAGCAGTGAGCTGGAGGGAGCGGGGGGGGGGGGGGGGGGAGATCTCCCCTCCGTTCCTCCTTGCTCTCCCCACCGCTGGCAGCTGAACCTTTTCTCTCGAGCGGGCAGGTACTCGCTAAGGGCAATGCTCGCTCGAGCAATTGCCCTTAGCGAGTATGCTCGGACATCACGTTATTAGGCTTCTGTAAAAAGCACAGTACCACTCATTAAATGGTTAATTATGGGTGACTTCAAGTGAATGAGGCCTTGGTGATAAACACCTGCAGTAACCATGGCAACTGTGATGTCATCTATAGCTAGGCCTATGTCATAAGGAACCCATCCATGAAAACTCCATGACGGAAGGGCTTACGGCCAGATGCAGCGCCTTGCTTGGTGTGTCTGGAGACCTGGAGCTTCACCATCTGTGAGGGAGGAGGGGACGCCCGCCTAGCCAGCCAGATCAGCCATATTTACCTAGCCAGCCCGATCAGCCATAACTGCGCAGCCAGATCATGTCTATTATCCCTAGCGATCCAAGGGGTGACAGATGCTGCAGCCAGATCTCCGTCATATCCAGTATCCGCTGCCTGGAGAGGTCACATTTGGATATCTCCATTAGGCATCACATGGGGCCTCTGCTTTGCCCTCGCCTTCCTTACTAATAACTATCATATCTTCTTTTCTAGGATGTATTGCTGTAAATGTGATAAAATGTATAAAATCTGCAGTTAAATCTTGGCATTAACCCCCTAAGCCCGGAGGGAGGGCCATCCTCCAGCCATGGCTCCCCAGAGGTTTCCTCCACAGGGGTTTTTCCTCTCCTGAGTGCTGGACGATGACTCTTCGTGAGTCGGAGGTGCGCCATTTTCAGTGTTTAATCTTACATTTGTAACTATGAAAAAAATGTAATTTCAAATAAAATGTTGTCAATTTAACACAAATGACCGTGTCTGGTGTGTTTGTTTCACAATCTTTGGTTCGGGTGAGGCTGTTTGGGACTCAAGATCCATCACATATGACACAATGATGGAGCCGGACATCCAGTAGGGGCATCTTTAATCCGGATTTATCTCTTCTGCGTTGAAGTCCTCAGCCAGAAACGCAGTGCGAGATAGAACCTCGTTCTGTTTTGCATCTGGGATCTGTTTTAGTTTAGTGCTGATCACCAGCAGAGGGATTTGGTTGACTGGGTGGAATTAGGGGTGCGATTGGGTGGGGTTACAGGGGAGATTAGGTGGCGCTAGAGGTGAGATTGGGTGGGGTTACAGGTGCGATTGTGTGGGGTTAGAGGTGTGATTGTGTGGGGTTACAAGTGAGATTGGGTGGGGTTACAGATACGATTTGGTAGGATTAGAGGTGTGATTGGGTGGGGTACAGGGGAAATTGAGTGGGATTGGAGGTGCGATTCGGTGGAGTTACAGGTCAGATTGGGTGAGGTTAGAGGTGCGATTTGGTGAAAAAGGGGTGCAATTGGCTGGGGTTCCAGGTGAAATTGAATGGGGTTCCAGGTGTGATTGGGTGGAGTTACAGGTCAGATTGGGTGAGGTTAGAGGTGCGATTTGGTGAAAAAGGGGTGCGATTGGTGAGGTTGGAGGTGAAATTGGGTGGGGTTACAGGAGCGAGTGGGTTGGGTTACAGGTGAGATTGGGTGGGATTAGAGGTGCGATTAGGTGGGGTTACAAGTGCGATTGGGTGGGGTTACAGGTGAGATTCGGTGAGGTTAGAGGTGAAATTAGGTTGGGTTACAGGTGAGATCAGATGGGGTTACAGAAGCGATTGGGTGGGGTTAGAGGTGCGGTTCTGTGGGATTAGAGGTGCGATTGGGTGCGCACAGATGTGGATGAGTGGTATTAGATGTGAGAATTGGTGGATTACAGGTGCAATTGGGTCAGGTTACAAGAGCGATTGAGTAGGGTTACAGGTCAAATTTAGTGGGGTTGGAGGTGCGATTTGGTGGGGCTACAAGTGCGATTGGGTGGGGATAGAGGTGCCATTGGGTAGGGTTACATGTAAGATTGGTTGGGGTTACAGGTGCGATTGTGTGGGGTTAGAGGTGTAATTGGGTACGTTTACAGATGAGATTGGGTGTGTTTAGAGATGCGATTGAGTGGGGCTACAGGTCAGATTGGGTGGGGTTAGAGGTGTGATTGGGTGGGGTTACAGGTGATATTGCGTGAGGTTAGAGGTTTGATTGGGTGGGGTTGCAGTTGTAATTGCCTGGGGTTACAGAAGCGATTGGGTGGGGTTAGAGGTGCGATTGGGTGGGGTTAGAGGTGCGGTTCTGTGGGATTAGAGGTGCGATTGGGTGCGCACAGATGTGGATGAGTGGTATTAGATGTGAGAATTGGTGGATTACAGGTGCAATTGGGTGGGGTTACAGGAGCAATTGGGTAGG
Source organism: Eleutherodactylus coqui (assembly GCF_035609145.1). Lineage (NCBI taxonomy): Eukaryota > Metazoa > Chordata > Amphibia > Anura > Eleutherodactylidae > Eleutherodactylus > Eleutherodactylus coqui. The sequence goes on along the minus strand of NC_089844.1, from coordinate 210,089,569 downwards.
GTTACAGGTCAGATTGGGTGGGGTTGGAGGTGCGATTTGGTGGGGCTACAAGTGCGATTGGGTGGGGATAGAGGTGCCATTGGGTAGGGTTACATGTGAGATTGCTTGGGGTTACAGGTGCGATTGGGTGGGGTTAGAGGTTTAATTGGGTGGGTTTACAGATGAGATTGGGTGTGTTTAGAGATGCGATTGAGTGGGGCTACAGGTCAGATTGAGTAGGGTTACATGTGAGATTGGGTGTGATTGAAGATACGATTGGGTGTTACAGGTGAGATTTGGTGAAGTTATAGGTGGGATTACGTGGTGTTACAGTTGGAATTTGGTGGGGTTAGAGGTGCAATTGGGTGGGGCTACAGGAGAGATTGGGTGGGGTTAGAGGTGCGATTGGGTAGGGTTACATGTGAGATTGGGTGGGATTGGAGGTGTGATTGGGTGGGGCTACCGGTGATATTGCGTGATGTTAGAGGTGTGATTGGGTGGGGTTACAGGTGGAATTGGCTGGGGTGGGAGTTGCGATTGGGTGGGGTTAGAGATGCAATTGGGTGGGGTTACAGTTCAGATTGGGTGGGGTTAGAGGTGCGACTGCATGGGTTTACAGGTGAGATTGTGTGTGGTTAGAGGTGAGATTGGGTGGGGCTACAGGTGAGATTGGGTGGGTTTAGATGTGCGATTGGGTGGGGTTATATGTGAGATTGGGTGGGATTGGAGGTGCGATTGGCGATTACAGATGGAATTGGGTGAGGTTAGAGCTGTGATAAAATGGGATTAGAGTTGGAATTGGGAGGGGTTAAAGGTGCGATTGGGTAGGGTTACAGTTGTGACTAGTTGTGACTAGGTGTGATTGGTTGGCTTTACAGGTGAGATTGGGTGTGGTTAGAGGTAAGATAGGCTGGGGCTACAGGTGAGATTGGGTAGGGTTACATGTGAGATTCCGTGGCCTTACATGTGTGATTGGGTCGGGTTACAGGTGAGATTGGGTGTGTTGAGATTGGGTGGTGCTACAGGTGCGATTTGGTAGGATTGGAGGTGTGATTGGGTGGGGTTACAGTGGAGATTGAGTGGAATTAGAGGAGCGATTGGGTGGGGTTACAGGTGAGATAGCGTCGGGGTAGCGGTGCAATTGGGTAGGATTAGAGGTACGATTGGGTGTGGTTACAGGTGAGATTGGGTCAGGTTATAGGTGCGATTGGTTGGGGTTACAGGTGAGATTGGATGGGGTTACAGGTGCAGTTGGGTGAGGTGACATGTGAGATTAGGTAAGATTAGAGGTGCGATTGAGTGGGGTAAAGATGAGACTGGGTAGGATTAGAGGTGCGATTGGGTGGGATTACAGGTGAGAATGGCTGAGGTTAAAGGTGCGATTGATTGGGGTTAAACGAGCGATTGGGTAGGGTTACAGGTGACATTGGGTGGGATTAGAGGTGCAATTAGGTGGGGTTACAGGTGCAATTGAGTGGGGTTACAGGTCAGATTGGGTGAGGTTACTGGTGCGATTAGGTGGGATTACAGGTGAGATTGGGTGGGGTTAGTGGTGCCGTTCTGTGGGATTAGAGGTGTGATTGGGTGTGGTACAGATGTGATTGGGTGGGAATAGATGGGAATGATTGGGTAGGGTTACAGGTCATATTGCGTGATGTTAGAGGTGTGATTGGGTGGGGTTACAGTTGGAATTGTCCGGGGTTGAAGTTGCAATTGGGTTGGGTTAGAGGTGTAATTGGGTGGGATTACAGGTGAGATTTGGTAGGGTTAGAGGTGCGATTAGGTAGAATACATGTGAGATTGGGTGGGATTGGAGGTGCAATTGGGTGGGGTCACAGGTGGAATTGGGTTAGGTTAGAGGTGTGATAAGGTGGGGTTACAGTTGGAATTGGGTGGGGTTTGAGGTGGGATTGGCTGCGGTTACAGGGGAGACTGAGTGGAATTATAAGTGTGAATGGGTGGGTTTACAGATAAGATTGGGTGTGGTTAGAGGTAAGATTGGGTGGGGCTACAGGTGAGATTGGGTAGGGTTAGAAGTGCGATTGGGTCGGGTTTCATGTGAGATTGGGTGGCCTCACTGGTGTGATTTGGTGGGGTTACAGGTGAGATTGAGTGTGGTTAGAGGTGAGATTGGGTGGGGCTACAGGTGAGATTGGGTAGGGTTACATGTGCGATTGGATGGGGTTAAAGCTGAGATTGGGTGGGTTTAGAGGTAAGATTGGGGGGGTTACAGTTGGAATTGGGTGGGGTTACTGGTGCGATTTGGTTGGATTAAAGGTGTGATTAAGTGGGATAACAGGGGAGATTGAGTGGGATTAGAGGTGCTAATGGGTGGGGTTACAGGTGAGATAGCATTGGGTTAGAGGTGCAATTGGGTAGGATTATAGGTGCGATTTTGTGGGGTTACAGGTGAGATTGGGTGTGGTTAGAGGTGAGATTGGGTGGGGCTACAGGTGAGATTGGGTGGGGTTAAATGTGCGATTGGGGGGTTATATTTGAGATTGGGTGGGTCTAGAGGTGTGATTAGGTAGGGTTACATGTGAGATTGGGTGCGGTTACAGGTGCGATCGGGTGGGTTTACAGGTGGAATTGGGTGGGATTACTGGTGCGATTTGGTTGGATTAAAGGTGTGATTAAGTAGGATAACAGGGGAGATTGGGTGGGTTTAGAGGTGAGATTCGGTGGGGTTTCAATGGTTATTCGGTGGGGTTACAGGTGTGATTTGGTAGGATTAGAGGTGTGATAGGGTGGGGTTACAGGGGAGATTGAGTGGGATTAGAGGTGCGATTGGGTGGGGTTAGAGGTGCGATTGGGTGGGGTTAGGGGTGCGATTTGGTTGGGTAAGAGGTGCGATTGGCTAGGGTTCCAGGTGAGATTGGATGCGGTTACAGGTGCGATTGGGTGGGGTTACATCTGAGATTGGGTGGGATTAGAGGTGCGATTAATTGGGGTAAAGATGAGACTGGGTGGGATTTGAGGTGCGCTTGGGTGGGATTACAAGTTAGATTGGGTGAGGTTAGAGATGAAATTGGGTGGAGTTACAGGAGCGATTGGGTAGGGTTACTGGTGAGACTGGGTAGGGTAAAGATGAGGCTGGGTGGGATTAAAGGTGCGATTAGGTGGGGTTAGAGGTGCGATTGGGTGTGGTTACAGGTGAGATTAGGTGGGATTAGAGGTGTGATTAGGTGTGGTACCGATGTGATTGGGTGGTATTAGATGGGAGATTGGGTGGATAACAGTTGCAATTGGGTGGGGTTACAGGAGCGATTGGGTAGGGTTACAAGTGAGATTGGGTGGGGTTAGAGGTGCTATTGGGTGGGGTTTCAAATGCGATTGGGTGGGGTTGGAGTTGTGATTGGGTGGGGTTACAGGTGATATTGCGTGAGTTTAGAGGTGCGATTGGGTGGGGATTCAGCTGGAATTGGCTGGGGTTGGAGTTGCAATTGGGTGGGGTTCCTGGTGAGATTGCGTGGGGTTAGAGGTGCGATTGGGTGGGGTTAGATGTGCGGTCCTTTGGGATGAGAGGTGGTACAAACGTGATTGGGTGCGTTTAGATGGGAGATTGGGGGGATAACAGTTGCAATTGGGTGGGGTTACAGGAGCGATTTGGTAGGTTTACAGGTGAGATTGGGTGGGGTTGAAGGTGCAATTGGGTGGGGTTACAAGTGCAATTGGGTGGGGTTACAGGTGAGATTGGGTGAGGTTAGAGGAGCGATTAGGTGGTGTTACAGTTGAAATTGGGTGGGGTTAGAGGTGCAATTGGGAGGGGTTACAGGGGAGACTGGGTGGGATTATAGGTGGGATTGGGTGGGTTTACAGGTGTGATTGGTTGTGGTTAAAGGTAAGATTGGGTGGGGCTACAGGTGAGATTGGGTTGGGTTAGAGGTGCGATTAGGTAGAGTTGAATGTGAGATTGGGCGGGATTGGAGTTGTGATTGGGTGGGGTTACAGGTGATATTGCGTGAGGTTAGAGGCGCGATTGGGTGGGGTTACAGTTGGAATTTGCTGGGGTTGGAGTTTCAATTGGGTGGGTTTACATGTGAGATTGGGTGGGTTTAGATGTGTGATTAGGTAGGGTTACATGTGAGATTGGGTGAATTTACAGATGAGATTGGGTGGGTTTAGAGGTGAGATTGGTTGGGGTTACAGTTGGAATTGGGTGGGGTTACAGTTGAGATTTGGTAGGATTAGAGGTGTGATTGGGTGGGGTTACAGGGAAGATTGAGTGGGATTAGAGGTGCGATTGGGAGGGGTTTGAGGTGCACTTGGGTGGGGTTAGAGGTGCACATGGATGGGGTTAGAGGTGCGGTTAGAGTTGCGATTGGCTGGGGTTCCAGGTGAGATTGGATGGGGTTACAGGTGCAATTGGGTGGGGTTACATGTGAGATTGGGTGGGATTAGAGGTGCGATTGAGTGGGGTAAAGATGAGACTGGGTGGGATTAGAGGTGCAATTGGGTGGGATTACGGGTGAGATTGGTTGAGGTTAGAGGTGAAATTGGGTGGGGTTAAAGAAGCGATTGGGTAGGGTTACAGGTGAGATTGGTTGGGGTAAAGATGAGACTGGGTGGGATTAGAGGTGCTATTAGGTGGGGTTACAGGTGCGATTGGTTGTGGTTACAGGTGAGATTTGGTGAGGTTAGAGGTGCAATTAGGTGAGGTTACAGGTGAGATTGGATGCGGTTACAGATGCGATTGGGTGGAGTTACTAGAGAGATTTGGTGGGGTTAGAGGTGCGATTGGGTGGGGTTAGATGTGCGGTTCTTTGGGATTAGAGGTGTGATTAGGTGTGGTACAGATGTTATTGGGTGGGGTTAGAGGTGCAATTGTGTGGGCTTACATTTGAGATTGGGTGGGGTTACAGGTGTGATTGGGTTGGTTTACAGGTCAGATTGGGTGTGTTTAGAGGTAAGATTGGGTGGGGCTACAGGTGAGATTGGGTGGGGTTAGAGGTGCGATTAAGTAGGGTTACATGTGAGATTGGCTAGGATAGAAGATGCGATTGGGTGGGGTTACAGGGGAGATTGGTGAAGTTAGAGGACCGATTAGGTGATGTTACAGTAGGAATTGGGTGGGTTTAGAGGTGCAATTGGGAGGAGTTACAGGGGAGACTGGGTGGGATTGGGTGGGTTTTTACAGGTGTGATTGGGTGTGGTTAGAGGTAAGATTGGGTGGGGCTACAGGTGAGATTGAGTTGGGTTAGAGGTGCGATTAGGTAGGGTTACATGTGAGATTGGGTGGCATTGGAGTTGTGATTGGGTGTTGTTACAGGTGATATTGCGTGAGGTTAGAGGTGCGATTGGGTGTGGTTAGAGTTGGAATTGGCTGGGGTTGGAGTGGCAATTGGGTGGGATTAGAGGTGAGATTGGGAGGGGATACAGTTGCGACAGGGTGGGGTTACATGTGAGATTGGAGGTGCGGTTACAGGTGCGATTGGGTGGGTTTACAGGTGAGATTGGGTGGAGTTACAGTTGGAATTGGTTGGGGTTACAGATGCGATTTGGTAAGCTTAGAGGTGTGATTGGGTGGGGTTACAGGGGAGATTGATTGGTATTAGAGGTGTGATTGGGTGGGGTTACAGGTGCGATTGGGTGGGGTCAAATGTGAGATTGAGTGAGGTAACAGGTGTGATTAGGTGGGGTTAAAAGTGCGATTGGCTGGGGTTTCCAGGTGAGATTGGATGGGGTTACAGGAGCGATTGGGTGGGGTTACATGTGAAATGGCGTGGGATTAGATATGCAATTGAATAGGGTAAAGCTGTGACTGGGTGGGATTAGAGGTGCGATTGGGTGGGATTACAGGTGAGTTTGGGTGAGGTTAGAGATGAAATTGGGTGGGGTTACAGGAGCGTTTTCGTGGGGTTACATGTGAGATTGGGTGGGATTGATGGTGCGATTGGGTGGGGTTAGAGGTGCGATTGGGTAGGGTTACAGGGGCGGCTGGGTGGGATTACACTTGTGATTGTGTGGGATTACAGGTGAGATTGGGTGTAGTTAGAGGTAAAATAGGGTGGGGCTACAGGTGAGATTGGGTACGGTTACATGTGAGATTGGGTGGCCTTACAGGTGCGATTGGGTGGGGTTACAGGTGAGATAGGGTGTGGTTAGAGGTGAGATTGGTTGGGGCCACAGCTGCGATTGGGTAGAGTTCGATGTACGATTGGGTGGGGTTACATGTTAGATTGGGTGGGTTTAGAAGAGTGATTAGTTAGGGTTACAAGTTAGATTGAGTGTGGTTACAGGTGCGATTGGGTGGGTTTACAGGTGAGATTGGGTGGGTTTAGAGGTGAGATTGGGTGAGGTTAAAGGTCAGATTGGGTGGGGCTGCAGGTGAGATTGGGTTGGGTTAGAGGTGCGATTAGGTAGAGTTAAATGTGAGATTGGGCGGGATTGGAGTTGTGATTGGGTGGAGTTACAGGTGATATTGCGTGAGGTTAGAGGCGCGATTGGGTGGGGTTACAGTTGGAATTGGCTGGGGTTGGAGTTTCAAGTGAGTGGGGTTACATGTGAGATTGGGTGGGTTTAGATGTGAGATTGGGTGGGGTTATATTTGGAATTGGGTGGGGTTACAGGTGAGATTTGGTAGGATTAGAGGTGTGATTGGGTGGGGTTACAGGGGAGATTGAGTGGGATTACAGTAGCGATTGGGTGGGTTTACAGGTGCGATTGGGTGGGGTTAGAGGTGCACTTGGGTGGGGTTACAGGTGAGATTGGGTGAGGTTAGAGGTGCGGTTAGAGTTGCGATTGGCTGGGGTTCTAGGTGAGATTGGATGGGATTACAGGTGAGATTGGGTGGGATTAGAGCTGCGATTGAGTGGGGTAAAGATGAGACTGGGTGGGATTAGAGGTGCAATTGGGTGGGATTACGGGTGAGATTGGGTGAGGTTAGAGGTGAAATTGGGTGGGGTTACAGAAGTGATTGGGTAGGGTTACAGGTGAGATTGGTTGGGGTAAAGATGAGACTGGGTGGGATTAGAGGTGCGATTAGGTGGGGTTACAGGTGCGATTGGCTGTGGTTACAGGTGAGATTTGGTGAGGTTAGAGGTGCAATTAGGTGCAGTTACAGGTAAGATTGGATGCGGTTACAGATGCGATTGAGTGAGGTTACTGGTGAGATTGGGTGGGGTTAGAAGTGCGATTGGGTGGGGTTAGATGTGCGGTTCTCTGGGATTAGAGGTGTGATTAGGTGTGGTACAGATGTTATTGGATGGGATTAGATGTAAGATTGGGTGGATAACAGTTGCAATTGGGTGGGGTTACAGGAACGATCGGGCAGTGTTACAGGTCAGATTGGGTGGGGTTAGAGGTGCAATTGTGTGGGCTTACATTTGAGATTGGGTGGGGTTACAGGTGCGATTGGATGGAGTTAGAGGTGTGATTGGGTTGGTTTACAGGTCAGATTGGGTGTGTTTAGAGGTAAGATTGGGTGAGGCTACAGGTGAGATTGGGTGGGGTTAGAGGTGCGATTAAGTAGGGTTACATGTGAGATTGGCTAGAATAGAAGATGCGATTGGGTGGGCTTACAGGTGAGATTGGGTGGGGTTAGAGGTGCGATTGGGTGGGGTTAAATGTGCGGTTCTCTGGGATTAGAGGTGTGATTAGGTGTGGTACAGATGTTATTAGATGGGATTAGATGTAAGATTGGGTGGATAACAGTTGCAATTGGGTGGGGTTACAGGAGCGATTTGGTAGTGTTACAGGTCAGATTGGGTGGGGTTAGAGGTGCAATTGTGTGGGCTTACATTTGAGATTAGCTAGGATAGAAGATGCGATTGGGTGGGGTTACAGGTGAGATTGGGTGAAGTTAGAGGACCGATTAGGTGGTGTTACAGTTGAAATTGGGTGGGTTTAGAGGTGCAATTGGGAGGAGTTACAGGGGAGATTGGGTGGGATTGGGTGGGTTTACAGGTGTGATTGGGTGTGGTTAGAGTTAAGATTGGGTGGGGTTACATGTGAGATTGGGTGGGATTGGAGTTGTGATTGGGTGTTGTTACAGGTTATATTGCGTGAGGTTAGAGGTGTGATTGGGTGAGGTTAGAGTTTGAATTGGCTGGGGTTGGAGTTGCAATTGGGTGGGGTTAGAGGTGATATTGGGTGTGGTTACAGGTGAGATTAGGTGGGATTAGACGTGTGATTAGGTGTGGTACAGATGTGATTGGGTGGAATTAGATGGGAGATTGGGTGGATAACCGTTGCAATTGGGTGGGGTTACAGGAGCGATTGGGTAGGGTTACAAGTGAGATTGGGTGGGGTTAGAGGTGCTATTGGGTGGGGTTTCAAATGCGATTGGGTGGGGTTAGAGTTGCGATTGGGTGGGGTTACAGGTGATATTGCGTGAGGTTAGAGGTGCGATTGGGTGGGGTTACAGCTGGAATTGTCTGAGGTTGGAGTTGCAATTGGGTGGGGTTCCTGATGAGATTGCGTGGGGTTAGAGGTGCGATTGGGTGGGGTTAGATGTGCGGTCCTTTGGGATTAGAGGTGTGATTAGGTGTGGTACAGATGTTATTGGGTGGGGTTAGAGGTGCAATAGTGTGGGCTTACATTTTAGATTGGGTGGGGTTACAAGTGCGATTGGGTGAGGTTAGAGGTGCAATTAGGTGAGGTTACAGGTTAGATTGGATGCGGTTACAGATGCGATTGGGTGGGGTTACTGGTGAGATTGGGTGGGGTTAGAGGTGCGATTCGGTGGGGTTAGATGTGCGGTTCTTTGGGATTAGAGGTGTGATTAGGTGTGGTACAGATGTTATTGGGTGGGGTTAGAGGTGCAATTGAGAGGAGTTACAGGGGATACTGGGTGAGATTGGGTGGGTTTACAGGTGTGATTGGGTGTGGTTAGAGGTAAGATTGGGTGGGGCTACAGGTGAGATTGGGTTGGGTTAGAGGTGTGATTAGGTAGGGTTACATGTGAGATTAGGTGGGATTGGAGTTGTGATTGGGTGTTGTTACAGGTGATATTGCGTGAGGTTAGAGGTGCGATTGGGTGTGGTTAGAGTTGGAATTGGCTGGAGTTGGAGTTGCAATTGGGTGGGATTAGAGGCGAGATTGGGTGGGGATACAGGTGCGACTGGGTGGGGTTACATGTGAGATTGGGTGCGGTTACAGGTGCGATTGGGTGGGTTTACAGGGGAGATTGCATGGGTTTACAGGTGAGATTGGGTGGAGTTACAGTTGGAATTGGTTGGGGTTACAGATGCGATTTGGTAGGATTAGAGGTGTGATTGGGTGGGTTACAGGGGAGATTGATTGGTATTACAGGTGCGATTGGGTGGGGTCAAACGTGAGATTGAGTGAGGTAACAGGTGTGATTAGGTGGGGTTAGAAGTGCGATTGGCTGGGGTTCCAGGTGAGATTGGATGGGGTTGCAGGAGCGATTGGGTGGGGTTACATGTGAGATGGGGTGGGATTATATGTGCAATTGAATAGGGTAAAGCTGTGACTGGGTGGGATTAGAGGTGCGATTGGGTGGGATTACAGGTGAGTTTGGGTGAGGTTAGAGGTGAAATTGGGTGGGGTTACAGGAGTGTTTGGGTGGGGTTACATGTGAGATTGGGTGGGATTGGTGGTGCGATTGGGTGGGGTTACAGGTGGAATTGGGTGAGGTTACAGGTTTGATAAGAAGGGGTTACAGTTGGAATTGGGTGGGGTTAGAGGTGCGATTGGGTAGGGTTACAGGGGCGGCTGGGTGGGATTACACTTGTGATTGTGTGGGATTACAGGTGAGATTGGGTGTAGTTAGAGGTAAAATAGGGTGGGGCTACAGGTGAGATTGGGTACGGTACCATGTGAGATTGGGTGGCCTTACAGGTGCGATTGGGTGGGGTTACAGGTGAGATAGGGTGTGGTTAGAGGTGAGATTGCGTGGGGCCACAGCTGCGATTGGGTAGGGTTCGATGTGCGATTGGGTGGGGTTACATGTTAGATTGGGTTGGTTTAGAAGTGTGATTAGGTAGGGTTACAAGTTACATTGAGTGTGGTTACAGGTGCGATTGGGTGGGTTTACAGGTGAGATTGGGTGGGTTTAGAGGTGAGATTGGGTGAGGTTAAAGGTCAGATTGGGTGGGGCTGCAGGTGAGATTGGGTTGGGTTAGAGGTGCGATTAGGTAGAGTTAAATGTGAGATTGGGCGGGATTGGAGTTGTGATAGGGTGAGGTTACAGGTGATATTGCGTGAGGTTAGAGGCACGATTGGGTGGGGTTACAGTTGAAATTGGCTGGGGTTGGAGTTTCAATTCGGTGGGGTTACATGTGAGATTGGGTGGGTTTAGATGTGTGATTAGGTAGGGTTACATGTGAGATTGGGTGCGTTTACAGGTGCGATTGGGTGAATTTACAGATGAGATTGGGTGGGTTTAGAGGTGAGATTGGGTGGGGTTATATTTGGAATTGGGTGGGGTTACAGGTGAGATTTGGTAGGCTTAGAGGTGTGATTAGGTGGGGTTACAGGGGAGATTGAGTGGGATTACAGTAGCGATTGGGTGGGTTTACAGGTGCGATTGGGTGGGGTTAGAGGTGCATTTGGGTGGGATTACAGGTGAGATTGGGTGAGGTTAGAGGTGTGGTTAGAGTTGCGATTGGCTGGGGTTCTAGGTGAGATTGGATGGGGTTACAGGTGAGATTGGGTGGGATTAGAGCTGCGATTGAGTGGGGTAAAGATGAGACTGGGTGGGATTAGAGGTGCAATTGGGTGGGATTACGGTGAGATTGGGTGAGGTTAGAGGTGCAATTAGGTGGGGTTACAGGTAGGGTTGGATGCGGTTACAGATCCGATTGGGTGGGGTTACTGGTGAGATTGGGTGGTGTTAGTGGTGCGATTGGGTGGGGTTAGATGTGCGGTTCTCTGGGATTAGAGGTGTGATTAGGTGTGGTACAGATGTTATTGGATGGGATTAGATGTAAGATTGGGTGGATAACAGTTGCAATTGGGTGGGGTTACAGGAGCGATTGGGTAGTGTTACAGGTCAGATTGGGTGGGGTTAGAGGTGCAATTGTGTGGGCTTACATTTGAGATTGGGTGGGGTTACAGGTGCGATTGGATGGAGTTAGAGGTGTGATTGGGTTGGTTTACAGGTCAGATTGGGTGTGTTTAGAGGTAAGATTGGGTGGGGCTACAGGTGAGATTGGGTGGGGTTAGAGGTGCGATTAAGTAGGGTTACATGTGAGATTGGCTAGGATAGAAGATGCGATTCGGTGGGTTTACTGGTGAGATTGGGTGGGGTTAGAGGTGCGATTGGGTGGGGTTAAATGTGCGGTTCTCTGGGATTAGAGGTGTGATAAGGTGTGGTACAGATGTTATTAGATGGGATTAGATGTAAGATTGGGTGGATAACAGTTGCAATTGGGTGGGGTTACAGGAGCGATTTGGTAGTGTTACAGGTCAGATTGGGTGGGGTTAGAGGTGCAATTGTGTGGGCTTACATTTGAGATTGGCTAGGATAGAAGATGTGATTGGGTGGGGTTACAGGTGAGATTGGGTGAAGTTAGAGGACCGATTAGGTGGTGTTACAGTTAAAATTGGGTGGGTTTAGAGGTGCAATTGGGAGGAGTTACAGGGGAGATTGGGTGAGATTGGGTGGGTTTACAGGTGTGATTGGGTTGGGTTAGAGGTGCGATTAGGTAGGGTTACATGTGAGATTGGGTGGGATTAGAGGTGAGATTGGGTGGGGTTATAGTTGGAATTGGGTGGGGTTACAGGTGAGATTTGGTAGGCTTAGAGGTGTGATTAGGTGGGATTACAGGGGAGATTGAGTGGGATTACAGTAGCGATTGGGTGGGGTTACAGGTGCGATTGGGTGGGGTTACATCTGAGATTGGGTGGGATTAGAGGTGCGATTAATTGGGGTAAAGATGAGACTGGGTGGGATTTGAGGTGCGCTTGGGTGGGATTACAAGTTAGATTGGGTGAGGTTAGAGATGAAATTGGGTGGAGTTACAGGAGCGATTGGGTAGGGTTACTGGTGAGACTGGGTAGGGTAAAGATGAGGCTGGGTGGGATTAAAGGTGCGATTAGGTGGGGTTAGAGGTGCGATTGGGTGTGGTTACAGGTGAGATTAGGTGGGATTAGAGGTGTGATTAGGTGTGGTACCGATGTGATTGGGTGGTATTAGATGGGAGATTGGGTGGATAACAGTTGCAATTGGGTGGGGTTACAGGAGCGATTGGGTAGGGTTACAAGTGAGATTGGGTGGGGTTAGAGGTGCTATTGGGTGGGGTTTCAAATGCGATTGGGTGGGGTTGGAGTTGTGATTGGGTGGGGTTACAGGTGATATTGCGTGAGTTTAGAGGTGCGATTGGGTGGGGATTCAGCTGGAATTGGCTGGGGTTGGAGTTGCAATTGGGTGGGGTTCCTGGTGAGATTGCGTGGGGTTAGAGGTGCGATTGGGTGGGGTTAGATGTGCGGTCCTTTGGGATGAGAGGTGGTACAAACGTGATTGGGTGCGTTTAGATGGGAGATTGGGGGGATAACAGTTGCAATTGGGTGGGGTTACAGGAGCGATTTGGTAGGTTTACAGGTGAGATTGGGTGGGGTTGAAGGTGCAATTGGGTGGGGTTACAAGTGCAATTGGGTGGGGTTACAGGTGAGATTGGGTGAGGTTAGAGGAGCGATTAGGTGGTGTTACAGTTGAAATTGGGTGGGGTTAGAGGTGCAATTGGGAGGGGTTACAGGGGAGACTGGGTGGGATTATAGGTGGGATTGGGTGGGTTTACAGGTGTGATTGGTTGTGGTTAAAGGTAAGATTGGGTGGGGCTACAGGTGAGATTGGGTTGGGTTAGAGGTGCGATTAGGTAGAGTTGAATGTGAGATTGGGCGGGATTGGAGTTGTGATTGGGTGGGGTTACAGGTGATATTGCGTGAGGTTAGAGGCGCGATTGGGTGGGGTTACAGTTGGAATTTGCTGGGGTTGGAGTTTCAATTGGGTGGGTTTACATGTGAGATTGGGTGGGTTTAGATGTGTGATTAGGTAGGGTTACATGTGAGATTGGGTGAATTTACAGATGAGATTGGGTGGGTTTAGAGGTGAGATTGGTTGGGGTTACAGTTGGAATTGGGTGGGGTTACAGTTGAGATTTGGTAGGATTAGAGGTGTGATTGGGTGGGGTTACAGGGAAGATTGAGTGGGATTAGAGGTGCGATTGGGAGGGGTTTGAGGTGCACTTGGGTGGGGTTAGAGGTGCACATGGATGGGGTTAGAGGTGCGGTTAGAGTTGCGATTGGCTGGGGTTCCAGGTGAGATTGGATGGGGTTACAGGTGCAATTGGGTGGGGTTACATGTGAGATTGGGTGGGATTAGAGGTGCGATTGAGTGGGGTAAAAATGAGACTGGGTGGGATTAGAGGTGCAATTGGGTGGGATTACGGGTGAGATTGGTTGAGGTTAGAGGTGAAATTGGGTGGGGTTAAAGAAGCGATTGGGTAGGGTTACAGGTGAGATTGGTTGGGGTAAAGATGAGACTGGGTGGGATTAGAGGTGCTATTAGGTGGGGTTACAGGTGCGATTGGTTGTGGTTACAGGTGAGATTTGGTGAGGTTAGAGGTGCAATTAGGTGAGGTTACAGGTGAGATTGGATGCGGTTACAGATGCGATTGGGTGGAGTTACTAGAGAGATTTGGTGGGGTTAGAGGTGCGATTGGGTGGGGTTAGATGTGCGGTTCTTTGGGATTAGAGGTGTGATTAGGTGTGGTACAGATGTTATTGGGTGGGGTTAGAGGTGCAATTGTGTGGGCTTACATTTGAGATTGGGTGGGGTTACAGGTGTGATTGGGTTGGTTTACAGGTCAGATTGGGTGTGTTTAGAGGTAAGATTGGGTGGGGCTACAGGTGAGATTGGGTGGGGTTAGAGGTGCGATTAAGTAGGGTTACATGTGAGATTGGCTAGGATAGAAGATGCGATTGGGTGGGGTTACAGGGGAGATTGGTGAAGTTAGAGGACCGATTAGGTGATGTTACAGTAGGAATTGGGTGGGTTTAGAGGTGCAATTGGGAGGAGTTACAGGGGAGACTGGGTGGGATTGGGTGGGTTTTTACAGGTGTGATTGGGTGTGGTTAGAGGTAAGATTGGGTGGGGCTACAGGTGAGATTGAGTTAGGTTAGAGGTGCGATTAGGTAGGGTTACATGTGAGATTGGGTGGCATTGGAGTTGTGATTGGGTGTTGTTACAGGTGATATTGCGTGAGGTTAGAGGTGCGATTGGGTGTGGTTAGAGTTGGAATTGGCTGGGGTTGGAGTGGCAATTGGGTGGGATTAGAGGTGAGATTGGGAGGGGATACAGTTGCGACAGGGTGGGGTTACATGTGAGATTGGAGGTGCGGTTACAGGTGCGATTGGGTGGGTTTACAGGTGAGATTGGGTGGAGTTACAGTTGGAATTGGTTGGGGTTACAGATGCGATTTGGTAAGCTTAGAGGTGTGATTGGGTGGGGTTACAGGGGAGATTGATTGGTATTAGAGGTGTGATTGGGTGGGGTTACAGGTGCGATTGGGTGGGGTCAAATGTGAGATTGAGTGAGGTAACAGGTGTGATTAGGTGGGGTTAAAAGTGCGATTGGCTGGGGTTTCCAGGTGAGATTGGATGGGGTTACAGGAGCGATTGGGTGGGGTTACATGTGAAATGGCGTGGGATTAGATATGCAATTGAATAGGGTAAAGCTGTGACTGGGTGGGATTAGAGGTGCGATTGGGTGGGATTACAGGTGAGTTTGGGTGAGGTTAGAGGTGAAATTGGGTGGGGTTACAGGAGCGTTTTCGTGGGGTTACATGTGAGATTGGGTGGGATTGATGGTGCGATTGGGTGGGGTTAGAGGTGCGATTGGGTAGGGTTACAGGGGCGGCTGGGTGGGATTACACTTGTGATTGTGTGGGATTACAGGTGAGATTGGGTGTAGTTAGAGGTAAAATAGGGTGGGGCTACAGGTGAGATTGGGTACGGTTACATGTGAGATTGGGTGGCCTTACAGGTGCGATTGGGTGGGGTTACAGGTGAGATAGGGTGTGGTTAGAGGTGAGATTGGTTGGGGCCACAGCTGCGATTGGGTAGAGTTCGATGTACGATTGGGTGGGGTTACATGTTAGATTGGGTGGGTTTAGAAGAGTGATTAGTTAGGGTTACAAGTTAGATTGAGTGTGGTTACAGGTGCGATTGGGTGGGTTTACAGGTGAGATTGGGTGGGTTTAGAGGTGAGATTGGGTGAGGTTAAAGGTCAGATTGGGTGGGGCTGCAGGTGAGATTGGGTTGGGTTAGAGGTGCGATTAGGTAGAGTTAAATGTGAGATTGGGCGGGATTGGAGTTGTGATTGGGTGGAGTTACAGGTGATATTGCGTGAGGTTAGAGGCGCGATTGGGTGGGGTTACAGTTGGAATTGGCTGGGGTTGGAGTTTCAAGTGAGTGGGGTTACATGTGAGATTGGGTGGGTTTAGATGTGAGATTGGGTGGGGTTATATTTGGAATTGGGTGGGGTTACAGGTGAGATTTGGTAGGATTAGAGGTGTGATTGGGTGGGGTTACAGGGGAGATTGAGTGGGATTACAGTAGCGATTGGGTGGGTTTACAGGTGCGATTGGGTGGGGTTAGAGGTGCACTTGGGTGGGGTTACAGGTGAGATTGGGTGAGGTTAGAGGTGCGGTTAGAGTTGCGATTGGCTGGGGTTCTAGGTGAGATTGGATGGGATTACAGGTGAGATTGGGTGGGATTAGAGCTGCGATTGAGTGGGGTAAAGATGAGACTGGGTGGGATTAGAGGTGCAATTGGGTGGGATTACGGGTGAGATTGGGTGAGGTTAGAGGTGAAATTGGGTGGGGTTACAGAAGTGATTGGGTAGGGTTACAGGTGAGATTGGTTGGGGTAAAGATGAGACTGGGTGGGATTAGAGGTGCGATTAGGTGGGGTTACAGGTGCGATTGGCTGTGGTTACAGGTGAGATTTGGTGAGGTTAGAGGTGCAATTAGGTGCAGTTACAGGTAAGATTGGATGCGGTTACAGATGCGATTGAGTGAGGTTACTGGTGAGATTGGGTGGGGTTAGAAGTGCGATTGGGTGGGGTTAGATGTGCGGTTCTCTGGGATTAGAGGTGTGATTAGGTGTGGTACAGATGTTATTGGATGGGATTAGATGTAAGATTGGGTGGATAACAGTTGCAATTGGGTGGGGTTACAGGAACGATCGGGCAGTGTTACAGGTCAGATTGGGTGGGGTTAGAGGTGCAATTGTGTGGGCTTACATTTGAGATTGGGTGGGGTTACAGGTGCGATTGGATGGAGTTAGAGGTGTGATTGGGTTGGTTTACAGGTCAGATTGGGTGTGTTTAGAGGTAAGATTGGGTGAGGCTACAGGTGAGATTGGGTGGGGTTAGAGGTGCGATTAAGTAGGGTTACATGTGAGATTGGCTAGAATAGAAGATGCGATTGGGTGGGCTTACAGGTGAGATTGGGTGGGGTTAGAGGTGCGATTGGGTGGGGTTAAATGTGCGGTTCTCTGGGATTAGAGGTGTGATTAGGTGTGGTACAGATGTTATTAGATGGGATTAGATGTAAGATTGGGTGGATAACAGTTGCAATTGGGTGGGGTTACAGGAGCGATTTGGTAGTGTTACAGGTCAGATTGGGTGGGGTTAGAGGTGCAATTGTGTGGGCTTACATTTGAGATTAGCTAGGATAGAAGATGCGATTGGGTGGGGTTACAGGTGAGATTGGGTGAAGTTAGAGGACCGATTAGGTGGTGTTACAGTTGAAATTGGGTGGGTTTAGAGGTGCAATTGGGAGGAGTTACAGGGGAGATTGGGTGGGATTGGGTGGGTTTACAGGTGTGATTGGGTGTGGTTAGAGTTAAGATTGGGTGGGGTTACATGTGAGATTGGGTGGGATTGGAGTTGTGATTGGGTGTTGTTACAGGTTATATTGCGTGAGGTTAGAGGTGTGATTGGGTGAGGTTAGAGTTTGAATTGGCTGGGGTTGGAGTTGCAATTGGGTGGGGTTAGAGGTGATATTGGGTGTGGTTACAGGTGAGATTAGGTGGGATTAGACGTGTGATTAGGTGTGGTACAGATGTGATTGGGTGGAATTAGATGGGAGATTGGGTGGATAACCGTTGCAATTGGGTGGGGTTACAGGAGCGATTGGGTAGGGTTACAAGTGAGATTGGGTGGGGTTAGAGGTGCTATTGGGTGGGGTTTCAAATGCGATTGGGTGGGGTTAGAGTTGCGATTGGGTGGGGTTACAGGTGATATTGCGTGAGGTTAGAGGTGCGATTGGGTGGGGTTACAGCTGGAATTGTCTGAGGTTGGAGTTGCAATTGGGTGGGGTTCCTGATGAGATTGCGTGGGGTTAGAGGTGCGATTGGGTGGGGTTAGATGTGCGGTCCTTTGGGATTAGAGGTGTGATTAGGTGTGGTACAGATGTTATTGGGTGGGGTTAGAGGTGCAATAGTGTGGGCTTACATTTTAGATTGGGTGGGGTTACAAGTGCGATTGGGTGAGGTTAGAGGTGCAATTAGGTGAGGTTACAGGTTAGATTGGATGCGGTTACAGATGCGATTGGGTGGGGTTACTGGTGAGATTGGGTGGGGTTAGAGGTGCGATTCGGTGGGGTTAGATGTGCGGTTCTTTGGGATTAGAGGTGTGATTAGGTGTGGTACAGATGTTATTGGGTGGGGTTAGAGGTGCAATTGAGAGGAGTTACAGGGGATACTGGGTGAGATTGGGTGGGTTTACAGGTGTGATTGGGTGTGGTTAGAGGTAAGATTGGGTGGGGCTACAGGTGAGATTGGGTTGGGTTAGAGGTGTGATTAGGTAGGGTTACATGTGAGATTAGGTGGGATTGGAGTTGTGATTGGGTGTTGTTACAGGTGATATTGCGTGAGGTTAGAGGTGCGATTGGGTGTGGTTAGAGTTGGAATTGGCTGGAGTTGGAGTTGCAATTGGGTGGGATTAGAGGCGAGATTGGGTGGGGATACAGGTGCGACTGGGTGGGGTTACATGTGAGATTGGGTGCGGTTACAGGTGCGATTGGGTGGGTTTACAGGGGAGATTGCATGGGTTTACAGGTGAGATTGGGTGGAGTTACAGTTGGAATTGGTTGGGGTTACAGATGCGATTTGGTAGGATTAGAGGTGTGATTGGGTGGGTTACAGGGGAGATTGATTGGTATTACAGGTGCGATTGGGTGGGGTCAAACGTGAGATTGAGTGAGGTAACAGGTGTGATTAGGTGGGGTTAGAAGTGCGATTGGCTGGGGTTCCAGGTGAGATTGGATGGGGTTGCAGGAGCGATTGGGTGGGGTTACATGTGAGATGGGGTGGGATTATATGTGCAATTGAATAGGGTAAAGCTGTGACTGGGTGGGATTAGAGGTGCGATTGGGTGGGATTACAGGTGAGTTTGGGTGAGGTTAGAGGTGAAATTGGGTGGGGTTACAGGAGTGTTTGGGTGGGGTTACATGTGAGATTGGGTGGGATTGGTGGTGCGATTGGGTGGGGTTACAGGTGGAATTGGGTGAGGTTACAGGTTTGATAAGAAGGGGTTACAGTTGGAATTGGGTGGGGTTAGAGGTGCGATTGGGTAGGGTTACAGGGGCGGCTGGGTGGGATTACACTTGTGATTGTGTGGGATTACAGGTGAGATTGGGTGTAGTTAGAGGTAAAATAGGGTGGGGCTACAGGTGAGATTGGGTACGGTACCATGTGAGATTGGGTGGCCTTACAGGTGCGATTGGGTGGGGTTACAGGTGAGATAGGGTGTGGTTAGAGGTGAGATTGCGTGGGGCCACAGCTGCGATTGGGTAGGGTTCGATGTGCGATTGGGTGGGGTTACATGTTAGATTGGGTTGGTTTAGAAGTGTGATTAGGTAGGGTTACAAGTTACATTGAGTGTGGTTACAGGTGCGATTGGGTGGGTTTACAGGTGAGATTGGGTGGGTTTAGAGGTGAGATTGGGTGAGGTTAAAGGTCAGATTGGGTGGGGCTGCAGGTGAGATTGGGTTGGGTTAGAGGTGCGATTAGGTAGAGTTAAATGTGAGATTGGGCGGGATTGGAGTTGTGATAGGGTGAGGTTACAGGTGATATTGCGTGAGGTTAGAGGCACGATTGGGTGGGGTTACAGTTGAAATTGGCTGGGGTTGGAGTTTCAATTCGGTGGGGTTACATGTGAGATTGGGTGGGTTTAGATGTGTGATTAGGTAGGGTTACATGTGAGATTGGGTGCGTTTACAGGTGCGATTGGGTGAATTTACAGATGAGATTGGGTGGGTTTAGAGGTGAGATTGGGTGGGGTTATATTTGGAATTGGGTGGGGTTACAGGTGAGATTTGGTAGGCTTAGAGGTGTGATTAGGTGGGGTTACAGGGGAGATTGAGTGGGATTACAGTAGCGATTGGGTGGGTTTACAGGTGCGATTGGGTGGGGTTAGAGGTGCATTTGGGTGGGATTACAGGTGAGATTGGGTGAGGTTAGAGGTGTGGTTAGAGTTGCGATTGGCTGGGGTTCTAGGTGAGATTGGATGGGGTTACAGGTGAGATTGGGTGGGATTAGAGCTGCGATTGAGTGGGGTAAAGATGAGACTGGGTGGGATTAGAGGTGCAATTGGGTGGGATTACGGTGAGATTGGGTGAGGTTAGAGGTGCAATTAGGTGGGGTTACAGGTAGGGTTGGATGCGGTTACAGATCCGATTGGGTGGGGTTACTGGTGAGATTGGGTGGTGTTAGTGGTGCGATTGGGTGGGGTTAGATGTGCGGTTCTCTGGGATTAGAGGTGTGATTAGGTGTGGTACAGATGTTATTGGATGGGATTAGATGTAAGATTGGGTGGATAACAGTTGCAATTGGGTGGGGTTACAGGAGCGATTGGGTAGTGTTACAGGTCAGATTGGGTGGGGTTAGAGGTGCAATTGTGTGGGCTTACATTTGAGATTGGGTGGGGTTACAGGTGCGATTGGATGGAGTTAGAGGTGTGATTGGGTTGGTTTACAGGTCAGATTGGGTGTGTTTAGAGGTAAGATTGGGTGGGGCTACAGGTGAGATTGGGTGGGGTTAGAGGTGCGATTAAGTAGGGTTACATGTGAGATTGGCTAGGATAGAAGATGCGATTCGGTGGGTTTACTGGTGAGATTGGGTGGGGTTAGAGGTGCGATTGGGTGGGGTTAAATGTGCGGTTCTCTGGGATTAGAGGTGTGATAAGGTGTGGTACAGATGTTATTAGATGGGATTAGATGTAAGATTGGGTGGATAACAGTTGCAATTGGGTGGGGTTACAGGAGCGATTTGGTAGTGTTACAGGTCAGATTGGGTGGGGTTAGAGGTGCAATTGTGTGGGCTTACATTTGAGATTGGCTAGGATAGAAGATGTGATTGGGTGGGGTTACAGGTGAGATTGGGTGAAGTTAGAGGACCGATTAGGTGGTGTTACAGTTAAAATTGGGTGGGTTTAGAGGTGCAATTGGGAGGAGTTACAGGGGAGATTGGGTGAGATTGGGTGGGTTTACAGGTGTGATTGGGTTGGGTTAGAGGTGCGATTAGGTAGGGTTACATGTGAGATTGGGTGGGATTAGAGGTGAGATTGGGTGGGGTTATAGTTGGAATTGGGTGGGGTTACAGGTGAGATTTGGTAGGCTTAGAGGTGTGATTAGGTGGGATTACAGGGGAGATTGAGTGGGATTACAGTAGCGATTGGGTGGGGTTACAGGTGCGATTGGGTGGGGTTACATCTGAGATTGGGTGGGATTAGAGGTGCGATTAATTGGGGTAAAGATGAGACTGGGTGGGATTTGAGGTGCGCTTGGGTGGGATTACAAGTTAGATTGGGTGAGGTTAGAGATGAAATTGGGTGGAGTTACAGGAGCGATTGGGTAGGGTTACTGGTGAGACTGGGTAGGGTAAAGATGAGGCTGGGTGGGATTAAAGGTGCGATTAGGTGGGGTTAGAGGTGCGATTGGGTGTGGTTACAGGTGAGATTAGGTGGGATTAGAGGTGTGATTAGGTGTGGTACCGATGTGATTGGGTGGTATTAGATGGGAGATTGGGTGGATAACAGTTGCAATTGGGTGGGGTTACAGGAGCGATTGGGTAGGGTTACAAGTGAGATTGGGTGGGGTTAGAGGTGCTATTGGGTGGGGTTTCAAATGCGATTGGGTGGGGTTGGAGTTGTGATTGGGTGGGGTTACAGGTGATATTGCGTGAGTTTAGAGGTGCGATTGGGTGGGGATTCAGCTGGAATTGGCTGGGGTTGGAGTTGCAATTGGGTGGGGTTCCTGGTGAGATTGCGTGGGGTTAGAGGTGCGATTGGGTGGGGTTAGATGTGCGGTCCTTTGGGATGAGAGGTGGTACAAACGTGATTGGGTGCGTTTAGATGGGAGATTGGGGGGATAACAGTTGCAATTGGGTGGGGTTACAGGAGCGATTTGGTAGGTTTACAGGTGAGATTGGGTGGGGTTGAAGGTGCAATTGGGTGGGGTTACAAGTGCAATTGGGTGGGGTTACAGGTGAGATTGGGTGAGGTTAGAGGAGCGATTAGGTGGTGTTACAGTTGAAATTGGGTGGGGTTAGAGGTGCAATTGGGAGGGGTTACAGGGGAGACTGGGTGGGATTATAGGTGGGATTGGGTGGGTTTACAGGTGTGATTGGTTGTGGTTAAAGGTAAGATTGGGTGGGGCTACAGGTGAGATTGGGTTGGGTTAGAGGTGCGATTAGGTAGAGTTGAATGTGAGATTGGGCGGGATTGGAGTTGTGATTGGGTGGGGTTACAGGTGATATTGCGTGAGGTTAGAGGCGCGATTGGGTGGGGTTACAGTTGGAATTTGCTGGGGTTGGAGTTTCAATTGGGTGGGTTTACATGTGAGATTGGGTGGGTTTAGATGTGTGATTAGGTAGGGTTACATGTGAGATTGGGTGAATTTACAGATGAGATTGGGTGGGTTTAGAGGTGAGATTGGTTGGGGTTACAGTTGGAATTGGGTGGGGTTACAGTTGAGATTTGGTAGGATTAGAGGTGTGATTGGGTGGGGTTACAGGGAAGATTGAGTGGGATTAGAGGTGCGATTGGGAGGGGTTTGAGGTGCACTTGGGTGGGGTTAGAGGTGCACATGGATGGGGTTAGAGGTGCGGTTAGAGTTGCGATTGGCTGGGGTTCCAGGTGAGATTGGATGGGGTTACAGGTGCAATTGGGTGGGGTTACATGTGAGATTGGGTGGGATTAGAGGTGCGATTGAGTGGGGTAAAAATGAGACTGGGTGGGATTAGAGGTGCAATTGGGTGGGATTACGGGTGAGATTGGTTGAGGTTAGAGGTGAAATTGGGTGGGGTTAAAGAAGCGATTGGGTAGGGTTACAGGTGAGATTGGTTGGGGTAAAGATGAGACTGGGTGGGATTAGAGGTGCTATTAGGTGGGGTTACAGGTGCGATTGGTTGTGGTTACAGGTGAGATTTGGTGAGGTTAGAGGTGCAATTAGGTGAGGTTACAGGTGAGATTGGATGCGGTTACAGATGCGATTGGGTGGAGTTACTAGAGAGATTTGGTGGGGTTAGAGGTGCGATTGGGTGGGGTTAGATGTGCGGTTCTTTGGGATTAGAGGTGTGATTAGGTGTGGTACAGATGTTATTGGGTGGGGTTAGAGGTGCAATTGTGTGGGCTTACATTTGAGATTGGGTGGGGTTACAGGTGTGATTGGGTTGGTTTACAGGTCAGATTGGGTGTGTTTAGAGGTAAGATTGGGTGGGGCTACAGGTGAGATTGGGTGGGGTTAGAGGTGCGATTAAGTAGGGTTACATGTGAGATTGGCTAGGATAGAAGATGCGATTGGGTGGGGTTACAGGGGAGATTGGTGAAGTTAGAGGACCGATTAGGTGATGTTACAGTAGGAATTGGGTGGGTTTAGAGGTGCAATTGGGAGGAGTTACAGGGGAGACTGGGTGGGATTGGGTGGGTTTTTACAGGTGTGATTGGGTGTGGTTAGAGGTAAGATTGGGTGGGGCTACAGGTGAGATTGAGTTAGGTTAGAGGTGCGATTAGGTAGGGTTACATGTGAGATTGGGTGGCATTGGAGTTGTGATTGGGTGTTGTTACAGGTGATATTGCGTGAGGTTAGAGGTGCGATTGGGTGTGGTTAGAGTTGGAATTGGCTGGGGTTGGAGTGGCAATTGGGTGGGATTAGAGGTGAGATTGGGAGGGGATACAGTTGCGACAGGGTGGGGTTACATGTGAGATTGGAGGTGCGGTTACAGGTGCGATTGGGTGGGTTTACAGGTGAGATTGGGTGGAGTTACAGTTGGAATTGGTTGGGGTTACAGATGCGATTTGGTAAGCTTAGAGGTGTGATTGGGTGGGGTTACAGGGGAGATTGATTGGTATTAGAGGTGTGATTGGGTGGGGTTACAGGTGCGATTGGGTGGGGTCAAATGTGAGATTGAGTGAGGTAACAGGTGTGATTAGGTGGGGTTAAAAGTGCGATTGGCTGGGGTTTCCAGGTGAGATTGGATGGGGTTACAGGAGCGATTGGGTGGGGTTACATGTGAAATGGCGTGGGATTAGATATGCAATTGAATAGGGTAAAGCTGTGACTGGGTGGGATTAGAGGTGCGATTGGGTGGGATTACAGGTGAGTTTGGGTGAGGTTAGAGGTGAAATTGGGTGGGGTTACAGGAGCGTTTTCGTGGGGTTACATGTGAGATTGGGTGGGATTGATGGTGCGATTGGGTGGGGTTAGAGGTGCGATTGGGTAGGGTTACAGGGGCGGCTGGGTGGGATTACACTTGTGATTGTGTGGGATTACAGGTGAGATTGGGTGTAGTTAGAGGTAAAATAGGGTGGGGCTACAGGTGAGATTGGGTACGGTTACATGTGAGATTGGGTGGCCTTACAGGTGCGATTGGGTGGGGTTACAGGTGAGATAGGGTGTGGTTAGAGGTGAGATTGGTTGGGGCCACAGCTGCGATTGGGTAGAGTTCGATGTACGATTGGGTGGGGTTACATGTTAGATTGGGTGGGTTTAGAAGAGTGATTAGTTAGGGTTACAAGTTAGATTGAGTGTGGTTACAGGTGCGATTGGGTGGGTTTACAGGTGAGATTGGGTGGGTTTAGAGGTGAGATTGGGTGAGGTTAAAGGTCAGATTGGGTGGGGCTGCAGGTGAGATTGGGTTGGGTTAGAGGTGCGATTAGGTAGAGTTAAATGTGAGATTGGGCGGGATTGGAGTTGTGATTGGGTGGAGTTACAGGTGATATTGCGTGAGGTTAGAGGCGCGATTGGGTGGGGTTACAGTTGGAATTGGCTGGGGTTGGAGTTTCAAGTGAGTGGGGTTACATGTGAGATTGGGTGGGTTTAGATGTGAGATTGGGTGGGGTTATATTTGGAATTGGGTGGGGTTACAGGTGAGATTTGGTAGGATTAGAGGTGTGATTGGGTGGGGTTACAGGGGAGATTGAGTGGGATTACAGTAGCGATTGGGTGGGTTTACAGGTGCGATTGGGTGGGGTTAGAGGTGCACTTGGGTGGGGTTACAGGTGAGATTGGGTGAGGTTAGAGGTGCGGTTAGAGTTGCGATTGGCTGGGGTTCTAGGTGAGATTGGATGGGATTACAGGTGAGATTGGGTGGGATTAGAGCTGCGATTGAGTGGGGTAAAGATGAGACTGGGTGGGATTAGAGGTGCAATTGGGTGGGATTACGGGTGAGATTGGGTGAGGTTAGAGGTGAAATTGGGTGGGGTTACAGAAGTGATTGGGTAGGGTTACAGGTGAGATTGGTTGGGGTAAAGATGAGACTGGGTGGGATTAGAGGTGCGATTAGGTGGGGTTACAGGTGCGATTGGCTGTGGTTACAGGTGAGATTTGGTGAGGTTAGAGGTGCAATTAGGTGCAGTTACAGGTAAGATTGGATGCGGTTACAGATGCGATTGAGTGAGGTTACTGGTGAGATTGGGTGGGGTTAGAAGTGCGATTGGGTGGGGTTAGATGTGCGGTTCTCTGGGATTAGAGGTGTGATTAGGTGTGGTACAGATGTTATTGGATGGGATTAGATGTAAGATTGGGTGGATAACAGTTGCAATTGGGTGGGGTTACAGGAACGATCGGGCAGTGTTACAGGTCAGATTGGGTGGGGTTAGAGGTGCAATTGTGTGGGCTTACATTTGAGATTGGGTGGGGTTACAGGTGCGATTGGATGGAGTTAGAGGTGTGATTGGGTTGGTTTACAGGTCAGATTGGGTGTGTTTAGAGGTAAGATTGGGTGAGGCTACAGGTGAGATTGGGTGGGGTTAGAGGTGCGATTAAGTAGGGTTACATGTGAGATTGGCTAGAATAGAAGATGCGATTGGGTGGGCTTACAGGTGAGATTGGGTGGGGTTAGAGGTGCGATTGGGTGGGGTTAAATGTGCGGTTCTCTGGGATTAGAGGTGTGATTAGGTGTGGTACAGATGTTATTAGATGGGATTAGATGTAAGATTGGGTGGATAACAGTTGCAATTGGGTGGGGTTACAGGAGCGATTTGGTAGTGTTACAGGTCAGATTGGGTGGGGTTAGAGGTGCAATTGTGTGGGCTTACATTTGAGATTAGCTAGGATAGAAGATGCGATTGGGTGGGGTTACAGGTGAGATTGGGTGAAGTTAGAGGACCGATTAGGTGGTGTTACAGTTGAAATTGGGTGGGTTTAGAGGTGCAATTGGGAGGAGTTACAGGGGAGATTGGGTGGGATTGGGTGGGTTTACAGGTGTGATTGGGTGTGGTTAGAGTTAAGATTGGGTGGGGTTACATGTGAGATTGGGTGGGATTGGAGTTGTGATTGGGTGTTGTTACAGGTTATATTGCGTGAGGTTAGAGGTGTGATTGGGTGAGGTTAGAGTTTGAATTGGCTGGGGTTGGAGTTGCAATTGGGTGGGGTTAGAGGTGATATTGGGTGTGGTTACAGGTGAGATTAGGTGGGATTAGACGTGTGATTAGGTGTGGTACAGATGTGATTGGGTGGAATTAGATGGGAGATTGGGTGGATAACCGTTGCAATTGGGTGGGGTTACAGGAGCGATTGGGTAGGGTTACAAGTGAGATTGGGTGGGGTTAGAGGTGCTATTGGGTGGGGTTTCAAATGCGATTGGGTGGGGTTAGAGTGACGAGGAACCTTCCTTTGCGGAACCACGCCTTACTCCATTTGGAATGTTTACAGCCCTCCATATTAATTCTGAATTGATAATGCGCATAAGAAGTTCCCACACTGACACGATGTTCAGCATGCATAGCTTCCTCAATTCTAACTTTAATGATCGGCGTGTAGCCTATTTTAAGAGTTTAACAAATCCGCCCATCTGGGCAGGTCAAAAATTACATGCATACAACGTATTGTTTAATTATTGGATAAGCATCTTGCAATTCTTCCATCCTCCGGTCATCTGTGATTGGCCATCAGGGTCAGGATGAAATGAGTGGGTTGTCTTGGAGCCACGTGGGGTTCCTTCGATATGATTGGATGTTACATCATGAACTATAAATTGCACAAACCTCCCATGTTATTTGCATACGTTTCCAGTAAAGTCGCTGGGGAAATTTCTGCGGTTGTCCATGTCTGATTCCTAGTTCCGTATTAGTGCATGCAGCTGGACAGTCAAATATATTTATACATGTTGGTTACGGGCTAAATTGCTAAATTCAATCTTTGTCAGCAGAGTTTTATAAAACAGATATTTCATATAAGCGGAAGTACCTATTGCATAACTTGTAGCAAGACATTATATTTGTATACAGAATGTTCAATTGACAACTGTCTACTGCCAAAGCCCACCGATCCATAATATAGGAATACTGGACTTCCACCACAGACCCCCCTTGAAACTGTCTGTTTCACTAAACTCGCCCTGCTCCGTCCCACCCCAATCCCCCACCGCTGACCCTAGACTCGCATTGCGTTGTAGACGACTAGGCCTACTACTGCCATGGGGGTATAGGATGGTTCGACATCATCACATTCTGGATCCATGATGACGACGGTTGCGCTGACAGTGGGCTTTTTGTTGGACATCGTAGTGGGACAGGTGGACCAGGCAGTCATCAGGGTCGGAATACACTGTATGCAACGACAAACAGAAATTAGAATGATTCCTATAAAGGTGACAAATATAATCAGGTTAGGAGAGGTTCGACTTTTACTATCTCAGGTAAACACTGCATAACTTGTATAGAACCCCGCCTTCTTGACGTTACCTCGATTCATCAACAAGAGTGCAAAATCAGGACTATCTAATTACTGATCAATATGACTGAACCCCTGTCTCATTAGTAAGTGCATTATCATATATATTAGTCTGGAAGGAAAGAGCTACAAGGTGATTATTCCCACTTCCCTTTTCCAGAGGCGGCAAGGTAACAGGACCAGGGGCGTTGTAACACCGGCATGTTGTGTGGACATAAGCAGAGTGCACTGCAGATAAAATAAAGCAAAGTCTTAGCAAAACCCTATCACAGTGTTCTAAATACACAATGTTCCAAAACTTATTTTTCTATATTTTTTCCTTCTCCTGTTAGGTACCTAACTGAGGAAAACAGACTAAGGTTAGCTCTTTTTAGTTAGTGCGGTCAGCTTCTTAATGGCAACTGCGTTTTTACCTGTGGGTCACGTTTTGTCTGGAATGTAGGTACATGTCTCCCCTATCATCTTACAGACACTCCCTTTTTTGGCTAAAATCGTACCTAGTGCCATTCTATTTTGGAAAGTCGTAGTCGAGGTAGGTTCTATTGGTCGACTAGTCCCTATAAGGCGTCTCTAGTATAATTTATAAACCGCTGTTAATTATAATAAACATAATTAATCCAGTCAACATTTATTTACCCTAATGATCGGGAAAATGGACTCGAATCTAGTTTTAACTTGGTCTCTAATTTTTAAAACTTGTCAGGTACCCCCCTTGGCTATCCTATGATGTCAATGTATACGTGTAGATCAAAACTATCACCAGGAGCCTCTCTTCTCACTCTAATGTGCTGTACTAGAAGTACATACTAGTAGTGTGCACAGGTACGCACGGCGTGGGACTCCCTAATCTTCACCCACACCATTGTCCCTCCTGGAGATAGTCCTAATGGTGAACACGTCCAGGTCGCCTAACCCTTGCGTCAGGGTTTTCCCACTGCCCGTAAGTCCCTACTCCTAAAAGGGGAGGGATCCCTACCTCACCTCAGAGGGAGGCCATGGATTCCCTGGGCTTATTTCCGGGCATCCATACCCTCTATCTGTACGAGTTACCACCCCACAGGGTGTGCCCTCGCCGGAACCTAAGGTCTTCTGCACTTTCCCTAGGCAAATGGGAAGTCCACTGACAGTCCATCTTATGAGACTGAGGCAGGTGCAGTACTGGTACATTTCTCCATTCTTCTGGTAACGTACCTGGTTGGCATCATCGGAACTGGCTCTTCATCTTTTTCAAACAAGGGAAACATTGGTCACATTAAAGGGAGAATACACGTACAGGAAATTACATACCCCACCTCTTCCTGCGAAAATCATATCCACGGTCACTCTATTTTGGAACGCCATGGATGCAGTGGGCCCTAACTGGTTAGCTAACCCTTGCAAAGCATCTCTGGTGTAGTTTACAAACCTCTGCTCATTGTAAGAGATATAATTCATCCAATCTACATTATTATTAACAGTGACAAAAGCAAATGAGGAATCAAAACCTGCTTTAACCTGATCTCTAGAATTAAATTAATCTGTAGACACTCATCTGTAGGACCTGGGGAAAGCAGAGACTGCAGAATGCATTACTAACAATTCCTTGGAGAGGCCTATGACAAAATTAACAAGAAAATCATTCCCCAAATTCAGCTTCTGTGGCATGTATCCTCCTAAGAAAAAGAAAAACTAATGAAAGACACTCAATTCAAAATTTACCCATTTTCTCTATTGCCTTTCGTATCTACTTTCCCCCTACTCCGTGGATGGTAGGGTGTGTGAAAAGCCTGGAATATACCCCAAAACAGACATGATGTGTTGCATTATTTCACCTGTGAAGTGTGTACCTTTGTTCGGCTCAATTACTTCTGGTACCCCATATCTGCAGATTACCTCATTCATGAATTTCTGTGTGGTTATCTGCTCATTTACCTTAGTATCCGGGTGGGCCTCCAACCTGAAAAAGACTCGAGCAACAACAAGCACATATTCATACTCCCCAACAGGTGTGAGCTGAATGTGGTCAAATTGGCAATCTCTGAAATGGGTAGAGTGGTCAAGGCAAGTGTTATATGGCCACCTTACTTCTGTCCGGACTCGCATATGGCAAAGATCATGCTAACTGGACAAATGATGCAGCAGCTACAGAGAACCCAGGTGTCACCCATTCTTGTTCAGTGTCGCCGTCATCGCTGCTTTTGATTCTGTATACCAGCTGGGCCATCATGGGGAACAGGGACCTCTGTAGGCAAGTTCTGTTGATTGTTCGCCATACGCCGTCCTGTGCTGTCGCTCCCGTATTTTAGCCCATCTGCTTTCTTTCCTCGTTGACTTGTAACTGTAAAGTCCTTGACATATCAAAGTCCAAAGTCTTATCAAAGTCCAAAGTCTTATCAAAGTCCAAAGGTTTTATCAAAGTCCAAAGGTTTTATCAAAGTCCAAAGTCTTATCACTGACTCATGCTGTCAGTATCTATTCTTCTTTCTTCCACGGCTTGAGGGCCGCTGCCTTTGCTGTGTTGTCGGCGAGGGTGTCATCTCTCGCTTCTCCGTTGTAGAAATCGGTGTGGATTCTCCATTGCCAGGTAGTAGTAGTAGGGTTTCCATGAGACCCTGCACCGCTGCACCATTCTTAATTGGCTGTCCTACTGAGATAACAAGCTGCCTGGCCTTCCATATTGGGCCATAATCATGAGCTATGCCAAATGCATTCCAGGAGTCAGTGTAAAAAGTTGCCGACTTACCTTCTACCACTCCACACGCCCCAGTGAGGGCCTCCGGTTCCGCTTCTTGCCTTGAGACATGCGGAGGCAGAGCTTCTGCGTTTAGGACATCTTGTTGTGTGACCTCTGCATATCTGGTTCGGAATCATCAATCCTCACCCTGATACCATCTACAAAAGAAAACTCAAAATATGCATCATTATCAGTGTGTACACCACTACAATAATGCTATTTAAAAAATAGCTGATCTGCCATACTCAAATCACCTATGCCTCCCCTCCCCCCTTGGAACCTGAATACCTGATTAAAAGAAGAGTGGCCGGATTCAAGGTATTACAACATTGGGAAGAAATATTGGGGGAGGCATGGAAAGAGCACATTGTAGTCGGATCTAATAGGCCAGAGCTAAGTGCTTGGGTTGCACTTGCATGAGTATGTTCTGGGTGTCATTTGGCGTGTGGACCACTAGGGGGTAGTCCAATACCAACTTAGAAGATTTGTCAACCATTGCCTGTACTGCTGCCATTGCAAAAGCAGATGAGGGAGCTCCTCAAGTCACTGGATCCACCCTCATGGCTGTGGTTGTCCTTCGTGCTTTTGTGTCAATACTGTCATATAGGCGGCAGTATGAAACAAGGCCCAGAAAGGTGCGGAATTTGGCAACGGGTGTAAGTACAGGTATGGCCTGCAGAACTTGGTTAGTCTTTGGAGGCCTCCAGGCCTTACAGCCTTCTACAAGAGAAATTAACAGTGAAATTGTGGCCGGTTGGCAGTTTTTTCCAAAGCATCAGCACACAGCACCTAACATGTGTGGCTGACCCTTCACCCCCCTTTTTTTTTTTTTTTTATCTAGGGGGATACTGCTTGACCCAGGGGTGTGTATCTGGGTCTCGTATATATTATCATGGTCGATACATTCAATTTCCCTATGCCTGTCTTGTAGGTGTCCCATAATTTGTCAGGAACCGTGGAAAGCTGAGTTTGGGACAGGAGAAAAAACAAAACTTTTTCTTCTGGCTATCTATGATTCTTACCCCCTCCTTGGATAAGAGACGTGTTCTTGCATCATCAAGCTCCACCCCTCTGAGTGTGGCTAATCACTTACTTCCTTATTCCCTCATTCAATGTTTGGCAGTCCTTGGGTACACATCACAACTCAATAAAGATAAAGTCTTATGCATCACACAATTTACATTTTACAAATTACGGGTCAATCTGCCCCGTTCCTCCTGTGGATACCTGGCCTTATCGTTACCTGCTTGTTTCCTATTCCTTGGCTTCTCTACCGTCTCTCTTTCTCCCTGTAGTTTATTTATTCTATATTGTCTGTGAATATACGTTACTTGTGCTGGGACTACCGGGCAAGTAACTTCCTCTTTTTATGTCTCTTACTCATGTGACAGCCCAGCGACAGGATTATAAGGGAGATAACGGGAGTACGTGGCTAATTTTCACTTTTACAACAATTTTTGTCAGACTTCCGGCGACCGGGCAGATGCAGTATTAGATGCCGGGCATCTCCATCTGATTGGTAATGTACTGCAATTCTCTCTATTCACTAAGCTGGTGTCTTTGTATATTAATACAGACGCCATTGCAGCCCACCTTCACTTCCTCTTTCCTGACACTTGGAGAAATTCTAACGTCTAATGCATAAATCACATATATTATGTTGTAACTTCTGTCACAGCGGTGGTTACAATTGAATTGGGGACTAAACACCTATTGGGGACTTGGCAAACATAGACGTATTTTCTTGTGGGCACGGTGTATTGGGATTTGGTGGGCTACGCAGTCTGTATTCTTAAGAGCCCCCTCAGGATGTGCGTGGCATACAACTTTTTACATTTGTATGACGGATGTATTTGTCTGAAGGATTAGGTTACATAACAAGCCATCCGCAGTAGTTTTAACATCCAACAGTAGTTATTTATTACAGCACAGGAATTGCTCCGCTTCTATTAAGAGTTCCACTTCCTCTTTTTAAATGTAGTTAGCAGCTCTTTTTTTTCCTTTCTCCAAACACACTTACGGGCACAAGCCTATGCTTCTATGCTATTATTAACGTTTAACAATTCGAAAGCAATATAGTTTAGTAGTCTGTCTTTTACTAGAAGGGATCCAATAATGCAACCTAACCTATAAAGTCCAAACCCACAGCGCGCCGCTGTGTACGGTGCATTATCTTGGCTATAACCAATTGCTAACAATCCCTTCCTACAGTTACTGATACTAATTCTATATGACCAACAAACAAACTATTCCTATATAACAACTCAGCAGGATTAGCTCTACACAACAAACAAGCACACTAACTTTATATAGGTAGGACACACAGAAAGATTGCTTGATTAATCAATGATAACTTGACTCTCCACCCCTTCCACACTTTCCTGGAGGGTGTAAGAATTAACCTTGGTACATTGTTTGCTGCCTTTCAATTTCAATCATGGCTGCCAGATTTATGATTATAGAAGTCTCCTCAGACGCCGGACACAGTATGCCCCGCCCTAGAGTCTCTAGCATTTCTGTCGCTACACAGTTTATCAATCTACCCTCAGACGGAGGGATCTACTCGTGGACATTTAAACAATAAACAAATATTTGTGGACACACACAAATAGACAGACAATTAGACGGAGCACCAGTACGGCTGGCTTAGTCTAAACTGCCCCTCGGGATACTGTCTGGTAGCCCCCCTGTCCTAGATCTTTTACCAGACTTTACCGGAGCAGAGGTGCCTGTCCAGACGTTTGACCGTTTCCTGACTCTAAGGTTTTAGACACCAAACCTGACCCGAGCAAGACCTCCTAGTCAAACTACCCTGTCAGGTCCCCCTGACTCTAAAGTTTTAGACACCAAACCTGAACCGAGCAGGGGGCCCCTGCGGGGACTTCCTCTCCCTTAAAGCAATTCACTGACCTTGCCAACCGACCAGTACTCTCAAAACGACAGGCATGTAAACATTCCTTTATATCTTATGACAGGTTCTTATCGAGTGATCGAGACTTAAAGAAGTACCTGTCGTCGTGCGGATCCAAATAATTCGGCCTGGCACGGCACATAGGCGAGCCTGAACTTAGCCACACAGGTATAGATAATTAATTTATCTCACCGTGTTCTGATGATATTTTGGGCCCACCAAGTCCAAGGTCGCATATGTCCGTGTCTTCTGTCCGAATTCTATGGAACCTATCGATCACTCCCCGTACGGGCCACCAGCTGACGAGGAACCTTCCTTTGCGGAACCACGCCTTACTCCATTTGGAATGTTTACAGCCCTCCATATTAATTCTGAATTGATAATGCGCATAAGAAGTTCCCACACTGACACGATGTTCAGCATGCATAGCTTCCTCAATTCTAACTTTAATGATCGGCGTGTAGCCTATTTTAAGAGTTTAACAAATCCGCCCATCTGGGCAGGTCAAAAATTACATGCATACAACGTATTGTTTAATTATTGGATAAGCATCTTGCAATTCTTCCATCCTCCGGTCATCTGTGATTGGCCATCAGGGTCAGGATGAAATGAGTGGGTTGTCTTGGAGCCACGTGGGGTTCCTTCGATATGATTGGATGTTACATCATGAACTATAAATTGCACAAACCTCCCATGTTATTTGCATACGTTTCCAGTAAAGTCGCTGGGGAAATTTCTGCGGTTGTCCATGTCTGATTCCTAGTTCCGTATTAGTGCATGCAGCTGGACAGTCAAATATATTTATACATGTTGGTTACGGGCTAAATTGCTAAATTCAATCTTTGTCAGCAGAGTTTTATAAAACAGATATTTCATATAAGCGGAAGTACCTATTGCATAACTTGTAGCAAGACATTATATTTGTATACAGAATGTTCAATTGACAACTGTCTACTGCCAAAGCCCACCGATCCATAATATAGGAATACTGGACTTCCACCACAAGAGTTGCGATTGGGTGGGGTTACAGGTGATATTGCGTGAGGTTAGAGGTGCGATTGGGTGGGGTTACAGCTGGAATTGTCTGAGGTTGGAGTTGCAATTGGGTGGGGTTCCTGATGAGATTGCGTGGGGTTAGAGGTGCGATTGGGTGGGGTTAGATGTGCGGTCCTTTGGGATTAGAGGTGTGATTAGGTGTGGTACAGATGTTATTGGGTGGGGTTAGAGGTGCAATAGTGTGGGCTTACATTTTAGATTGGGTGGGGTTACAAGTGCGATTGGGTGAGGTTAGAGGTGCAATTAGGTGAGGTTACAGGTTAGATTGGATGCGGTTACAGATGCGATTGGGTGGGGTTACTGGTGAGATTGGGTGGGGTTAGAGGTGCGATTCGGTGGGGTTAGATGTGCGGTTCTTTGGGATTAGAGGTGTGATTAGGTGTGGTACAGATGTTATTGGGTGGGGTTAGAGGTGCAATTGAGAGGAGTTACAGGGGATACTGGGTGAGATTGGGTGGGTTTACAGGTGTGATTGGGTGTGGTTAGAGGTAAGATTGGGTGGGGCTACAGGTGAGATTGGGTTGGGTTAGAGGTGTGATTAGGTAGGGTTACATGTGAGATTAGGTGGGATTGGAGTTGTGATTGGGTGTTGTTACAGGTGATATTGCGTGAGGTTAGAGGTGCGATTGGGTGTGGTTAGAGTTGGAATTGGCTGGAGTTGGAGTTGCAATTGGGTGGGATTAGAGGCGAGATTGGGTGGGGATACAGGTGCGACTGGGTGGGGTTACATGTGAGATTGGGTGCGGTTACAGGTGCGATTGGGTGGGTTTACAGGGGAGATTGCATGGGTTTACAGGTGAGATTAGGTGGAGTTACAGTTGGAATTGGTTGGGGTTACAGATGCGATTTGGTAGGATTAGAGGTGTGATTGGGTGGGTTACAGGGGAGATTGATTGGTATTACAGGTGCGATTGGGTGGGGTCAAACGTGAGATTGAGTGAGGTAACAGGTGTGATTAGGTGGGGTTAGAAGTGCGATTGGCTGGGGTTCCAGGTGAGATTGGATGGGGTTGCAGGAGCGATTGGGTGGGGTTACATGTGAGATGGGGTGGGATTATATGTGCAATTGAATAGGGTAAAGCTGTGACTGGGTGGGATTAGAGGTGCGATTGGGTGGGATTACAGGTGAGTTTGGGTGAGGTTAGAGGTGAAATTGGGTGGGGTTACAGGAGTGTTTGGGTGGGGTTACATGTGAGATTGGGTGGGATTGGTGGTGCGATTGGGTGGGGTTACAGGTGGAATTGGGTGAGGTTACAGGTTTGATAAGAAGGGGTTACAGTTGGAATTGGGTGGGGTTAGAGGTGCGATTGGGTAGGGTTACAGGGGCGGCTGGGTGGGATTACACTTGTGATTGTGTGGGATTACAGGTGAGATTGGGTGTAGTTAGAGGTAAAATAGGGTGGGGCTACAGGTGAGATTGGGTACGGTACCATGTGAGATTGGGTGGCCTTACAGGTGCGATTGGGTGGGGTTACAGGTGAGATAGGGTGTGGTTAGAGGTGAGATTGCGTGGGGCCACAGCTGCGATTGGGTAGGGTTCGATGTGCGATTGGGTGGGGTTACATGTTAGATTGGGTTGGTTTAGAAGTGTGATTAGGTAGGGTTACAAGTTACATTGAGTGTGGTTACAGGTGCGATTGGGTGGGTTTACAGGTGAGATTGGGTGGGTTTAGAGGTGAGATTGGGTGAGGTTAAAGGTCAGATTGGGTGGGGCTGCAGGTGAGATTGGGTTGGGTTAGAGGTGCGATTAGGTAGAGTTAAATGTGAGATTGGGCGGGATTGGAGTTGTGATAGGGTGAGGTTACAGGTGATATTGCGTGAGGTTAGAGGCACGATTGGGTGGGGTTACAGTTGAAATTGGCTGGGGTTGGAGTTTCAATTCGGTGGGGTTACATGTGAGATTGGGTGGGTTTAGATGTGTGATTAGGTAGGGTTACATGTGAGATTGGGTGCGTTTACAGGTGCGATTGGGTGAATTTACAGATGAGATTGGGTGGGTTTAGAGGTGAGATTGGGTGGGGTTATATTTGGAATTGGGTGGGGTTACAGGTGAGATTTGGTAGGCTTAGAGGTGTGATTAGGTGGGGTTACAGGGGAGATTGAGTGGGATTACAGTAGCGATTGGGTGGGTTTACAGGTGCGATTGGGTGGGGTTAGAGGTGCATTTGGGTGGGATTACAGGTGAGATTGGGTGAGGTTAGAGGTGTGGTTAGAGTTGCGATTGGCTGGGGTTCTAGGTGAGATTGGATGGGGTTACAGGTGAGATTGGGTGGGATTAGAGCTGCGATTGAGTGGGGTAAAGATGAGACTGGGTGGGATTAGAGGTGCAATTGGGTGGGATTACGGTGAGATTGGGTGAGGTTAGAGGTGCAATTAGGTGGGGTTACAGGTAGGGTTGGATGCGGTTACAGATCCGATTGGGTGGGGTTACTGGTGAGATTGGGTGGTGTTAGTGGTGCGATTGGGTGGGGTTAGATGTGCGGTTCTCTGGGATTAGAGGTGTGATTAGGTGTGGTACAGATGTTATTGGATGGGATTAGATGTAAGATTGGGTGGATAACAGTTGCAATTGGGTGGGGTTACAGGAGCGATTGGGTAGTGTTACAGGTCAGATTGGGTGGGGTTAGAGGTGCAATTGTGTGGGCTTACATTTGAGATTGGGTGGGGTTACAGGTGCGATTGGATGGAGTTAGAGGTGTGATTGGGTTGGTTTACAGGTCAGATTGGGTGTGTTTAGAGGTAAGATTGGGTGGGGCTACAGGTGAGATTGGGTGGGGTTAGAGGTGCGATTAAGTAGGGTTACATGTGAGATTGGCTAGGATAGAAGATGCGATTCGGTGGGTTTACTGGTGAGATTGGGTGGGGTTAGAGGTGCGATTGGGTGGGGTTAAATGTGCGGTTCTCTGGGATTAGAGGTGTGATAAGGTGTGGTACAGATGTTATTAGATGGGATTAGATGTAAGATTGGGTGGATAACAGTTGCAATTGGGTGGGGTTACAGGAGCGATTTGGTAGTGTTACAGGTCAGATTGGGTGGGGTTAGAGGTGCAATTGTGTGGGCTTACATTTGAGATTGGCTAGGATAGAAGATGTGATTGGGTGGGGTTACAGGTGAGATTGGGTGAAGTTAGAGGACCGATTAGGTGGTGTTACAGTTAAAATTGGGTGGGTTTAGAGGTGCAATTGGGAGGAGTTACAGGGGAGATTGGGTGAGATTGGGTGGGTTTACAGGTGTGATTGGGTTGGGTTAGAGGTGCGATTAGGTAGGGTTACATGTGAGATTGGGTGGGATTAGAGGTGAGATTGGGTGGGGTTATAGTTGGAATTGGGTGGGGTTACAGGTGAGATTTGGTAGGCTTAGAGGTGTGATTAGGTGGGATTACAGGGGAGATTGAGTGGGATTACAGTAGCGATTGGGTGGGGTTACAGGTGCGATTGGGTGGGGTTAGAGGTGCATTTGGGTGGGATTACAGGTGAGATTGGGTGAGGTTAGAGGTGCGGTTAGAGTTGCGATTGGCTGGGGTTCTAGGTGAGATTGGATGGGGTTACAGGTGAGATTGGGTGGGATTAGAGCTGCGATTGAGTGGGGTAAAGATGAGACTGGGTGGGATTAGAGGTGCAATTGGGTGGGATTACGGTGAGATTGGGTGAGGTTAGAGGTGCAATTAGGTGGGGTTACAGGTAAGGTTGGATGCGGTTACAGATCCGATTGGGTGGGGTTACTGGTGAGATTGGGTGGTGTTAGTGGTGCGATTGGGTGGGGTTAGATGTGCGGTTCTCTGGGATTAGAGGTGTGATTAGGTGTGGTACAGATGTTATTGGATGGGATTAGATGTAAGATTGGGTGGATAACAGTTGCAATTGGGTGGGGTTACAGGAGCGATTGGGTAGTGTTACAGGTCAGATTGGGTGGGGTTAGAGGTGCAATTGTGTGGGCTTACATTTGAGATTGGGTGGGGTTACAGGTGCGATTGGATGGAGTTAGAGGTGTGATTGGGTTGGTTTACAGGTCAGATTGGGTGTGTTTAGAGGTAAGATTGGGTGGGGCTACAGGTGAGATTGGGTGGGGTTAGAGGTGCGATTAAGTAGGGTTACATGTGAGATTGGCTAGGATAGAAGATGCGATTCGGTGGGTTTACTGGTGAGATTCGGTGGGGTTAGAGGTGCGATTGGGTGGGGTTAAATGTGCGGTTCTCTGGGATTAGAGGTGTGATAAGGTGTGGTACAGATGTTATTAGATGGGATTAGATGTAAGATTGGGTGGATAACAGTTGCAATTGGGTGGGGTTACAGGAGCGATTTGGTAGTGTTACAGGTCAGATTGGGTGGGGTTAGAGGTGCAATTGTGTGGGCTTACATTTGAGATTGGCTAGGATAGAAGATGTGATTGGGTGGGGTTACAGGTGAGATTGGGTGAAGTTAGAGGACCGATTAGGTGGTGTTACAGTTAAAATTGGGTGGGTTTAGAGGTGCAATTGGGAGGAGTTACAGGGGAGATTGGGTGAGATTGGGTGGGTTTACAGGTGTGATTGGGTTGGGTTAGAGGTGCGATTAGGTAGGGTTACATGTGAGATTGGGTGGGATTAGAGGTGAGATTGGGTGGGGTTATAGTTGGAATTGGGTGGGGTTACAGGTGAGATTTGGTAGTCTTAGAGGTGTGATTAGGTGGGATTACAGGGGAGATTGAGTGGGATTACAGTAGCGATTGGGTGGGGTTACAGGTGCGATTGGGTGGGGTTAGAGGTGCATTTGGGTGGGATTACAGGTGAGATTGGGTGAGGTTAGAGGTGCGGTTAGAGTTGCGATTGGCTGGGGTTCTAGGTGAGATTGGATGGGGTTACAGGTGAGATTGGGTGGGATTAGAGCTGCGATTGAGTGGGGTAAAGATGAGACTGGGTGGGATTAGAGGTGCAATTGGGTGGGATTACGGTGAGATTGGGTGAGGTTAGAGGTGCAATTAGGTGTGGTTACAGGTAAGGTTGGATGCGGTTACAGATCCGATTGGGTGGGGTTACTGGTGAGATTGGGTGGTGTTAGAGGTGCGATTGGGTGGGGTTAGATGTGC
This sequence comes from Eleutherodactylus coqui, assembly GCF_035609145.1. Taxonomy (NCBI): domain Eukaryota; kingdom Metazoa; phylum Chordata; class Amphibia; order Anura; family Eleutherodactylidae; genus Eleutherodactylus; species Eleutherodactylus coqui. The sequence goes on along the minus strand of NC_089844.1, from coordinate 210,050,703 downwards.
GGTTCTCTGGGATTAGAGGTGTGATTAGGTGTGGTACAGATGTTATTGGATGGGATTAGATGTAAAATTGGGTGGATAACAGTTGCAATTGGGTGGGGTTACAGGAGCGATTGGGTAGTGTTACAGGTCAGATTGGGTGGGGTTAGAGGTGCAATTGTGTGGGCTTACATTTGAGATTGGGTGGGGTTACAGGTGCGATTGGATGGAGTTAGAGGTGTGATTGGGTTGGTTTACAGGTCAGATGGGGTGTGTTTAGAGGTAAGATTGGGTGGGGCTACAGGTGAGATTGGGTGGGGTTAGAGGTGCGATTAAGTAGGGTTACATGTGAGATTGGCTAGGATAGAAGATGCGATTCGGTGGGTTTACTGGTGAGATTGGGTGGGGTTAGAGGTGCGATTGGGTGGGGTTAAATGTGCGGTTCTCTGGGATTAGAGGTGTGATAAGGTGTGGTACAGATGTTATTAGATGGGATTAGATGTAAGATTGGGTGGATAACAGTTGCAATTGGGTGGGGTTACAGGAGCGATTTGGTAGTGTTACAGGTCAGATTGGGTGGGGTTAGAGGTGCAATTGTGTGGGTTTACATTTGAGATTGGCTAGGATAGAAGATGTGATTGGGTGGGGTTACAGGTGAGATTGGGTGAAGTTAGAGGACCGATTAGGTGGTGTTACAGTTGAAATTGGGTGGGTTTAGAGGTGCAATTGGGAGGAGTTACAGGGGAGATTGGGTGAGATTGGGTGGGTTTACAGGTGTGATTGGGTTGGGTTAGAGGTGCGATTAGGTAGGGTTACATGTGAGATTGGGTGGGATTGGAGTTGTGATTGGGTGTTGTTACAGGTTATATTGCGTGAGGTTAGAGGTGTGATTGGGTGAGGTTAGAGTTTGAATTGGCTGGGCTTGGAGTTGCAATTGGGTGGGGTTAGAGGTGAGATTGGGTGGGGATACAGGTGCGACTGGGTGGGGTTACATGTGAGATTGGGTGGGTTTAGATGTGTGATTAGGTAGGGTTACATGTGAGATTGGGTGCGGTTACAGGTGCGATTGGGTGGGTTTACAGGTGAGTTTGGGTGAGGTTAGAGGTGAAATTGGGTGGGGTTACAGGAGCATTTGGGTGGGGTTACATGTGAGATTGGGTGGGATTGGAGGTGCGATTGGGTGGGATTACAGTTGGAATTGGGTGAGGTTAGAGGTTTGATAAGAAGGGGTTACAGTTGGAATTGTGTGGGGTTAGAGGTGCGATGGGGTAGGGTTACAGGGGCGGCTGGGTGGGATTATACTTGTGATTGTGTGGGATTACAGGTGAGATTGGGTGTGGTTAGAGGTAAAATAGGGTGGGGCTACAGGTGAGATTGGGTACGGTTACATGTGAGATTGGGTGGCCTTACAGGTGCGATTGGGTGGGGTTACAGGTAAGATAGGGTGTGGTGAGAGGTGAGATTGGGTGGGGCCACAGCTGCGATTGGGTAGGGTTCGATGTGCGATTGGGTGGGGTTACATGTTAGATTGGGTGGGTTAAGAAGTGTGATTAGGTAGGGTTACAAGTGAGATTGAGTGTGGTTACAGGTGCGATTGGGTGGGTTTACAGGTGAGATTGGGTGGGTTTAGAGGTGAGATTGGGTGGGGTTACTGGTACGATTTGGTAGGATTAGAGGTGTGATTAGCTGGGGTTACAGGTGAGATAGCGTTGGGTTAGAGGTGCAATTGGGTGGGGTTACAGGTGCGATTGGGTGGGGTTAGAGGTGCTATTGGGTGTGGTTACAGGTAAGATTGAATAAGGTTAGAGGTGCGATTTGGTGGGGTTAGAGGTGTGATTGGCTGGGGTTCCAGGTGAGGTTGGATGGGGCTACAGGTGCGATTGGGTTGGGTTACATGTGAGATTGGGTAAGATTAGAGGTGCTATTGAGTGGGGTAAAGATGAGACTGGGTGGGATTACAGGTGAGATTGGTTGAGGTTAGAGGTGAAATTGGGTGGGGTTACAGGGGTGTTTGGGTGGGGTTACAGGTGAGACTGGGTGGGTTTAGAGGTGCGATTAGGTAGTGTTACATGTGAGATTGGGTGGGATTGGAGGTGCGATTGGGTGGGGTTACAGGTGGAATCGGGTGAGGTTAGAGGTTTGATAAGAAGGGGTTACAGTTGGTATTGGGTGGGCTTAGAGGTGCGATTGGGCAGGGTTACAGGGGCGGCTGGGTGGGATTATAGGTGTGATTGTGTGGGATTACAGGTGAGATTTGGTGTGGTTAGAGGTAAGATATGGTGAGGCTACAGGTAAGATTGGGTAGGGTTACATGTGAGATTGGGTTGGCTTACAGGTGCGATTGGGTGGGGTTACAGGTGAGATAGGGTGTAGTGAGAGGTGAGATTGGGTGGGGCCACAGCTGCGTTTGGGTGGGGTTCGATGTGCGATTGGGTGGGGTTATATGTGAGATTTGGTGGGTTTAGAAGTGGGATTAGGTAGGGTTACAAGTGAGATTGGTTGCGGTTACAGGTGCGATTGCGTGGGTTTACAGGTGAGATTGGGTGGGGTTACAGTTGGAATTGGGTGGGGTTACTGGTGCGATTTGGTATGATTAGAGGTGTGATTGGATGGGGTTACAGGGGTGAGTGAGTGGGATTAGAGGTGCGATTGGGTGGGGTTACAGGTGAGATAGCGTTGGGTTAGAGGTGCGATTAGGTAGGGTTACATGTGAGATTGGGTGGGATTAGAGGTGAGATTGGGTGGGGTTATAGTTGGAATTGGGTGGGGTTACAGGTGAGATTTGGTAGGCTTAGAGGTGTGATTAGGTGGGATTACAGGGGAGATTGAGTGGGATTACAGTAGCGATTGGGTGGGGTTACAGGTGCGATTGGGTGGGGTTAGAGGTGCATTTGGGTGGGATTACAGGTGAGATTGGGTGAGGTTAGAGGTGCGGTTAGAGTTGCGATTGGCTGGGGTTCTAGGTGAGATTGGATGGGGTTACAGGTGAGATTGGGTGGGATTAGAGCTGCGATTGAGTGGGGTAAAGATGAGACTGGGTGGGATTAGAGGTGCAATTGGGTGGGATTACGGTGAGATTGGGTGAGGTTAGAGGTGCAATTAGGTGGGGTTACAGGTAAGGTTGGATGCGGTTACAGATCCGATTGGGTGGGGTTACTGGTGCGATTGGGTGGGGTTACAGGTGAGATAGGGTGTAGTGAGAGGTGAGATTGGGTGGGGCCACAGCTGCGTTTGGGTGGGGTTCGATGTGCGATTGGGTGGGGTTATATGTGAGATTTGGTGGGTTTAGAAGTGGGATTAGGTAGGGTTACAAGTGAGATTGGTTGCGGTTACAGGTGCGATTGCGTGGGTTTACAGGTGAGATTGGGTGGGGTTACAGTTGGAATTGGGTGGGGTTACTGGTGCGATTTGGTATGATTAGAGGTGTGATTGGATGGGGTTACAGGGGTGAGTGAGTGGGATTAGAGGTGCGATTGGGTGGGGTTACAGGTGAGATAGCGTTGGGTTAGAGGTGCGATTAGGTAGGGTTACATGTGAGATTGGGTGGGATTAGAGGTGAGATTGGGTGGGGTTATAGTTGGAATTGGGTGGGGTTACAGGTGAGATTTGGTAGGCTTAGAGGTGTGATTAGGTGGGATTACAGGGGAGATTGAGTGGGATTACAGTAGCGATTGGGTGGGGTTACAGGTGCGATTGGGTGGGGTTAGAGGTGCATTTGGGTGGGATTACAGGTGAGATTGGGTGAGGTTAGAGGTGCGGTTAGAGTTGCGATTGGCTGGGGTTCTAGGTGAGATTGGATGGGGTTACAGGTGAGATTGGGTGGGATTAGAGCTGCGATTGAGTGGGGTAAAGATGAGACTGGGTGGGATTAGAGGTGCAATTGGGTGGGATTACGGTGAGATTGGGTGAGGTTAGAGGTGCAATTAGGTGGGGTTACAGGTAAGGTTGGATGCGGTTACAGATCCGATTGGGTGGGGTTACTGGTGAGATTGGGTGGTGTTAGATGTGCGATTGGGTGGCGTTAGAGGTGCGATTGGGTGTGGTTACAGGTGAGATTGAGTAAGGTTAGAGGTGCTATTTGGTGGGGTTGGAGGTGCGATTGTCTGGGGTTCCAGGTGACGTTGGATGGGGTTACAGGTGCGATTGGGTGGGGTTACATGTGAGATTGGGTAAGATTAGAGGTGCGATTGAGTGGCGTAAAGATGAGACTGGGTGGGATTAGAGGTGCGACTGGGTAGGGTTACAGGTGAGATTGGGTGGGATTAGAAGTGCAATTAGGTGGGGTTACAGGTGAGATTGGGTGAGGTTAGAGGTACAATTAGGTGGGGTTACAGTTAATATTGGATGCGGTTACAGGTGAGATTAGGTGGGGTTAGTGGTGCGGTTCTGTGGGATTAGAGGTGTGATTGGATGTGGTACAGATGTGATTGGGTGGGATTAGATGGGAGATTGGGTGGATAACAGGTGCAATTGGGTGGGGTTACAGGAGCGATTGGGTAGGGTTACAGGTGAGATTGGGTGGGGTTATAGGTGCGATCGAGTGGGGTTACAAGTGCGATAGCGTTTGGATAGAGGTGCGATTGGATGAGGTTACATGTGAGATTGGGTGGGGTTACAGGTGCAATTGGGTGGCTTTAGAGGTGCGATTGGGTGGGGTTACATGTGAGATTGTGTAGGGTTACAGGGGCGACTGAGTGGCATTATAGGTGTTATTGCGTGGGTTTACAGGTAAGATTGGGTGGGGCAACAGAAGAGATTGGGTAGGGTTAGAGGTGCGATTGGAAAGGGTTACATGTGAGATTGGGTGGGGTTCGAGGTGTGATTGTGTGGGATTACAGGTGAGATTGGGTGTGGTAAGAGATAAAATAGGGTGGGGCTACAGGTGAGATTGGGCATGGTTACATGTGAGATTGGGTAAGATAGTGGTGCGATTGAGTGGGGTAAAGATGAGACTAGGTGGGATTAGAGGTGCGACTGGGTGGGATTACAGGTGAGATTGGGTTAGGTTAGAGGTGAAATTGGGTGGGGTTACAGGAGCGATTGGGTAGGGTTACAGGTGAGATTGGGTGGGATTAGAAGTGCAATTAGATGGGGTTATAGGTGCGATTGCGTGGGGTTACAGGTGAGATTGGGTGGGATTAGAAGTGCAATTAGGTGGGGTTATAGGTGCGATTGCGTGGGGTTACAGGTGAGATTGGGTGAGGTTAGAGGTAGAGATGAGCGAACGTGCTCGGCCACGCCCCTTTTTCGCCCGAATACCGCGATTTCCGAGTACTTCCGTACTCGGGCGAAAAAATTCGGGGGGCGCCGTGGCGGCACGGGGGGGTAGCAGTGGGGAGTGGGGGGGGAGAGGGAGAGAGAGAGGGCTCCCCCCTGTTCCCCGCTGCTACCCCCCGCACCGCCACGCCTCTCCCCGCCCCCCGGCGCCCCCCGAATCTTTTCACCCGAGTACTGAAGTACTCGAAAATGGCGGTACTCGGGTGCGTAAGTACTCGAAACGAGTACGTTCGCTCATCTCTAGTTAGAGGTACAATTAGGTGGGGTTACAGTTGAGATTGGATGTGGTTACAGATGTGATTGGGTGGGGTTAGTGGTGCGATTGGCTGGGGTTAGAGGTGCGGTTCTGTGGGATTAGAGGTGTGATTGGGTGTGGTACAGATGTATTTGGGTGGGATTAGATGGGAGATTGGGTGGATAACAGCTGCAATTGGGTGGGGTTACAGGAGCGATTGGGTAGGGTTACAGGTGAGATTGGGTGGGGTTAGAGGTGCGATTGAGTGGGGTTACAAGTGCGATAGGGTTGGGATATAGGTGTGATTGGATGGGGTTACATGTGAGATTGGGTGGGGTTACAGTTGCAATTGGGTGGGTTTAGAGGTGCGATTGGGTGGGATTACACACGAGATTGGGTAGGGTTACAGGGCTGACTGAGTGTGATTATAGGTGTTATTGCGTGGGTTTACAGGTAAAATTGGGTGGGGCTGCAGGTCAGATTTGGTAGGGTTAGAGGTGAGATTTGAAAGGGTTACATGTGAGATTGGGTTGGATTGGGTAGGGTTACATGTGAGATTGAGTGGGGTTGGAGGTTTGATTGGGTGGGGTTACAGGTGATTTTGGGTGAGGCTAGAGGTGTGATTGGGTTACAGTTGGAATTGGCTGAGGTTGGAGTTGTGGTTGGGTGGGGTTAGAGGTGAGATTGGGTGGCGCTTTAGGTTAAATTGGGTGGGGTTGGAGGTGCGATTGGGTGGGGTTACATGTGAGATTGGGGGGGATAGAGGTGTGATTGCGTGGGTTTACAGATGAGATTGGGTGTGGTTAGAGGTAAGATTGGGTGGGGATACAGGTAAGATTGGGTGGGGTTAGAGGTGCTATTGGGTAGGGTTACATGTGAGATTGAGTGGGACTGGAGGTGCGATTAGGTGGGGTTACAGTTGGAATTGGGTGAGGGTAGAGGTGTGATAAAATGGAGTTACAGTTGGAATTGGGTGGGGTTAGAGGTGCAATTGGGTAGGGTTACAGGGGAGACTGAGTGGGATTATAGGTGTGATTGTTTGGGCTTGCAGGTGAGATTGGGTGTGGTTAGAGGTAAGATTGGAAAGTGTTACATGTGAGATTGCAATAAAGATGTCAGGGAGGCGTTACCCGTATTGGCTTGGAGCTATATATTCTCCATATAATTACTCTAATTATGAATTAGAGTACTAAGACAGATGAGTAAATAAATCAATTAGACTCACCCGGTGTCTGGCGAGTACCCCTGTATAGAGGTCTCACCAGCACCTCCACATCCTCGTCGGCTTTAAAATAATCTGGCGTGTCCTTGCGGCTGCTGGGCTCCTGTGTCCTGCTGGCTAGCAGGACCCACTTGAAGAAACTTCATATAGGGACTCCGTAAAAAGAAAAGGCCCGCGCCCTTTGGGACCTGAACACCAGAGTCAGGCTATGGACACCACTAATTTCAAAGCTTTATTCTAAAAAATCCTCTGTGCAACGCGTTTCATCGTTATACACAACGACTTTATCAAGCACAATAACTCTAGCATTACACATTCACTATATATATAGAAAACTCACCTTTCGTCGGCAGCATCCCATTCGTTGCGGTGATAGTGGGGGTTGGCGTCCTAGGCGTCTGTTAGACCAAAAGTGATGGGTCATTGAAACCACGGAGTTCAATTCCAAGAGCGCAGAGCACTTTATGTGATATATCTTGGGTGGATATACTCCTCCAAATAGATCTGCTGCAGTGTTTTGTTTAAGAAAGAGCTTATTCTGCAATTTCGCGATATGTCTTTGCTCTGACCGGCAGATCTATATTGGAATAGTTAGGTCACTAACAGCTAGTGGACAGCTGATTGGTCTATAATTAGAGATGAGCGAACGTACTCGTCCGAGCTTGATGCTCGGGCGAATATTAGCGTGTTCGGGATGCTCGTTACTCGTAACGAGTACCACGCGATGTTCCGGTTACTTTCAGTTTCCTCTCTGAGACGTTAGCGCGCTTTTCTGGCCGATTGAAAGACAGGGAAGGCATTACAACTTCCCCCTGTGACGTTCAAGCCCTATACCACCCCCCTGCTGTGAGTGGCTGGGGAGATCAGATGTCACCCGAGTATAAAAGTCGGCCCCTCCCGCGGCTCGCCTCAGATGCCTTGTGACTGAGTTAGCTGAGGGAAAGTGCTGCTGCTGGTGCTGCTGTAGGGAGAGTGTTAGGAGTGAGTGTAGGCTTCAAGAACCCCAACGGTCCTTCTCAGGGCCACATCTAACCGTGTGCAGTACTGTGGAGGGTGCTGTTAGCAGTGTTGCACAATTTATTTTTTTTTCAAAATCGGCCGTGCAGAGCATTGCGCCCTGCAGTAATAGTCCAGGGACAGAAGTGGTGGTTAGGCAGGGAGAGTGTTAGGAGTGAGTGTAGGCTTCAAGAACCCCAACGGTCCTTCTTAGGGCCACATTTAACCGTGTGCAGTACTGTGCAGGCTGCTGTTAGCAGTGTTGCATTTTTTTTTTTTTCAAAATCGGCTGTGCAGAGCATTGCGCCCTGCAGTAATACTACAGGGACAGAATTGTGTAGGCAGGGCCAGAAGACATATATTATTGATTGAATATAGTCAGTGGGCCTTTTCTTTTAAAAAAAAGGGAAAAATTCTATGTGGCCTGCCTCTGTCAGTCCTCAGCGTTCTGTGTACGTGTGTGGTGGGTGGAGATAGTAAACAAATCATACGTAGCCAGCTACGTTTAACAGCAGGCTTGCGCCAATTTATTTCCTGCCTTCCTGGGAAAAATCACCGCTCTGCTGCACTTCATATAACTGCATTTCTGTGGAACAGATTTCTTATCTGATTAAATATAGTCAGTGGGCCTTTTCTTTTCAAAAAAAGGGAAAAATTCTATGTGCCCTGCCTCTGTCAGTCCTCAGCGTTCTGTGTACGTGTGTGGTGGGTGGAGATAGTAAAAAATTCATACACAGCCAGCTACGTTTAACAGCAGGCTTGCGCCACTTTCTTTCCTGCCTGTGAAATTCCTTGCTCAGCTGTAGTTAATAACTCTGCAACACTAAAGTTCTGTGACACATTTGCAGGGGCACAACACAGTTATTAAACTTATTATTCATTGAATAGACGCAGTGGGCCTTTCCTTTTAAAAAAAAAAGGAAAAAAGTATATTTGGCCTGCCTCTGACAGTCCTCGGGGCTCTGGGTACGTGTGTGCTGCGTGGAAAACGTAAAAAAATCAGACGCAACCAGCTACGTTTTACAGCAGGCTTGCGCCACTTTCTTTCCTGCCTGTGAAATTCCTTGCTCAGCTGTAGTTAATAACTCTGCAACACTAAAGTTCTGTGACACATTTGCAGGGGCACAACACAGTTATTAAACTTATTATTCATTGAATAGACGCAGTGGGCCTTTCCTTTAAAAAAAAAAAAGGGAAAAAAGTATATTTGGCCTGCAGTCTTGCGCCAATTTATTTCCTGCCTGGGAAATCAAATCACTGGTAATACAGCATGCTGAGGGGTAGGGGTAGGCCTAGAGGACGTGGACGCGGCCGAGGACGCGGAGGGCCAAGTGAGGGTGTGGGCACAGGCCGAACTCCTGATCCAGGTGTATCGCAGCCAACTGCTGCGCGATTAGGAGAGAGGCACAGTTCTGGCATCCCCACATTCATCGCCCAATTAATGGGTCCACGCGGGAGACCGTTATTAGAAAATGAGCAGTGTGAGCAGGTCCTGTCGTGGATGGCAGAAAGTGCTTCGAGCAACCTATCGTCCACCCACAGATCTGCGTCGTCCACTGCTGCAAATCCGAATCCTCTGTCTGCTGCTCCTCCTTCCTCCCAGCCTCCTCACTCCACTACAATGACACATGCTCAGGAGCGGGAAGACTCCCAGGAACTGTTCTCGGGCCCCTGCTCAGATTGGGCAGCAGTGGTTCCTCTCCCACCAGAGGAGTTTATCGTCACTGATGCCCAACCATTGGAAAGTTCCCGGGGTCCGGGGAATGAGGCTGGGGACTTCCGGCAACTGTCTCAAGACCTTTCAGTGGGTGAGGAGGACGATGACGATGAGACACAGTTGTCTATCGGTGTGGTAGTAGTAAGGGCAGTAAGTCCGAGGGAGGAGCGCACAGAGGATTCGGAGGAAGAGCAGCAGGACGATGAGGTGACTGACCCCACCTGGTTTGCAACGCCTACTCAGGATAGGTCTTCAGAGGGGGAGGCAAGGGCAGCAGCAGGGCAGGTTGCAAGAGGCAGTGCGGTGGCCAGGGGTAGAGGCAGGGCCAGACCGAATAATCCACCAACTGTTTCCCAAAGCGCACCCTCGCGCCATGCCACCCTGCAGAGGCCAAGGTGCTCTAAGGTCTGGCAGTTTTTCACAGAGACGCCTGACGACCGACGAACAGTGGTGTGCAACCTGTGTCGCGCCAAGATCACCCGGGGAGCCACCACCAACAGCCTCACCACCACCAGCATGCGCAGACATATGATGGCCAAGCACCCCACAAGGTGGGACGAAGGCCGTTCACCGCCTCCGGTTTGCACCGCTGCCTCTCCCCCTGTGCCCCAACCTGCCACTGAGATCCAACCCCGCTCTGACGACACAGGCACTACCGTCTCCTGGCCTGCACCCACACCCTCACCTCCGCTGTCCTCGGCCCAATCCAGCAATGCCTCGCACCGCACCGTCCAGCCGTCGCTAGCGCAAGTGTTTGAGCGCAAGCGCAAGTACGCCGCCACGCACCCGCACGCTCAAGCGTTAACCGTCCAGATAGCCAAATTTATCAGCCTTGAGATGCTGCCGTATAGGGTTGTGGAAACGGAGTCCTTCAAAAGTATGATGGCGGCGGTGGCCCCGCGCTACTCAATTCCCAGTCGCCACTACTTTTCCCGATGTGCCGTCCCAGCCCAGCATGACCACGTCTCCCGCAACATTGTACACGCCCTCACCAACGCGGTTGCTGCCAAGGTCCACTTAACAATGGACACGTGGACAAGCACAGGCGGGCAGGGCCACTACATCTCCCTGACGGCACATTGGGTGAATTTAGTGGAGGCTGGGACAGAGTCAGAGCCTGGGACCGCTCACGTCCTACCCACCCCCAGAATTGCGGGCCCCAGCTCGGTGGTGGTATCTGCGGCGGTGTATGCTTCCTCCACTAAACCACCCTCCTCCTCCTCCTCCAACGCAACCTCTGTCTCGCAATCAAGATGTGTCAGCAGCAGCGCGTCGCCAGCAGTCGGTGTCGCGCGTCGTGGCAGCACAGCGGTGGGCAAGCGTCAGCAGGCCGTGCTGAAACTACTCAGCTTAGGAGATAAGAGGCACACGGCCCATGAACTGCTGCAGGGTCTGACAGAGCAGACCGACCGCTGGCTTGCGCCGCTGAGCCTCCAACCGGGCATGGTCGTGTGTGACAACGGCCGTAACCTGGTGGCGGCTCTGCAGCTCGGCAGCCTCACGCACGTGCCATGCCTGGCCCACGTCTTTAATTTGGTGGTTCAGCGCTTTCTGAAAAGCTACCCACGCTTGTCAGACCTGCTCGTAAAGGTGCGCCGGCTCTGCGCACATTTCCGCAAGTCCCACACGGACGCTGCCACCCTGCGGACACTGCAACATCGGTTTAATCTGCCAGTGCACCGACTGCTGTGCGACGTGCCCACACGGTGGAACTCTACGCTCCACATGTTGGCCAGGCTCTATGAGCAGCGTAGAGCTATAGTGGAATACCAACTCCAACATGGGCGGCGCAGTGGGAGTCAGCCTCCTCAATTATTTTCAGAAGAGTGGGCCTGGTTGGCAGACATCTGCCAGGTCCTTCGAAACTTTGAGCAGTCTACCCAGGTGGTGAGCGGCGATGCTGCAATCATTAGCGTCACCATTCCTCTGCTATGCATCTTGAGAAGTTCCCTGCAAACCATAAAGGCAGCGACTTTGCGCTCGGAAACAGAGCCGGGGGGAAGACAGTATGTCGCTGGATAGTCAGAGCACCCTCCTGTCTATATCTCAGCGCGTTCAGGAGGAGGAGGAGCATGAGGAGGATGAGGAGGAGGGGGAAGAGACAGCTTGGCCCACTGCTGACAGTACCCATGCTGCTTGCCTGTCATCATTTCAGCGTGTATGGCCTGAGGAGGAGGAGGAGGAGGATCCTGAAAGTGATCTTCCTAGTGCGGACAGCCATGTGTTGCGTACAGGTACCCTGGCACACATGGCTGACTTCATGTTAGGATGCCTTTCTCGTGACCCTCGCGTTGCACGCATTCTGGCCACTACGGATTACTGGGTGTACACACTGCTCGACCCACGCTATAAGGAGAACCTTCCCACTCTCATTCGAGAGTGTTGCTATACCACAGGACCCTGGCGGAAAAGCTGATAGTAAAATTCCCATCCGACAGCGCTAGTGGCAGAAGACGCAGTTCCGAGGGCCAGGTAGCAGGGGAGGTGCGGAGATCGAGCAGCATGTACAGCCCAGGCAGTGCAACAGTCTTTAAGGGCCTGGACAGCTTTATGGCTCCCCAGCAAGACTGTGTCACCGCTCCCCAGTCAAGGCTGAGTCGGCGGGAGCACTGTAAAAGGATGGTGAGGGAGTACGTAGCCGATCGCACGACCGTCCTCCGTGACGCCTCTGCCACCTACAACTACTGGGTGTCGAAGCTGGACACGTGGCTTGAACTAGCGCTGTATTCCCTGGAGGTGCTTGCTTGTCCTGCGGCTAGCGTCTTGTCGGAGAGGGTGTTTAGTGCGGCTGGGGGAATCATCACAGATAAGCGTACCCGCTTGTCAACCGACAGTGCCGACAGGCTAACACTCATCAAGATGAACAAAGCCTGGATTTCCCCAGACTTCTCTTCTCCACCAGCGGACAGCAGCGATACCTAAGCAATACGTAGGCTGCACCTGCGGATGGAAGCATCGTTCTCTCTCACCATCCAAAACGGGGACATTTCTGCTTCATCAATCTGTGTATAATATTCCTCCTCCTCCTCCTGCTCCTCCTCCTGAAACCTCACGTAATGACGCCGAACGGGCAATTTTTCTTAGGGCCACAAGGCTCACTCATATAATTTTTCTAAAAATGTTTTATACGTTTCAATGCTCTTAAAAGCGTTGGAACTTTAACTTGAAACAATTTGTCGTTAAACTGGGCTGCCTCCAGGCCTAGTTACCACTTAAGCCACATTAACCAAAGCGATTAATGGGTTTCACCTGCCATCTTGGTTGGGCATGGCCAATTTTTACTGAGGTACATTAGTACTGTTGGTACACCAATTTTTTTGGGCCCTCACCTACAGTGTAATCATAGTAATTTCTTCGCCTGCACTCATGGTACAGAAAGGTGTGTGGGGTTGGCCTACACTTTAGCTACATAAATGTAACTTGGGCCTTGTCTATACTGCAGCTACTGAAATGGAACGAAGACAGCGCTCCCACTATACTGCTGCTTCGGAATTGTTACTGGGGCCTGTCTTGAGTGCTACTATTACTGAAATGGAACTAATACTGTGCTCCCCCTATAATGCTGCTAGTGATATGTTAGTGGGGCCTGTCCTAATGCTACGGCTGAAATGTTACTAATTATGGGCTCTGCCTATACCGCTGCTAATGGTATGTCTCTGGGGTGTGGAACAGAGGCTTCCCAAAGACATGATGGCGGCGAGGCCATTTCCCACCAACGCTGTTACTGTTAAGGTGCATATAACCACGGACACGTGGAGAGGACACGTAGTGCCTCAAAAACATCCCCCGCCACAGCCCACTTAATCCTGGCCACATTCCGAAAACCAACAAAATAAAACCGCGCTACTAGGTCCGCAGTCACCACCACATTACCACCAACGCGGTTACTGTTAAGGTACATATTACCAGTCTGACTGGGGCATGCAGTGTGGGCCGAAGCCCACCTGCATTAAGCACGACATTACTACCTCAGCTGTGTTGGGCAATGCAATGGGATATTTTTATGTACCGCCGGTGGGTTCCAGGGAGCCACCCATGCTGTCGGTCCACAGGGACTTGTAAATGCATCTGTTTCCACTTCTAAAGAACCCCAGTCAGACTGGGGCATGCAGTGTGGGCCGAAGCCCACCTGCATTAAGCACAACATTACTACCTCAGCTGTGTTGGGCAATGCAATGGGATATTTTATGTACCGCTGGTGGCTTCCTGGCACCCACCCATGCTGTGGGTCCACAGGGACTTCACAATAGGGAGTTGTACCTGCCTGTGTCTATGAATTAAAAAGCCAGGTCTGACTGGGGCATGCAGACACCTTGACAGAATGAATAGTGTGTGGCACATAGGTTCCCCATTGCTATGCCCACGTGTGCAGCTCCTGATGGCGGTGGCACAGGATTATATTTCTCATTGCTTCTGTACAGCATTGTGGGCTATCGCCCCACCCCTTTTAAAGAGGGTCGCTGCCTAGCCGTGCCAACCCTCTGCAGTGTGTGCCTGCTTTTCCTCTGGCAGACGCACTTATAAATAGACATGAGGGTGGCGTGGCATGAGGGCAGCTGAAGGCTGCGCAGGGACAGTTTGGTGTGCGCTGTGGACACTGCGTCATGCAGGGGGGGGGGGTTGGGCAGCATGTAACCCAGGAGAAGTGGCAGCAGAGTGTCATGCAGGCAGTGATTGTGCTTTGTTGGAGGTAGTGTGGTGCTTAGCTAAGGTATGCCATGCTAATGAGGGCTTTTCAGAAGTAAAAATTGTTGGGAGGGGGGGGCCCACTCTTGCCGGTATTGTGGCTTAATAGTGGGACCTGTGAACTTGAGATGCAGCCCAACATGTAGCCCCTCGCCTGCCCTATCCGTTGCTGTGTCGTTCCCATCACTTTCTTGAATTGCCCAGATTTTCACACATGAAAACCTTAGCGAGCATCGGCGAAATACAAAAATGCTCGGGTCGCCCATTGACTTCAATGGGGTTCGTTACTCGAAACGAACCCTCGAGCATCGCGATAATTTCTTCCCGAGTAACGAGCACCCGAGCATTTTGGTGCTCGCTCATCTCTATCTATAATATTTATTGGTGCTCAGTCAATAGTACTAAACTTAGTCAATAGTACTAAACTCGACGCGTTTCCCCACTACATTGAGTGGATCCTCAGGAGAATTTCAGTACTTGAGACTTAGAAAAGATTTTTAAGGAGTATGCGTAACTAGAGCTTAATCGAAAAGAGTGTGCGTAGATAAAGCTTGATCATGTGTATGTCAAGATAGTGTATGTCCTAAAAGGGGGACAGAATACGTTTCCGATTGTAGGGAACCAGAAGTAGAAATTAGACAGAGACCCCGAAGAGTGCACGGGTACTGAGCTAATGTCACAGTTTATCTGTTCTCACAGGGCTTTTAGTGTGGTGAATGGACCTGGAGAGCTAGGTATATCCTAAACTAGTTCTCCAGTCTCACAGCTCTATCAGGTCTGTCTAGATAGTAGTTAGATCAGATAAAGCTTAACCAACACTAAACTGATTTTCCAGTTTTATGGCTCGCTCAGATCTGTCAAAGTGGTACCTAGGTCAGAGAGAGCCAAACCGAAGGGGCTATTTTAGAGAAATAAGGAACCAATCCTCCTATGGGTCACCTGCCAGTATTGCAGGGGACTCCGTTTGATATCTCAGAAAATGCCCACAATTTTAGTTTGGCATATAGAGTATGCCTAAAGGTTCCCCGTTCCTATGCTAGATGGTTACAGCAGGGGATTGATAAAGAAATAAAGATGGTGTCCGTAGCCCAGATGGTAGGCTAGGGAATGAGAGCCTGCCCGGAACGGACCTGCTTTTATCTCCTTAGGCCGACACCCCTAAGGGGGTTGGTAAGATTTGACCTACCAATCCCGATGCCGACACACCCGTCAATAGCAGGGCCATGTGCAGCAAAAACGCACTTAATCCATTCACTTGCCTGGTTGGGTGATCCCCAGATATAATTCTAATTTAATGAACGCGATATACCACCTCCGATTGTCATGGCCAGTTTACGATTATGAGTACCTGGCCGTGAAACCCCAAGGGGGTGGGGTATAGACACTGACGGTGGGCCGATACCAGCGGGCGGAATGGAATAAATTGTGTTGCGTCATCATTACGCCAAACGTGCCGGCCAATCCGGAGAGGTGGGGCAGAGTCCACCTCGTTGCGTCATCGTGGAGCCCAGCAGCCGCGCGTCATGACGCATGCACGTCGCGCCGAACGCACCGAAGGCTGGACGGCAGCGTCATAACGATCCTCATGACTTAATTACGCAAGGATGCCGATAGTTTAGGGAGAAGGGGGGCGGCGTCTACTGTTTGCGGACCGCCTCTTTAATACACTCCTTTGGAGAGGGGCGGGATTTTGGGAGGGCTCGCTAAGGACACATAATTCAGATCAGAAGAGTCCGGGGATACTACTTAATATTATTGTTACGTACGTGCTAGGAAGGAATTACTGAGTGGAAACGTAATCGTCAGCATCATTGTGGGCTACAATTGTAAGGGGTTTCTCAAATTTATCGGTTTGTTCAAATTATATGGTTCGCCTTATATATGGTGGAGGATATCTATGTAATGGATCAGGTAAGTAAATAGATAACATCACTGCACTAGTTATTGATAGTGGTGCTGATGTGTTTCTGGATCTGCACGTGTGATCCAAAATGCCTGATTTCGCATTAAAATTGGCAGCCAGAGATTATATATAGCAAGGGTGCCTATATGACAGATCAGGTAGATGAATAGTATTGCTGTACAGGTTGCAAATGACGATACTGATGTATTTGGGGATCATCACGTATGATCAGGGTATCTGGTTTTTCACTATAGTTGGCGGTCATGGATTGAATCAAGTTCAAGAGTTGAAGGTTGGCATCATACCCTAGCCTAGGGCAAATACTGTGTCTTAATTTTATATAGAATTTTCGTATACATATATCAGAGGAAACAATTGAAGGATAATAATTCGTTGAGGCCCGTTGGTTGGATGGTCTCGCATCGAAATATCCAGCCAGCTTCTTTCTGGAGGAGCAGATTGTCTACATCCCCTCTTCTGCCGTCTGATTTGATTATTTCCACCCCTTGAAATCTTAGACATTCTGGGTCCCCGCTGTGTTGGTCCCACACGTGCGTGGCTACCGAGGTCACCTCCTTTCTCCCGACGTTCCCAATGTGGCCAAGACTTCTGCGTCGCAGTTGTTGTCGGGTTTTTCCTACGTACTGCTTCCCGCAACCACATTCATGGATAGGCAATTTATGAAATCTCGTATTTCGTATTTCTTTCCAGTTGTGGTGGATTCAAAGGAGCTGCCCTTTTTTATATACTTGCATGCCATACAGTTAGAGCATGCGAATGTTCCCACAGGTATAGATCGGGATTTCAGAAGGCCCCCAGGCTGCCTTGGCAACCACATGGCACCCTGTGAACTCATCACGGGGGGCTCTTTAGGACCCCGAAACATCGATCAGGGCATTTAAATGCTGCTGTCAGAATTGAAGGCAGCATTTATATGGCTCACAGCTCTGTGCTGAAAACACAGCCAAAACTTTGTAAAAAATGCATGACAGCGCTGCTGAAACCGCAGTAAATGCAGTATTGATAAAGCGCCATGGGATCCGAGTGTTTTTTTCTTTTGTTTTGTTTTTTTAAACCACATCAATTTAATTACCCCATTCTGACAATGCTCAAGACATTATACTACATTTACATTGTATCATATGAGTGACCTTTGGGAAGAAAGCGCATGTAATACAGAAAACGTAAGTAGTTACAGTAAAAGACAAATGTGTATCGTTGTATGTAGTACATTGTAGAGACGGTATAAAGAAAAATAATATCATCATCCTCTATGAGCAGCTGGTATGTGAGGTGTTAATGTGGATATTACACCTCAGACCTGTAGGTCCCCTCATTAACTTCCATCCAGCTATTTCTATAAAATGCCATAATAATAAAAGGCCGTCTCAGTGATGAGTTATTAGGCTTCTGTAGAAAGCACAGTACCAGTCATTAAACGGTTAATTATGGGTGACTTCAGGTGGATGAGGCCTTGGTGATAAACACCTGCAGTAACCATGGCAACTGTGATGTCATCCATAGCTAGGGCTATGTCATAAGGAACCCAACCATGAAAACTCTATGACGGAAGGGCTTACGGCCAGATGCAGCGCCATGCTTGGTGTGTCTGGAGACCTGGAGCTTCACCATCTGTGAGGGAGGAGGGGACGCCCGCCTAGCCAGCCAGATCAGCCATATTTACCTAGCCAGCCCGATCAGCCATAACTGCGCAGCCAGATCATGTCTATTATCCCTAGCAATCCATGGGGTGACAGATGCTGCAGCCAGATCTCCGTCATATCCAGTATCCGCTGCCTGGAGAGGTCACATTTGGATATCTCCATTAGGCATCACATGGGGCCTCTGCTTTGCCCTCGCCTTCTTTACTAATAACTATCATATCTTCTTTTCTAGGATGTATTGCTGTAAATGTGATAAAATGTATAAAATCTGCAGTTAAATCTTGGCATTAACCCCCTAAGCCCGGAGGGAGGGCCGTCCTCCAGCCATGGCTCCCCAGAGGTTTCCTCCACAGGGGTTTTTCCTCTCCTGAGTGCTGGACGATGACTCTTCGTGAGTCGGAGGTGCGCCATTTTCACTGTTTAATCTTACATTTGTAACTTTGAAAAAAATGTCATTTCAAATAAAATGCTGTCAATTTAACACAAATGACCGTGTCTGGTGTGTTTGTTTCACAATCTTTGGTTCGGGTGAGGCTGTTTGGGACTCAAGATCCATCACATATGACACAATGATGAAGCCGGACATCCAGTAGGGGCATCTTTAATCCGGATTTATCTGCTCTGCGTTGAGGTCCTCAGCCAAAAGCGCAGTGCGGAATAGAGCCTCGTTCTGTTTTGCCTCTGGGATCTAATCTAGTTTGGTGCCGATCACCAGCAGAGGGATTTGGTTGACTGGGTGGAATTAGGGGTGCGATTGGGTGGGGTTACAGGGGAGATTAGGTGGCGTTAGAGCTGCAATTGGGTGGGGTTACAGGTGAGATTGGGTGGGGTTAAAGGGGTGATTGGTTGTGATTAGAGGTGCGATTTGGTAGGGTTACAGGTGAGATTGGCTGGGGTTACAGGTGCGATTGGCTGGGGTTACAGGTGCGATTGGCTGGGGTTCGAGGTGCGAATGGTTGGGGTTCGAGGTGTGATTGGGTGGGGTTAAAAATGAGATTGGGTGGGGTTACAAGTGCGATTTGGTATGATAAGAGGTGTGATTGGGTGGCATTACTGGGGAGATTGAGTGGGATTAGAGGTGCGATTCGGTGGGGTTCCAGGTGAGATTGGGTGAGGTTAGAGGTGCGATTTGGTGGAGTTACAGGTGCGATTGGCTGGGGTTCCAGGTGCGATTGGCTGGGGTTCCAGGTGCGATTGGCTGGGGTTCCAGGTGAGATTTGATGGGGTTACAGGTGCGATTGGGTGGGGTTACATGTGAGATTTGGTGGCATTAGAGGTGAAATTGAGTGGTGTAAAGATGAGACTGGGTGGGATTAGTGCTGCGATTCGGTGGGATTACAGGTGAGATTGGGTGGGGTTAGAGGTAAAATTGGATAGGGTTACAGGAGCGAGTGGGTAGGGGGGGCCACAAGTAAGATTGGGTGGGGTTAGAGGTGCAATTGGGTAGGGCTACATCTGAGATTGGGTGGGATTGGGGGTGCGATTGGGTGGGATTAAAGGTGGAATTGGGTGAGGTTAGAGGTGTGATAAAATGAGGTTACAGTTGGAATTGGCTGGGGTTAAGGGTGCGATTGGGTGTGGTTAGAGGTAAGATAGGGTGGGGCTACAGGTGAGATTAGGTAGGGTTAGAGGTGCGATTGGGTAGGGTTACATGTGAGATTGGGTGGCCTTACAGGTGCGATTGGGTGGGGTTACAGGTGAGATTGGG
Organism: Eleutherodactylus coqui; assembly: GCF_035609145.1. Classification (NCBI taxonomy): domain Eukaryota; kingdom Metazoa; phylum Chordata; class Amphibia; order Anura; family Eleutherodactylidae; genus Eleutherodactylus; species Eleutherodactylus coqui. The sequence continues at coordinate 210,031,319 of NC_089844.1, read as the reverse complement.
TGTGGTTAGAGGTAAGAAAGTGTGGGGCTACAAGTGAGATTGGGTAGGGTTAGAGGTGCGATTGGGTAGGGTTACAGGTGAGATTGGGTGTGATTAGAGGTGAGATTGGGTGGGGCTACAAGTGAGATTGGGTGGGGTTACAGTTGGAATTGGGTAGGGTTACAGGTGCGATTTGGTAGGATTAGAGGTGTGATTGGGTGAAATTACAGGGGAGATTAAGTGGGATTAGAGGTGCGATGGGGTTGGGTTACAGGTGAGATTGTGTTGGGTTAGATGTACAATTGAGCAGGATTAGAGCTGCGATTGGGTGCGGTACAGATGTGATTGGGTGGACTACAAGTGCAATTGGGTGGGGTTACAGGAGCAATTGGATAGGGTTAAAGGTGAGATTGGGTGGGGTTAGAGGTTCGATTGAGTAGGGTTACATGTGAGATTGGGTGGGATTGAAGATGCAATTGGGTGGGGTTACAGGTGAGATTGGGTGAAGTTAGAGTTGTGATAAGTGGTGTTACAGTTGGAATTGGGTGGAATTAGTGGTGCAATTGGGTGGATTTACAGGGGAGGCTGAGTGGGATTATAGGTGGGATTCGGTGGGTTTACAGGTGTGATTGGTTGTGTTTAGAGGTAAGATTGGGTGGGGCTACAGGGGAGATTGGGTGGGGTTAGAGGTGCAATTGGGTAGGGTTACATGTGAGATTGAGTGGCATTGGAGGTGTAATTGGGTGGGGTTACAGGTGATATTGCGTGAGGTTAGAGGTGCGATTGGGTGGGGTCACAGTTGGAATTGGCTGGGGTTGGAGTTGTGATTGGGTGGGGTTAGAGGTGTGATTGAGTGGGTTTAGAGGTGAGATTGGGTGTGGTTAGAGGTGAGATTGGGTGTGGTTAGAGGTGAGATTGGGTGGGGCTACAGGTGAGATTGGGTGGTTTTAGATGTGCGATTGGGTAGGGTTACATGTGAGATTGGGTGGGGTTAAAGGTGCGATTGTGTGGGGTTGAAGGTAAGATTAGGTGGGGCCACAGGTACGATTGGGTGGGGTTAGAGGTGTGATTGGGTAGGGCTACATGTGAGATTGGGTGGGATTTCGGGTGGAATTGGGTGAGGTTAGAGGTGTGATAAGATGAGGTTACAGTTGGAATTGGGTGGGCTTAAAGGTGCGATTGGGTGTGGTTAGAGGTAAGATACGGTGGGGCTACGGGTAAGATTAGGTCGGGTTAGAGGTGCGATTGGGTAGGGTTACATGTGAGATTGGGTGGCCTTACCGATGCAATTGGGTGGGGTTACAGGTGAGATTGGGTGTGGTTGGAGGTAAGAAAGTGTGGGGCTACAGGTGAGATTGGGTGTGATTAGAGGTGAGATTGGGTGGGGCTACAGGTAAGATTGGGTGGGGTTAGATGTGCGATTGGGTAGGGTTACATGTGAGATTGGGTTGGTTTAGAGGTGTGATTAGGTAGGGTTACATGTAAGATTGGGTGTGGTTACAGGTGCGATTGGATGGGTTTACAGGTGAGATTGGGTGGGGTTACAGTTGGATTTGGTGGGGTTAGAGGTGCGATTGGCGGGCGTTCAAGGTGAGATTGGATGGGGTTACTGGTGCAATTGGGTAGGGTAAAGATGAGTCTGGGTAGGATTAGAGGTACGATTGGGTGGGATTACAGGTGAGATTGTGTAAGGTTAGAGGTGAAATTGGGCGGGGTTACAAGAGCGATTGGCCAGGGTTACAGGTGAGATTAGGTGGGATTAGAGGTGCGATTAGGTGGGGTTACATGTGAGATTGGGTGAGGTTAAAGGTGCAATTGGGTTGGGTTACAGGTGAGATTTGATAGGGTTACAGATGAGATTGGGTGGGGATAGAGGTGCGATTGGGTGGGGATAGAGGTGCGATTGGGTAGGGTTACATGTGAGATTGGGTAGGGTTTGAGGTGCAGTTCTGTGGGATTTGAGGTGTGATTGGGTGCAGTTCAGATGTGATTTGGTGGGATTAGATGTGAGATTTGGTGGATTACAGGTGCAATTGGGTGGGGTTACAGGTGAGATTGGGTGGGGTTAGGGGTGCGATTGGGTGGATTTACAAGTGCGATTGGGTGGGGATAGAGCTACGATTGGGTAGGGTTACATGTGAGATTGAGTTGGATTAAAGATGCAATTGGGTGGGGTTACAGGTGAGATTGGGTGAAGTTAGAGGTGCGATTAGGTGGCGTTACAGTTGGAACTCGGTGGGGTTAGATGTGCAATTGGGTGGGGTTACAGGGGAGACTGGTGGGGATAATAGGTGCAATTGGGTGGGGTTAGAGGGGTGATTGGGTTGGGCTACAGGTAAGATTGGGTGTGCTTAGAGGTACGATTGGGTGGGGCTACAGATGAGATTGGGTGGGGTTACAGGTGAGATTGGATGAAGTTAGAGATGCAATTGGGTGGGGTTACAGGGGAGACTGGGTGGGATAATAGGTGGGATTGGGTGGGGTTACAGGGGTGATTGGGTGTGGTTGGAGGTAAAATTGGGTGGGACTACAGGTGAGATTGGGTGGGGTTAGAGGTGCGATTGGGTAGGGTTACATAAAGGGGCATAATCAAGTACCTTTTTGTGTACACACCCCCTACTACTGGTGAGTCATCTCCCAGAAGCTCTAGCGGCTCCTGCACGCGCATGCACGCTCCCGCTGACCTGGCCATGTCTAACCTCTGACGTTCACGGAGAGTCGATGGTGTGTGCACAAGCGCCCCTGGAAGGGAGACGCATGTACACTCGCTTTGAACCCCCCAAGAACGGCAGAGGTTACACACGGCCAGACCAATCAGTGGGCTACGCATAACTTGTTACGCATCGATCACTGACCTGAGCTGCAGGACTTGCTGTCCGGTAGTGGTCGGAGCAGGGGCGGAGTGCTGGCACACTGCTGGCACTTTGCCCTGCAATCGGACAGCTGCCGGAGGGAGAAGAGTAACTGGTCTCTAGTGACCAGCCCCGTAAGGCACAGGTATGATTTTTTTTTTTCCTGACAGAACCCCTTTCAACTGCAGGAACACATATATGGCAACAGAACTAATATTACCGTATTAAGGGCTTGTTCCCACCAGCGCTCAAACTATGTCCAGGCTTTCTCTCTGTCTTTTGTAGATTGTGCAGATCATACAGCTGATTGCTTTTTATTCAATTTTTCTGATACAGGATTCACAAAATTTGCAATTCTTGGCATAGAATACACTTACATATACAATACTTCAGCATTCCTCAAGCCGAATACGCCCGGACTCTGATTGAATTATTTTTCTAGTGAACTTTTGCTGCGGAGAGGTGAGTATATATTTTTTTTATTTTTAAGACATTCTAGGGATGATTTTCAGGGTAGGGCTTATATTTAAAACCCTGCCTCGAAAATCCCTGCAGGGCTTGTCGGCAGCCCATTGCTTTCAATGGGGCTGCAGAAGCACCGGTCCCATTGAAATCAATGGGAGAACATAGAGATCCTCAGCCACAGCTGTCACAGCTGTGGCAGGGGATTCTTTACTCCACAGTGCTGTCATAGTGTTCAGTGACAAGGGGACTCCTCGCATGGAATATTTACACGGCAGCGACGGAGAGATGAGTATATACAGTATATATATATATATATTTTTTTTTTTTTTAAACACAAACCAGGAATGATTTTCAGGTAAATGCTTATATTTCAAGCTCTCCCTTGAAAATCACTGCAGGGGTTACCGGAAGCCCATTGGTTCCAATGGGGCCGCCAGCAGCAGCTGCATGTTTGTGCATGTACATGGGTGCGCGGTTTTGTGCGCACCTATGTATGTACAAGCTAGTGTGAATGCACCCTCATGCTGAGAAAAGACACATCTATCCAGGTCGGCCTATTATTCCCCAATGTTGTTTCGAAGGAAGGCAAAAAAACAAACAAACAATGAGGTAGAAGCCTATTTTCCTCATTAAGGCTGGATGTCCATGAGCGAGGTGTCATTGCGACATTCTTGGCGATAAATCGCACACGGAACTCGCATGTCACACTTTGCATAGGATTACTATGGAAAGGTGCAGCCTACTGCACACAATCAGAAAATGAAAGCAATTCTCCGCTCGTTTGATTAAAATTGCGGCATGCCGCAACTCTCCGCGGTGAGCCTATCATTAATATAGGCTGATCGCGGAAACCTTTTATTGCTCCTCCCCCGCGGCAGAGGGGGGAGCACTAAGGCTGCCTGTTCATGGGTGTTGCGGTTTTCCGCCCACGGGCAAGCGGATTTCCGTTGTGGGAGGACACTAAAGTCACTGCAATTAACCTATCATTATGATAGCATCGAGAAAAATATTGTGACATGCCGCGAATTTTATACGTGAGCGTAAAATCGCGGCGGATTTCCATCTGTGTACATTGGACTGCGCTTTCCATAGTTGTCCTATGGCAAGCGTTCATTGTGTTACCCGTGGATCATCGCCGCGGATAATGCAATGTAAAATTGCCTGTGGACAGGAGGCCTTAGGACTTTTACCCACTAGCGGTTTTTTTTAATGCTGCAACATCGCTGCGTTTTTTTAATGGGACTTTCTAATGTTAAAATCGCATTGCACAAAAATTGCAAGTTTGTGCTGTTGCGATTCGTGCAATGTAATTTTAAAAATCCTCCATGACTCCAATCTGACGATTAGAATAATCCCCGGATCACCAAACCTTCTGTAGTAATCAGTGATATAACAGGTAATATTGTATAGCTCAAGAAAGGCGTCCAGGCCCCTCTTATATTCTTTTACCAAGTTTGCCATCACCACGTCCTCAGGCAGAGAGTTCTATAGTCTCCCTGCTCTTACAGTAAAGAACCCCCTTCTACATTGGTGTAGAAACCTTCTTTACTCCAGATGTAGAGGTCGCCCCCTTGTTACAGTCACAGTCCTTCGTACAAATAGATGATGGGAGAGATCTCTGTATTGTCCCCTGATATATTTATACACAGTTATTAGAGCGCCCCCTTGTTACAGTCCTGGGTATAATAGATGATGGGAGAGATCTCTGTATTGTCCCCTGATATATTTATACATAGTTATTAGAGCGCCCCCTTGTTACAGTCCTGGGTATAATAGATGATGGGAGAGATCTCTGTACTGACCCCTGATATATCTATACATAGTTATTAGAGCGCCCCCTTGTTACAGTCCTGGGTATAATAGATGATGGGAGAGATCTCTGTACTGATCCCTGATATATCTATACATAGTTATTAGAGCGCCCCCTTGTTACTGTCCTGGGTATAATAGATGGAGAGATCTCTGTACTGACCCCTGATATATCTATACATAGTTATTAGAGCGCCCCCTTGTTACAGTCCTGGGTATAATAGATGATGGGAGAGATCTCTGTATTGTCCCCTGATATATTTATACATAGTTATTAGAACGCACCCTGGTCACACTCCTGGGTATAAACAGATGATGGGAGAGATCTCTGTATTATCCCCTGATATATTATACATAGTTATTAGAGCGCCCCCTTGTTACAGTCCTGGGTATAATAGGTGATGGAAGAGATCTCTGTATTGTCCCCTGATATATTTATACATAGTTATTAGGTCCCCCATAGCTGTCTTTTTTCTAAACTAAATAATCCCAATTTTGATAACCTCTCTGGGTATTGTAGTCTGCCCATTTCGTTTATTATTTCAGTTGTCCGCCTTTGTACCCCCTCAGGCTGTGATATGTCCTTCCTGAGTACCGGTGCCCCTAGACCTCTTTTAATGCATCTGATGATCCTATTTGCCGTGGCAGAAGCTTCCATGTCGGTATTACCCAGTGGTTTCCCATTTAGTGTGTAATGGTGACATGTATTTCCCTGCCCATGTGCAGAACCTTATATTTATCATTGTCTCTGCCATTTCTATGTTTTGCCTCTAGGTGGCAGAATTTACCTTACTATGATGTTGTACTTGCTATAGAGCACAGAGCTTTCCTCCTAGAGTTCCACAGAGTTTATGGTTTAAAGAAAATGCAATTAGGTGGGGTTACAGGTGTGTTGGGTGCGGTTACAGGTGAGATTGGGTGAGGTTAGAGGTACAATTAGGTGGGGTTACAGGTGAGATTGGGTGAGGTTAGAGGTACAATTAGGTGGGGTTACAGTTAATATTGGATGCGGTTACAGGTGAGATTGGGTGGGGATAGTGGTGCGATTGGATGGGGTTAGAGGTGCGGTTCTCTGGGATTAGAGGTGTGATTGGATGTAGTGCAGATGTGATTGGGTGGGATTAGATGGGAGATTGGGTGGATAACAGGTGCAATTGGGTGGGGTTACAGGAGCGATTGGGTGGGCTTAGAGGTGCGATTGGGTGGGGTTACATGTGAGATTGGGTAGGGTTACAGGGGCGACTGAGTGGCATTATAGGTGTTATTGCGTGGGTTTACAGGTGAGATTGGGTGGGGCTACAGGTGAGATTGGGTAGGGTTAGAGGTGCGATTGGAAAGGGTTACATGTGAGATTGTGTGGGATTGGGTAGGGTTACATGTGAGATTGGGTGGGGTTGGAGGTGTGATTGTGTGGGATTACAGGTGAGATTGGGTGTGGTAAGAGGTAAAATAGGGTGGGGCTACAGGTAAGATTGGGTATGGTTACATGTGAGATTGGGTAAGATTAGAGGTGCGATTGAGTGGGGTAAGGATGAGACTGGGTGGGATTAGAGGTGCGACTGGGTGGGATTACAGGTGAGATTGGGTGAGATTAGAAGTGCAATTAGGTGGGATTATAGGTGCGATTGGGTGGAGTTACAGGTGAGATTGGGTGAGGTTAGAGGTACAATTAGGTGGGGTTACAGGTGAGAATGGATGCGGTTACAGATAAGATTGGGTGGGGTTAGTGGTGCGATTGTATGGTGTTAGAGGTGCTGTTCTGTAGGATTAGAGGTGTGATTGGGTGTGGTACAGATGTATTTGGGTGGGATTAGATGGGAGATTGGGTGGATAACAGCTGCAATTGGGTGGGGTTACAGGAGCGATTGGGTAGGGTTACAGGTGAAATTGGGTGGGGTTAAAGGTGCGATTGAGTGGGGTTAGATATGCGATAGGGTTGGGATAGAGGTATGATTGGATGGGGTTACATGTGAGATTGGGTGGGGTTGCAGGTGAGATTGGGTGAATTTAGAGGTGCGAATAGGTGGCGTTACAGTTTGAAATAGGTGGGGTTAGAGGTGCAATTGGGTGGGATTACAGGGGAGACTGGGTAAGATTATAGGTGAGATTGGTGGGTTTACAGGTGTGATTGGGTGTGGTTAGAGGTAAGATTGGATGGGGCTACAGGTGAGATTGGGTGGGGTTAGAGGTAAGATTGGATGGGGCTACAGGTGAGATTGGGTGGGGTTAAAGGTGCGATTGGGTAGGGTTACATGTGAGATTGGGTGGGATTGGAGGTGTGATTGGATGGGGTTACAGGTGATATTGTGTAAGGTTAGAGGTGCAATTGGATGGGGTTACAGTTGGAATTGGCTGGGGTTAGAGTTGCGATTGGGTGGGGTTAGAGTTGTGATTTGGTAGGGTTACAGGTGAGATTAGTTGGGGTTAGAGGTGCAATTGGATGGGTTTACAGGTGAGATTGGGAGTGGTTAGAGGTAAGATTGGGTGGAGCTACAGGTGAGATTGGGCAGGGTTACATGTGCGATTGGGTGGGGTTACATGCAAGATTGGGTGGGTGGGTTTAGAGGTATGATTAGGTCGGGCTACATGTGAGATTGGGTGCGGTTACATGTGCGATTTTGTGTATTTACAGGTGAGATTGGGTGGGTTTAAAGGTGAGATTGGGTGGGGTTACAGTTGGAATTGGGTGGGGTGAGAGGTGCAATTGGGTGGGGTTACAGGGGAGACTGGGTGGGATTACAGGTGGGATTGGGTGGGGTTACATGTGAAATTGGGTGGGATTAGAGGTGTGATTAGGTTGGGTTACAGGTGAGATTTGGTGGGATTGGAGGTGCATTGTGTGGGATTACAGGTGAGATTGGGTGAAGTTAGAGATGCAATTGGGTGGGGTTAAAGGGGAGACTGGGTGGGATAATAGGTGGGATTGGGTGGGGTTACAGGGGTGATTGGGTGTGGTTGGAGGTATTAGAGGGGAGAAAGGGTGATATTAGAGGTGTGGTTGGCTGGGATTACAAGTGAGATTGGGAGTGGTTAGAAGTAATAGTGCGAATGATTAGAAGTTATATTGCGTGGGGTTAGAGGTACAATTGGGTGTGGTGACATGTGAGATTAACTGGGATTGGAGGTGCTATTGGGTGGGGATAGAGGTGCGATTGGATGGGGTTACATGTGTGAATGGGTGGGGTTACAGATGCAATTGGGTGGGGTTAGTGGTGCAATTGGGTGGGGTTACAGGTGAGATTGGGTGGACCTAGAGGCACGATTTGGTGGGGTTACAGATAAGATTGGGTGGGGTTACAGGTATGTTTTAAGAGTAAAACGTTTTCATGAAGATGTTCTTTTTTAGACCCGCTTTTACACAGGTGACAATTGCGCAATTTACTTGTGACGCGACAGCGCTGCAAATCGCATGTATGTGAATCCCATGCTTTCCAATGGGTTCTTTCACGTTAGCGATGTTTTGTAGGCTGCTACATTGTGAGAAAAGAAACGCATGATGCAAAAAATTTTTTGATGATTTACGATGTTTTGTAGCCCAGGTTTGCCTATAAAGCATTTCTTTCTGTTTCATTGCACCGATCAGAAAAGTAGTTTTCGTGTGGTGCGATGCAACTTTTACAATAGGAAATCCTACTGTAAAAGCCCTAAAATAAGCCCTGGTTTCATTAAAAAAAATAAATAAATAACCTAACAGGCGCTGTTCGCTCCGCCATGTCTTCTCTGCGGGTACCTGGCACTTGTCTTCAGGCAAATCTTCCTGGTTAGGAGTTCAAATTCTCTGCCACCAGGAGACTCTGGCTGTGATTGGTTCTTGAGTTCCGCTGCTCAGCCCATTAGGGCCAGCGCTCGAAGAGCCAATCACAGCCATTGTGATTGCCCCAGCCGCAGCGGAAGAGCGAATGTCCATGCCGCTTCAAAACCCGCAACACTTAGCCACGGGTTTTCAAGCGGCCGGGTCACTCGCTCTTCCGCTGCGGCTGGGGCTCTCGGAGAGTGCGTCCGCAGCGTAATAAAAAAAAAGAACATGCTGCTGCTGGTGAATCCGGGCCGCAGCGCCGACTTCTGTTGGCTTTGCCGCGACAGATTGGTCGTCCCATATGGACGAGATTTCTGAGAAATCTCATCCACATGGCTGGCTAACTCCAGGATTAGCGGCCGCAAGCGGATATGCAGCGGAGAAATTCCGGACGGAATTTCCGCAGCAAATCCTCCCTGTGTGAACCCAGCCTTATGGGAGCACTCTGGCCTTCGGACCGTTGTCCTCCAGCTACAACTTACGATTTTTATGAACTATTTCAGCTTTTAGGGCTTATTTACACAAGCACATTTGTGCTGTGTATTAAGTGTGCAAAATTTGTGCGCCATAGACAGTAAATAGAACCCATTCATTTCAATGGGTTCGTTCACTTGGGCGTATTTTGCTCATGCTTTCAGTTTGTGCAAAAAAATATGCAGCACGTTCTATTTTGTTGTGTATTGCACACGAGAATATCACATAGCAAACTTAATCGCCCATTGAAATCAACGGGGGCCACGCTTGTGGGGGGGGGGTTTTGCATGTGCGCACAATGAATATAGTGAAATACACACACATGCACTTAAAAACACCCAAATGTGCGTGTATTATGCCCGTGTGAAGTTTACTGCAGATTTCGCCCGGTTTCAGCAGCGCTGGCATACTTTACACAGCCAAGGATGCTAAAAAAAAAAAGCAATACTCACGTAGCCGCTACAGTCCGGGTCGTGGCCACTGGTCTCTGCCACTAATCCGGGCTTCCCCTGCACTCACAAGTCTATTGCCGTAGGCCAGGTTTGAGAACCCCGCCTCCAGCAATAGAGTACTGTAATTGGTTGTTGGCACTGGCTCGATTGGCTGAGACAGTCAATTAAGAGCTGTGATTGGGCATCGAGCCAGCGTTGACAACCAATCACAGCACTCTATTGCTGGAGGCGGGGTTCTCAAACATGGCCTTCGGCAATAGACTTATGAGTGCAGGGGAAGCCCGGATCAGTGGCAGAGACCAGCGGCCGTGACCCAGACCGCAGCGGCTAGGTGAGTATTACTTTCTTTTTTTCTCTATCTCGCCTAGCTGGGACTGGTTTTCAGGGTAGGGCTTCTATTGTAAGCCCTCCCTCCGAAAATCGGTGAGCGGTTAACGCTGCCAGAAACGCGGCACCAAGTGTTGCTGCGTTTTCAGCAGTGCTGAAACCGCTGCCCATTCATTTCAATGGGCGACACAGGGCTGAAAACGACCCAAAATAGAACATGCATCGCTGTCAAAGCGCAGCTTTGGAAGACGCTGCGTTTTCAGCCCTGTGTGAGCAGCTCCATTGAAATGAATGGGAGCCTTGTACAGCCTTTAGCGCTGGGCTGAAAATGCAGTACTAAACGCTGTACAAAACTCCCTGTGTGAGGGTGGCCTAAAGGTGACGTCACATCATGATGTTTTCTTAGCAGACTGTTTTTGCGGGGTGGTTTGCCATTGCCTTCCCCAATCATCCTTACCCCCCAGCAAGCTGGAGACTCCTTTTACTGACCATGGAAGGCTGAGTCAGCCTTGAGCTGGATACCTGAACCACGCGGGGAACGAACCCGCAACCTTCAGGTCGTGAGCGAGACCTTAAAGGGGTTGTCCCGCGAAAGCAAGTGGGGTTCAGCACTTCTGTATGGCCATATTAATGCACTTTGTAATGTACATTGTGCATTAATTATGAGCCATACAGAAGTTATTCACTTACCTGCTCCGTTGCTGGCGTCCCCGTCTCCATGGTGCCGTCTAATTTTCAGCGTCTAATCGCCCGATTAGACGCGCTTGCGCAGTCCGGTCTTCTTTCTTCTGAATGGGGCCGCTCGTGCCGGAGAGCGGCTCCTCGTAGCTCCGCCCCGTCACGTGTGCCGATTCCAGCCAATCAGGAGGCTGGAATCGGCAATGGACCGCACAGAAGACCTGCGGTCCACCGAGGGTGAAGGTCCCGGCGGCCATCTTCGCAAGGTAAGTAAGAAGTCACCGGAGCGCGGGGATTCAGGTAAGCACTATCCGTTTTTTTTTTTAACCCCTGCATCGGGTTTGTCTCGCACCAAACGGGGGGGCTATTGAAAGAAACAAAACCCGTTTCGGCACGGGACAACCCCTTTGAGACAGCAGTCTGCTAAAAAACTTCAAAAATTCTAAATGGAGTGAAATAGAAAAAAAAAATCAGTCATCTTTCTTTCTATCTTTTTTTTTCCGTCTGCATAGTTGTGCGAGGGTTTTTTGCAGGACGTCCTCTAGTTTCTCTTGGTACCATTTTTGGAGTACAGGTGTCTTTTTAATCGCTTTCTATTCAATTTTTTTCTAGGAGACTGGGTAACAAAAAGGGCAATTCTGGCGTGTTTTTTTTCTGGTGACACTCGCCGTGGGGAATAAATAATGCCTTTTTTATTATACTTTTTCAATACAAAAATGTCAAAAAGGTGTGTTTTTCTTAACTATTATTACCTTTTTATTTTTTCTAATTATTAAAACATTTTTAACCTCCCATAGGGGACAAGAACTTGCAGTAGTTTGTTCCCATCTGCTGTATGATGTAATATAATATTACGTTATACCATGATCGGATGGGCAATCTATCAAGCCACATCACAGGCATGGCTTGGAAGGCACTCTGCAATGGCAGCCTTTAGGGATTTCAGAAGGCACCTGGGCGGCCTTGGCAACCACATGCCACCCTGTGAACTCATCACGGGGGGCTCTTTAGGACCCCCAGACATTGATGAGGGCATTTAAATGCTGCTGTCAGAATTGAAGGCAACATTTATATGGTTCACAGCTCTGTGCTGAAAACACAGCCAAAACTATGTAAAAATGCATGACAGCGCTGCTGAAACCGCAGTAAACGCAGCGTTAAAATAGCGCCATGGAATCCGAGTGTTTTTTGTTTTTTTTTAAATACTACATCGATTTAATTACCCCATTCTGAAAATGCTCAAGAAATTCTACTACATTTGCATTATATCCTATGAGTGACCTTTGGGGAGAAAGCACATGTAAGGGCTCAGTCACACGGGCGCATCCAGGCGCCGATGCGACCGTGTTACTGCATAAAGAAAACGGACGCACTGCAGGTGCAGACGACTCTCCGCAGCGCCAGTAGAAAGAACACATGACCGGCAATGGAGCCAGTCATGTGTTCTTTCTCCGCCCTGCAGTGCGGCCGTCTTATCCTGCAGGAAGACGGGCGCATTGGTGCCCGGATGCGCCCATGTGACTGAGCCCTAATACAGAAAACGTAAGTAGTTACAGTAAAAGACAAATGCGTATCATTGTATATAGTACATTGTAGATGGTATAAAGAAAAATGATAATATCATCACCCTCTATGAGCAGCTGGTATGTGAGGTGTGAATGTGGATATTACACCTCAGACCTGTAGATCCCCTCATTAACTTCCATCCAGCCATTTTTTTTAAATGCCATAATAATAAAGGCCGCCTCAGTGATGAGTTATTAGTAGAGATGAGCGAGCATTTCCCTTAGCGAGTACCTGCCCGCTCGAGAGAAAAGGTTCAGCTGCTGGCGCGGGTGACAGGTGAATTGCAGCAGTGAGCTGGAGGGGGCGGGGGGGGGGGGGGAGAGAGATCTCCCCTCCGTTCCTCCTCGCTCTCCCCACCGCTGGCAGCCGAACCTTTTCTCTCGAGCGGGCAGGTACTCGCTAAGGGCAATGCTCGCACATCACGTTATTAGGCTTCTGTAGAAAGCACAGTACCAGTCATTAAATGGTTAATTATGGGTGACTTCAGGTGGATGAGGCCTTGGTGATAAACACCTGCAGTAACCATGGCAACTGTGATGTCATCTATAGCTAGGCCTATGTCATAAGGAACCCATCCATGAAAACTCCATGACGGAAGGGCTTACGGCCAGATGCAGCGCCTTGCTTGGTGTGTCTGGAGACCTGGAGCTTCACCATCTGTGAGGGAGGAGGGGACGCCCGCCTAGCCAGCCAGATCAGCCATATTTACCTAGCCAGCCCGATCAGCCATAACTGCGCAGCCAGATCATGTCTATTATCCCTAGCGATCCAAGGGGTGACAGATGCTGCAGCCAGATCTCCGTCATATCCAGTATCCGCTGCCCGGAGAGGTCACATTTGGATATCTCCATTAGGCATCACATGGGGCCTCTGCTTTGCCCTCGCCTTCTTTACTAATAACTATCATATCTTCTTTTCTAGGATGTATTGCTGTAAATGTGATAAAATGTATAAAATCTGCAGTTAAATCTTGGCATTAACCCCCTAAGCCCGGAGGGAGGGCCGTCCTCCAGCCATGGCTCCCCAGAGGTTTCCTCCACAGGGGTTTTTCCTCTCCTGAGTGCTGGACGATGACTCTTCGTGAGTCGGAGGTGCGCCATTTTCACTGTTTGATCTTACATTTGTAACTTTGAAAAAAATGTCATTTCAAATAAAATGTTGTCAATTTAACACAAATGACCGTGTCTGGTGTGTTTGTTTCACAATCTTTGGTTCGGGTGAGGCATTTGGGACTCAAGATCCATCACATATGACACAATGATGGAGCCGGACACCCAGTAGGGGCATCTTTAATCCGGATTTATCTCTTCTGCGTTGAGGTCCTCAGCCAAAAACGCAGTCCGGGATAGAACCTCATCCCGTTTTGCCTCTGGAATCTGATCTAGTTTGGTGGCCATAACCAGCAGAGGGATCTGGTTGACTGGGTGGGATTAGGGGTGCAATTGGGTGAGATTAAAGGTGGGGTTACAGGGGAGATTGGGTGGCATTAGAGATGTGATTGGGTGGGATTAGAGGTGGGATTCGGTGGGATTATAGGGGAGATTAGGTGGGATTAGAGATGCAATTGGGTGGGCGTATAGGTAAGATTGGATGGGGTTACAGATGCGATTGGGGAAGGTTGGAGGTGCGATTCGGTGGGGTTTCATGTGAGATTGGGTGGGGTTACAGGAGCAATTGGGTGGTTTGAAGGGTGAGATTAAGTGGGATTACAGGTGAGATTGGATGGGGTTACAGGTGCGATTGGCTGGGATTAGAGGTGTGATTGGGTGGGGTTACAAGTGAGATTGGTTGGTGTTACAGGTGCAATTTGGTAGGATTAGAGGTGTGATTGGGTGGGATTACAGGGGAGATTGAGTGGGATTAGAGGTACGATTGGGTGGGGATACAGGTGAGATTGGATGGGGTTACAGGTGAGATTGCGTTGGGCTAGAGGTGTGATTGGGTGGGATTAGAGATACGATTGGGTGGGGTTACAGGTCCAATTGGGTGGGGTTACAGGTGCAATTGGGTGGGGTTACAGGTGCAATTGGGTGGGGGTATAGGTAAGATTGAATGGGTTTACAGGTGCGATTGGGTGGGGTTAGAGGTGCCATTGGGTGGGGTTACATGTGAGATTGGGTGGGGTTAATGGGGAGACTGGGTGGGACTAGAGGTGCGATTGAGTGGGATTACTGCTGAGATTGGGGGGGGGGTTAGAGGTGCGATTGGATGGGGTTACAGAAGCAATTGGTTGGGTTTACAGGTGGGATTGGGTTGGATTAAAATTGGGGGGGGTTAGAGGCACGATTGGGTGGGGATACAGGTGAGATTGGGCGAGGTTACAGGTGAGATTGCGTTGGGTTAGAGGTGCGATTGGGTGAGATTAGAGATGCGATTGTGTGGGGTTACAGGTTCAACTGGGTGGGGTTACAGGTGAGATTGGGTGAGGTTAGAGGTGCGATTAGGTGAGGTTAGAGGTGTGATTAGGTGGAGTTAGAGGTGCAATTAGCTGGGGTTACAGGTGAGATTGGATGGGGTTACAGGTGCAATTGTGTAGAGTTACATGTGAGATTGGGTGGGATTAGAGGTGCGATTGGGTGGGGATAGAGGTGCAGTTGGGTGGGATTAGAAGTTAGATTCGGTGAATTACAGGTGCAATTGGGTGGGGTTAGAGGTGCGATTAGGTGGAGTTAGAAGTGAGATTGGATATGGTTACAGATGCGATTGAGTGGGGTTAGAGGTTAGAGGTGCCATTGGGTGGAGTTAGAGGTGCGATTGCGTGGGGTTACAGGTGAGATTGCGTTTGGTTAGAGGTGCGATTGGGTTGGTTAGAGGTGCGATTGGGTGGGGCTAGAGGCGAGATTCGGTGGCCTTGCAGGTGCGATTAGGTGGGGTTAGAGGTGCGATTAGGTGGGTTTACAGGTAAGATTGGATGTGGTTAGAGGTAAAATTGGGTGGGGCTACAGGTGAGATTGGGTGGGGTAAGAGGTGCGATTGGGTGGAGCTAAATGTGAGATTGGGTGCGGTTACAGGTGCGATTAAATGGGGTTAGAGGTGTGAGATTGGGTGGATTTACAGGTGCAATTGGGTGGGTTTACAGGTGAGATTGGGTGTGGTTAGAGGTGAGATTGGGTGGGGCTACAGGTGAGATTGGGTGGGATTAGATGTGAGATTGGGTGAGATTACAGGTGTGATCGGGTCAGGTACAGGAGCAATTTGGTAGGGTTACAGGCGAGATTGGGTGGCCTTACAGGTGCGATTGGGTGGGGTTACAGGTGTGATTGGGTGGGTGTACAGGTAAGATTGGGTGTGCTTAGAGGTGAGATTGGGTGGGGCAACAGGTGAGATTGGGTGGTTTTAGAGGTGCGATTAGGTAGGGTTACATGCGAAATTGGGCGTGGTTACAGGTGCGATTGGGTTTACAGGCAAGTATGGGTGGGGATACAAGTAAGATACAGGTATGGGTGGGGCTACAGGTTAGAGGTGCGATTGGGTAGGGTTACATGTGAGATTGGGTGGGATTGAAGGTGCGATTGGGTGGGGTTACAGGTGAGATTGGGTGAAGTTAGAGGTTCGATTAGGTGGGGTTACAGTGCGAATTGGGTGGGGTTAGAGGTGCAATTAGGTGGGCTTACAGTGGAGACTGGGTGGGATTATAGGTGGGATTGGGTGGGTTTAGAGGTGAGATTGGGTGGGGTTAGAGGTAAAATTGGGTGGGGCTACAGGTGAGATTGGGTGGGGTTAGAGGTGCGATTGGGTAGGGTTACATGTGAGATTGGCTGGGATTGGAGGTGCGATTGGGTGGGTTTACAGGTGAGATTGGGTGGGGTTAGAGTTGGAATTGGGTGGGGTTAGAGGTGTGATTGGGCGCTAGGTTACAGGTGCGATTGCGTGGGGTTAGAGGTGCGATTGGGTGGGGTTACAGATAAGATTGGGTGGGGCTGCAGGTGCTATTGGGTAGGTTTACATTTGAGATTGGTTGGGATTGGAGGTGTGATTGTGTGGGGTTAAAGGTGAGTTTAGGTGTGTTTAAAGGTGCAATTAGATGGGGTTACAGTTGGAATTGGGTGGCGTTAGAGGTGCGATTAGGTGGGGTTACGTGGGAGACTGGGTGGGATTATAGGTGGGATTGGGTGGGTTTACAGGTGATATTCGGTGAGGTTAGAGGTGCGATTAGGTGGGGTTACAGTTAGAATTGGGTGGGGTTACAACGGAGACTGGGTGGGATTATAGGTGGGATTGGTTGGGGTTACAGGGAAGATTGGGTGAGATTAGAGGTGCGATTGGGTGGGGTTAGAGATGTGATTGGGAGTGGTTAGAGGTGAGATAGCGAGTGGTTAGAGGTGAGATTGCGAGTGGTTAGAGGTGAGATTGCGAGTGGTTAGAGGTGAGATTGCGAGTGGTTAGAGGTGAGATTGCGAGTGATTAGAGGTGAGATTGCGTCGGGTTAGAGGTGCGGTTGCGTGAAGTCAGAGGTACGATTGGGTGGGGTTAGAGGTGCAATTGGGTGGTGCTACAGGAGCGATTGAGTAGGGCTACATGTGAGATTGGCTGGGATTGGAGGTGAGACTGAGTGGGGTTAGAGGTGCAATTGGGTGAGTTTAGAGGTGCAATTGGGTGTGGTTACAGGTAAGATTGGGTGGAGCTGCAGGTGAAATTGTTTCCTGTTAGAGGTACTATTGGGTAGGTTTATATTTGAGATTGGTTGGGATTGGAGGTGCGATTATGTGGGGTTAAAGGTGATATTGGGTGGGGTTAGAGGTGCGATTGGATGGGGTTACATGTGAAATTGGGTGGGGTTACATGTGAAATTGGGTGGGGTTACATGTGAAATGTGATGTGACAGCGCTACTAATTGCATGTATGTGAATCCCATGCTTTACAATGGGTTCTGTCACATTAGTGATGTTTTGTAGGCTGCTACATTGTGAGAAAAAACATGCGTGATGTTAAAAAAATGTTTTATGATTTGCGATGATTTGTAGCCCAGGTTTCCTTATGAAGCCTATCTTTCTGTTGCATTGCACCGAGCGAAAAAGTGGTTTTCGTGCAGTGCGATGCAACTTTTACAATAGGAAATCCTACAGTAAAATCCTAAAATAAGCCCTGGCTTCATAAAAAAATATAATACATCACCTAACAGGCGCTTTCTCTTTTTTTATGCAGCCAGGGCTTTTTTTTCAGTGTTGGGCATATATTTAACCCCCCCCCCCCTCCCCGAAAATAGGGACACACAATCATGATATCACCATTAGAAAAAGCAGTGATATCACACAGAACACTGGTGCGCTATTGCTGCGATATCGCTGTCACCCGTGTAAAAGAGGCCTAACAAGTTGGGGTGTATGGAAAATAAACCCAAACCAAAAACAATGTGGCCCCAAAAGAACAACACCAAACAGTAGAAAATGCCGGCATCATAAAAAACAGAATGCTATTTTCCTAGGTTTTTATTCAGCAGACCATCTGAAGGAGCCCGACGGGGTGTCTGACACTGAGGATGGATTCTCACACGCCGTATTTCTGGTGGAAATCTTGCAGTTTAGCCGCAGCGAAAAACCGTGAGATTTCCGCCGGGAAAAGCGCTGCTTCAAAACCGGCGGCACTTAGAGCATGGCCACAGCGTAATTAAAAGAAAAAATGGACATGCTGTGGCTGGCAAATCCGCGCTGCAGTGCCGGTTTCTGCTGTCTTTGCAGCGATGGATTCGCCATCCTGTGTGCACGAGATTTCTGAGAAATCTTGTCCACATCGCTGGCTAATCCTGGGATTAGCGTCCGCAAGCGGACTTGCCGCAGCACAATTCCGGATGGAATTTCCACGGCAAATCCGCCCCGTCTGAACCCAGGAAGTAAATGGAAAATAAAGCCAAACCAAAAACAATTTGGCACCAAAAGAAAAACACCAAACAGTAGAAAATGCCGGCATTATAGAAAAACGGAATGCTATTTTCCTAGGTTTTTGTTCAGCAGACTTCCTGCGGGAGCCCGGCGGGGTGTCTGACACTGAGGATGGGTTCTCACACGCCGGATTCTTGGTGAAAATGTTGCAGTTTGGCCACAGTGAAAAACCGTGAGATTTCCGCCGGGAAAAAGCGCTGCTTCAAAACCTGCAACACTTAGCCGTGGATTTTGAAGCAGCCTGGCCGCTCGTTCTTTCGCTTCGGCCAGCACTCCCGGAGAGCGCGGCCGCAGCTTAATAAAATAAAAATTAACATGCTGCTGCTGGTGAATCCGGGCCGCAGTGTCGGCTTTGCCACAACGGATTGGCCGTCCCGTGTGGACGAGATTTCTGAGAAATCCCGTCCACAAGGCTGTCTAATCCCAGGATTAGCGTCCGCGGGTGGATTTGCAGCGGAGAAATTTCGGACAGAAGTTCCGCGGCAAATCCGCCCTGTGTGAACCCAGCCCTATGGTTGCACTCTGCCCTTCGGACCGTTGTCCTTCAGCTACAACTTAAGATTTTAATAAACTATTTCAGCTTTCAGGGCTTATTTACACAAGCACATTTGCGCTGCGTATTAAGTTTGCAAAATTTGTGCGCCATTTTGTGTAAATAGAACCCATTCATTTCAATGGGTTCGTTCACTTGGCCGTATTTTGCTCATGCTTTAAGTTTGTGTAAAAATATATGCAGCACGTTCTATTTTGTTGTGTATTGCACACGAGAATATCACATAGCAAACTTAATCGCCCATTAAAGTCAACGGGGCCACGCTTGTGGGGTTTTCTGCATGTGCGTGCAAAGTATATAGTGAAATACGCACACATGCACTTAAAAACACCCAAATGTGCGCGTATTATGTCCGTGTGAAGTCGACCTGATGATTTTTTTATAATATTACATTATACCGTGATCGGATGGGCTATCTATCAACCCTATCACAGGCATGGCTTGGTAGGCACTCTGCAATGCACTAAATATGCAGTAAATATCATGCGTATTTAAGGGATCCAGTTAACTTTAATGGGCAATTTCAATCTGTAATGCAGACAAAATAGGACATGCTGTGATTTTTCCCACCCACATAACATACACGTTTCTGAATACCCCAATGGAAATCAGTGGTGTTTAAGTCGTCCTAATTACATGCATGAAAAGTATACACGTTATACCGAGCACAAATACAGTCATGTGACCGAGCCCTTATGGACGGCCCGTTGCAGGCAACCATAATGCTGATGTGGCCCTCGGTGACAATTACTTTTGATACCCCTGATTTAAAGGGTAACTGTGTAAACAAACCATAGTGACATGTAAGGGGTTTGATCAATGGTAGGTCTATCAAACTATCATTTTGGTTGAAATCCTTTTCAGTCTGATGGTCGCCGTCATCAGTTCAGTCGAGGCCGACTTTCGGTCACTTTATGGCTCATCGTTCTCCTTGCTCTTCTGTCCTTGTCCGGCTGTAATCCATGAAGTATTTTGGCAGTATCGTGGAGTAGTTGCCATTCCTTTCTCCACCCCTCCCCATTTATCCGGGCTTAGAAGCTCACGTTCAATCTGAACAGCAATGACTTATCATAGAATGTATTTTCTCCTTTATCTCCTGGATCTCATCCAGCGGCTGTGCGCCATCGCAGGATCCAGGCCAGAGTGTTCCCGCGAGTAGATGAGGTTTATTGTGAATCATACTAAACGTCATCTACTCGCGATAACACACTGCAGTCTGCGGACACAGGCACGTGTAGCATCCCCCACAGCAGCCCTAATGGTAATAGTGACATCCCCCAGAGCAGCCCTAATGGTAATAGTGACATCCCCCAGAGCAGCCCTAATGGTAATAGTGACATCCCCCAGAGCAGCCCTAATGGTAATAGTGATATCCCCCAGAGCAGCCATAATGGTAATAGTGACATCCGCCAGAGCAGCCCTAATGGTAATAGTGACATCCCCCAGAGCAGCCCTAATGGTAATAGTGACATCCCCCAGAGCAGCCATAATGGTAATAGTGACATCCACCAGAGCAGCCCTAATGGTAATAGTAACATCCCCCAGAGCAGCCCTAATGGTAATAGTGACATCCCCCAGAACGGCCCTAATGGTAATAGTGACATCCCCCAGAACGGCCCTAATGGTAATAGTGACATCCCCCAGAACGGCCCTAATGGTAATAGTGACATCCCCCAGAACGGCCCTAATGGTAATAGTGACATCCCCCAGAACGGCCCTAATGGTAATAGTGACATCCCCCAGAACGGCCCTAATGGTAATAGTGACATCCCCCAGAACGGCCCTAATGGTAATAGTGACATCCCCCAGAACGGCTCTAATGGTAATAGTGACATCCCCCAGAGCAGCCCTAATGGTAATAGTGACATCCGCCAGAGCAGACCTAATGGTAATAGTGACATCCCCCAGAGCAGCCCTAATGGTAATAGTGACATCCCCCAGAGCAGCCCTAATGGTAATAGTGACATCCCCCAGAGCAGCCCTAATGGTAATAGTGACATCCCCCAGAGCGGCCCTAATGGTAATAGTGACATCCCCCAGAGCGGCCCAAGTGGTAATAGTGACATCCCCCAGAACGGCTCTAATGGTAATAGTGACATCCCCCAGAGCGGCCCAAGTGGTAATAGCGACATCCCCCAGAGCAGCCCTAATGGTAATAGTGACATCCCCCAGAGCAGCCCCACTTGTAATAGAAACATACCACAGAGCGGCCCCAGCGGTAATAGTGACATCCCACAGTGGCGCCAGCGGTAATAGTGACATCTCACAGTGGTCTCCAGTAGTAATGGTGACATCCAGAGGTGTAACTTGAAGCTCCTGGGCCCCAATGCAAAACCTGTAACAGAGGCCCCAACTATAATGCTTTATTCATAATACTGGGCTCCCCATATGGAGAAGAGAGGCCTTATGGCCCCCCTAAGGCTCCTGGGCCGGGTGCAACCGCACCCCCTGCATCCTCTATAGCAGTGGTGGCGAACCTATGGCACACGTGCCAGAGGCGGCACGCAGAGCCCTCCCTACTGGCACGCGCCACATCGGCCGCTCACCACTTGTGAATACCAGCAGGGGCCGCGGCTCCCCTACCAGCATTCACAAACGGCACTGCTAGCCGTGCTGATCCCGGCACACACTGACTTCAGTCTGCAGCTGGAATCCCCCTCCCCCATGCCCCAACGTCTCCTACTACTTGGTTCCGCCGGGAGGGGGGAGGCGTCCAGCAGCGTGTGTGTCAGAATGTGTGCCGGGAGCATGTTAACACTTTCTTCCCCACTTCTGCAGCAATCAGCAATTCCCAGCAACCTGATTGGTTGTTTGGGTTGGCTGATTCACCAAACAACCAATCAGGTTGCTGGGAATTACCTATTGAGGCAGAAGTGGGGAAGAAAAAGTTATTATGCATGCCAGGACCATCACTGACCAGAAGAGGAGCTGAGCTTACAGGAGGAGGGGGAGGAGGAGGAGGTAAGTATGTGGGTCTCGGGAGGGGCACTGTGGGGTGTCACTACTGCACTGGGGGCCGCTGGGGGGGGTGTCACTACTGAACTGGGGGGCCGCTGGGGGGAGTTTCACTACTGCACTGGGGGGCCAATGGGAGGGTGTCACTACTGCACTGGGGGCCGCTGGAGGGTGTCCCTAATGCACTGGGGGGCCGCTGGGGGGTGTCCCTAATGCACTGGGGGGCCACTGGAGGGTGTCCCTAATGCACTGGGGGGCCGCTGGAGGGTGTCCCTAATGCACTGGGGGGCCGCTGGAGGGTGTCCCTAATGCACTGGGGGGCCGCTGGGGGGTGTCACTACTGCACTGGGGGGCCGCTGGGGGGTGTCACTACTGCACTGGGGGGCCGCTGGGGGGTGTCACTACTGCACTGGGGGGCCACTGGGGGTGTCCCTAATGCACTGGGGGGCCGCTGGGGGGTGTCACTACTGCACTGGGAGGCTGCTGGGGGGTGTCACTACTGCACTGGGAGGCCGCTGGGGGGTGTCACTACTGCACTGGGGGGCCGCTGGGGGGTGTCCCTAATACACTGGGGGCCACTGAGGGGTGTCCCTAATGCACTGGGAGCTGCTGGGGAGGTCACTATTATCGCTGTGGGGTGGGGGACACTATTACTGCTAGGGCCACTGTGGGGTGGGGGTCACTATCACCGCTGGAGCCGCTGTGATGTGGGGGTCACTATTATTGCTGCAGGTGGGGGTCACTATTACTGCTGGGTGGGGGTCACTATTATCGCTGGGGGTGCTGGGGGGTGTCACTATTACCGCTGGGGGTTGGGGTCACTATTACCGCTAAGGCTGCTGTGTGGTGGGGGTCACTATTATCGCTCTGGGGGGGGTCACTATTACCGCTGGGGCCGCTGTGGGGTGGGGGTCACTATTACCGCTGGGGCTGCTGGGGGGGGGGTGTCACTATTACCGCTGGGGCTGCTGTGTGGTGGGGAATGTTTACATGTGGCGGACATGGGCAGGGCTGTTTCAAAATAAACAGGGTGCAGATTTTGATTACTTTTTGGATGCGGAAATGCTGCAGAATTTTCCACAGAAATTTCCGCTGAGGGCATTCTGCAGTATTTCCGCATCCAAAAAGCAGTCAAAATCTGCACGCTGTCTATTTTGAAGCGGCCCTGTCCTTTTTAGAACGATGGAGGTACAATCATACGTCATGATAAGCCCCGCCCCCTGACGTATTGGCACTTTGCGATAAATAAGTGGATTTTAGGTTACAGTTTGGGCACTCGGTCTCTAAAAGGTTCGCCATCACTGCTCTATAGTTACGCCCCTGGTGACATCCCAGAGAGCGGCCCCAGTGTTCATACAGTGACTAGAGATGAGCGAGCGTACTCGGATAAGCACTACTCGCTCGAGTAATTGGCTTTATCCGAGTATCGCTGTGCTCGGGTCTGAAGATTCGGGTGCCGCTGTGGCTGACAGGTGAGTCGCAGCGGGGAGCAGGGGAGAGCGGGCGGGAGAGAAGAAGAGAAAGATCTTACCTCCGTTCCTCCCCGCTCTCCCCTGCAGCTCCCCGCTCCGTGCCGGCACCCGAATCTTTAGACCTGAGCACAGCGATACTCGGATAAAGCCAATTACTCGAGCGAGTAGTGCTTATCTGAGTACGCTCGCTCATCTCTAACAGTGACATCTCACAGTAGCAAGTAGTATTAGTGACACCCCACAGAGCGGCCCCAGTAGTAATAGTGATATCCCACAGAGCGGCCCCAGCATTTATAGTGACATTACCCAGAGTGGCCCCTGTAGTAATAGTGACATCCCAGAGAGCGGCCCCAATGTTAATAGTGACATCCCCCAGAGCGACTCCTGTAGTAACAGTGACATCCCCCGGAGTGGCCCCAGTGGTAATAATGACATCCCCCAGAGCGGCCCCACTGGTAATAATGACATCTCGCAGAGCAGCCCCAGTGGTAATAGTGACATCCCACAGTGGCCCCCTATAATAATAGTGACATCCCCCAGAGCGGCCTCAGAGGTAATAGTGACATCCCCTAGAGTGGCCCCAGCGTAATAGTGACATCCCATAGAGCGGCCCCACTATTAATAGTGAAATGCCCCAACGCAGCCCCAGTAGTAATACTGACATCCACAGAGCGGCCCCAGTTGTAATAGTGACACCCCACAGAGCGTTCCCTGTAGTAATAGTGACATCCCACAGAGCGGCTCCTAGTGGTAATAGTGATATCCCACAGAGCGGCCCCTAGTGGTAATAGTGAGATCCGCCAGAGCGGCCCCAGTGCTAATAGTTACATCCCCCAGAGCGGCCCCAGTGCTAATAGTGACATCCCCCAGAGCAGCCCCAGTGCTAATAGTGACATCCCCCAGAGCGGCTCCAGTGGTAATAATGACATCCCCCAGAGCGGCTCCAGTGGTAATAGTGACATCCCCCAGAGCGGCTCCAGTGGTAATAGTGACATCTCCCAGAGCGGCTCCAGTGGTAATAGTGACATCCCCCAGAGCGGCTCCAGTGGTAATAGTGACATCCCCCAGAGCGGCTCCAGTGGTAATAGTGACATCCCCCAGAGCGGCTCCAGTGGTAATAGTGACATCCCCCAGAGCGGCCCCAGTGGTAATAGTGACATCCCCCAGAGCGGCTCCAATGGTAATAGTGACATCCCCCAGAGCGGCTCCAGTGGTAATAGTGACATCCCTCAGAGCGGCTCCAGTGGTAATAGTGACATCCCCCAGAGCGGCTCCAATGGTAATAGTGATATCCCCCAGAGCGGCTCCAGTGGAAATAGTGACATCCCTCAGAGCGGCTCCAGTGGTAATAGTGACATCCCCCAGTGCGGCTCCAGTGGTAATAGTGACATCCCCCAGAGCGGCTCCAGTGGTAATAGTGACATCCCCCAGAGCGGCTCCAGTGGTAAAAGTGACATCCCCCAGAGCGGCCCCAGTGGTAATAGTGACACCCCACAGAGCGTTCCCTGTAGTAATAGTGACATCCCACAGAGCGGCTCCTAGTGGTAATAGTGATATCCCACAGAGCGGCCCCTAGTGGTAATAGTGACATCCGCCAGAGCGGCCCCAGTGCTAATAGTGACATCCCCCAGAGCGGCCCCAGTGCTAATAGTGACATCCCCCAGAGCAGCCCAAGTGCTAATAGTGACATCCCTCAGAGCGGCTCCAGTGGTAATAGTGACATCCCCCAGAGCGGCTCCAATGGTAATAGTGATATCCCCAGAGCGGCTCCAGTGGTAATAGTGACATCCCCCAGAGCGGCTCCAGTGGTAATAGTGACATCCCCCAGAGCGGCTCCAGTGGTAATAGTGACATCCCCCAGAGCGGCTCCAGTGGTAATAGTGACATCCCTCAGAGCGGCCCCAGTGCTAATAGTGACATCACCCAGAGCGGCCCCACTGGTAATAGTGACATCCCCCAGAGCGGCCCCAGTGCTAATAGTGACATCACCCAGAGCGGCCCCACTGGTAATAGTGACATCCCCTAGAGCGGCCCCAGCGGTAATAGTGACAACCCCCAGAGCAACCCCAGTGGTAATGGTGACATCTCACAGAGCACCCCAGTGGTAAGAGTCACTTCCCAAAAAACTGCCCCAGTGTTAATAGTGACATCCCCCAGAGTGACCCTATTAGTAATAGTGACATCCCACAGAGAGGCCCCAGTGGTAATAGTGACATCCCACAGTGGCCCCCTATAATAATAGTGACAGGGCGTGGCCTGGCCATGGCGGAGAGCAGCAGCAGATCTTGAGAGCTCCCGAGATCGGTGACGTCGACGGCCTGCAGAGCGACCACATCACGGAACAAAGAAGCCGAAATGGGCAGCCCCCGCCGCTATATAAGGCCACACAGGAGGGCAGAGACACCCCACAGCGGCATCCCCTGCGACCCTCCCCTGCAATACTGCAACAGCCAACACCAGCATATACAGCCACACAATATGGCGGCCGTGCTCCACAACAGCCTCCCCCACAAGAGACTGTCAGCAACTCCTCTTGTCGAGGGAATATGGAAAGCGGCAGATCCCCCAATGCAGCAGAGACGCAGGGGCCCGAACGGAGACCATTAATGGCTGGGGGAAACAATAGTAGCACAACTCAGCATCCCCAAACAGAAGCACAGAATAGCGCAGGCCCAGGAAGAGAAGCCTCAGCAACACCCCAAGAAAGTGGGGCGAAAACGGCAAGCAACATCACGACCCCCAGAAGAAAAGCTGCGGTAACCAACGCCGACACAAGCGCGAGCGACGAATACAACATACCATCTCTAAACAGAACGCACCAGCCAACAAAAGGAAGCGTAGACACAGCAACGCCACAAAGGGCAAGAAGTGCCACAAACAGCTTAGACACCAACAACTCGCCAACTCCACAGCAAGGGGGCAATAACTATACAATATCAGAGTTCTAGAGATGAGCGAATGTGCTCGGCCACGCCCCTTTTTCGCCCGAATACCGCGATTTTCGAGTACTTCCGTACTCGGGCGAAAAAATTCGGGGGTCGCCGTGGCGGCGCGGGGGGTTGCAGCGGGGAGTGGGGGAGAGAGGGAGAGAGAGAGGGCTCCCCCCTGTTCCCCGCTGCTACCCCCCACGCCGCCACGCCTCTCCCCGCCCCCCGGCGCACCCGAGTACTTTTCACCCGAGTAGTAAAGTACTCGAAAATCGCGGTGCTCGATTGCAAAATCGCCCTTACCGAGTACGTTCGCTCATCTCTACAGAGTTCCGCGAACTGCGAGCACAGCTCCAATCCATACACACCAGAGAAGATATGGAGGCGTATATTACGCGACTAGAGTCAGCATACAAAACAGAAATATGCGCCGTCCGCCAAGATGTCCATCATCTGGGAGAGAGTCTCAGCAGCCGAGGACGAAGTAGCTACCCTTACTGATAAAGTAGAAAATCACGAAGACGCCCTAGCTACAGTTTCTCATCAATTGCATTTCCTCATGGATTCCCTTGATGACATTGAAAATAGAGGCCGTCGAAATAACATCCGTATTAGAGGTCTCCCTGAGGGAATTGAACCCTCCAACCTAGAACTGGGACTGTGCGTCTCATCTTCAGTGATCTACGGGGAGCACCACCAGACACACCACTGGAACTGGACAGATGCCACAGAGCCTTAGGACCCAAGCCTACAGACCCAGACAGGCCACGCGATGTAGTATGCCGAGTCCATAAATTCCAATTGAAAGAAGCCATAATGAAAGGGGCACGCGAAAAACGAGAAATACAATTCGAAAGAACTCGGCTACAGATCCTACCGGACCTATCTAGGTTCACATTGGCCAAAAGAAGGGCTCTGCGCCCACTACTTGAAGAGCTACGCAGAAGAGATATCACCTACAGCTGGGGGTTCCCCTTTCGCCTCCAAGTACGACACGGAGGGAGAATGAGAGAACTGAGACACCCAGAAGGTATACCAGCCTTCTGCGAAACACTAAATATCCCAATCCCTGACATATTGGGTTGGCCGATGCTCCCGTCGCTACCTAGAGATGAGCAATACCAACAACCACACAGGGACCCAGGGAGGAGGAGAAGACGCCGTGAAAGACGCGACCGAAGACACTCACC
The DNA here is from genome assembly GCF_035609145.1 of Eleutherodactylus coqui. Taxonomy (NCBI): domain Eukaryota; kingdom Metazoa; phylum Chordata; class Amphibia; order Anura; family Eleutherodactylidae; genus Eleutherodactylus; species Eleutherodactylus coqui. The sequence goes on along the minus strand of NC_089844.1, from coordinate 210,003,945 downwards.
ACCAGCCTCACCACGTGGCTGACCCACCTTTAAAGAACATACCTAATCAAGCGCCCAGCTGCGAACAAGTTTGAGTATTTTGAAAAGTTAAATATTGGTTTCTCTAAAAATGCATACTGAAAATGTGGCCGCTTGGCGGGGGGAGGTGCTCTCCAGAACGGTCTCTCCGCCGTTGGAAAGCGCGCCTTAGTTTGGGGAGCCCAAGACTGACTACTAGTCGTCACAAGGGCAAATTCGAATCCCCCCCATTGCTGTTGTAACATACTGTTTACTTTTCCTTTCTAAAAACCTCCAGGACCGCAGGTGCCCCTCCCCTTCGAAAGGAGGGGGTCAGGTGCGACCCAACAGCCCGGTGGGTTACCTATTTTAAGGGAACCACCGACTACAAATTGTGGGGTAAATTTTCCCCTAATAGTCTAATCTTTGTAGTGTGACTAAACTTTGTCTTGTCACCCCACTCTTCCTCCCTACTCCCCTTCCCATTGTTTCCTCACCCTGCCCCTCCACCCCTCACGCCATCCCCCATTCACTGAGCTCGCCAAGAGTGACACCGAGAGAGCTCAGAGAGCTCCTGAACCGGGCAGATACATAACCAGATACAGTCCTTGAACACAGCACCTGAGCCGTTCGCACCCCAAAAATATGACCAAAACAACTTTCTGCTTGCTAAATGTCAGGGGGCTCAATGTAGCACAAAAAAGAAATCAAATCCTATATCAAGCGCATAAGTTAAAATCTCATATTCTATTCCTACAGGAAATGCACTTTCGCACTGGACATACTCCAGCCTTGAGAAACAGACGCTTCGTAGCATGGTACCACAGCACGAACCCCACCACCAAATCGAGGGGAGTCTCCATAGCAATACATAGAGCGGTTCCGCATGAAATACTGGACTCGGACGTGGACCCAGAGAGACGCTTCGCCTTTCTGAAAGTTCGCCTGTGGGGTAAGCTATTTACACTAGCGACATGGTACCTTTCCAATCGGAGTCCTGCCCAGACGGCGAGGGTTATACTGAATAGACTGGCTAATTTCACAGAGGGGATGGTGATATTGGGGGGTGACTTCAATTTCCCCATGGACCCCGAACGGGACTGTTCATCAGGACGGGCCTCAGTCTCGGCCTCACAGCTCCGTAGATTCCACAAGACGATGGGACAGCTCCAACTGGTAGACGTCTGGCAGCTGACACATCCTATGGAACGAGACTACACCTACTTCTCCCCAGCTCACCAATCCCATAGCTGGATTGACCTCATAGCCACAAGTCACCACGCGCTGACATGGAACCCAGAGGCCACTATTGGGTCGGCAATCTGGTCGGACCATGCCCCAGTGTTGCTCTCCCTGACTGTCCCAGGAGTTACGGATAGGCCATGGTCTTGGAGATTAAATGACATTCTCCTAAAAGACACGATATGCTGCGAACATATTAACAAAACTATAGAGAACTTCCTTGCTGATCATACGGCGGACACGACCTCTAAACCGGGAGGCGCTCAAATGCGTGCTAAGGGGGGTCATTATTAAACACGGGTCACGCCTAAAACGAGAAAGGGCTGCGAAGGTGATCACCCTGTTAGATAAAATAGCGACCCTGGAAAAAGAGTTCCGCCGCACTAGAAGCCCACCCACCCAAAACGAACTGATAAACATAAGGGAAGAGTTGAGGTTCCTATTGGACCAGAAATACTTACGATTCAGAGACAGACTGAAACGCTACTCCTACGAGCACGCAAATAAATGCGGCCGCTCGCTGGCAAGGTTTCTTCGTAACCAAACAAACTCCACGCATGTACCGTACATAACAGACAATCGAGGTCATAAAAAACACAACCCCAAGGACATCACAGAAACCTTCAGGTCTTACTACCAAGAATTATATAATATACAAGGGCAGCTAGTAGACATGACACCCGCAGGGAGGAAATCCAAAATAGATGCATATATGCAAAAAACAGCTTTAGCAGGGATCACAGAGGAGACAAAGGAAGCTCTAGAGGCCGAATTCACTACAGATGAAATTAACGATGCAATTAAAGCCTCTCCGGCCGGTAAGGCACCAGGCCCGGATGGGTTCACCCCACGTTTTTTTAAGCAGTTCAAGGAAATTATTACCCCGGTACTGCTTGAGGCCTTCAATGGGATATCACCGGAGACCCCCTTCCCTCCTCAGTCACTCACGGCACATATTACAGTGCTGCCCAAACCAGGCAAGGACACCGGAGCGTGCTCCAGCTACCGCCCGATATCACTCCTTAATCTCGATATTAAATTATATTCCAAAGTGCTAGCAAACAGATTGGCCCCTATTCTTCCCTCCCAAATACATAATGATCAGGTGGGGTTCATAAAAGGGAGAGAAGCGAGGGACAACACCAATAAGACCCTCCTTCTGGTAAGCCAGGCCCCTCGCATCCCGCAACCATTCTGTCTCCACTCAATAGACGCCGAGAAGGCATTCGACCGCGTCGATTGGGAATTCCTGAATGACACTCTGACACAACTGGGCCTGGGGCCGAAATTCCTAAACTGGATACTGGCGCTGTACGTTAATCCATCAGCACAGGTCCGAGTGAATGGCCTGCTGTCTGAACCAGTTCATATAAAAAATGGGACGAGGCAGGGGTGCCCGCTGTCCCCCCTCCTGTATGCCATCGTAATGGAACACTTATTCACAGGTTAGGATTAGAGATGAGCGAGCACCAAAATGCTCGGGTGCTCGTTACTCGGGACGAAATTATCGCGACGCTCGGGGGTTCGTTTCGAATAACGAACCCAATTGAAGTCAATGGGCGACCCGAGCATTTTTGTATTTCGCCGATGCTTGCTAAGGTTTCCATGTGTGAAAATCTGGGCAATTCAAGAAAGTGATGGGAACGACACAGCAACGGATAGGGCAGGCGAGGGGCTACATGTTGGGCTGCATCTCAAGTTCACAGGTCCCACTATTAAGCCACAATACCGGCAAGAGTGCCCCCCCCCCTCCCAACAACTTTTACTTCTGAAAAGCCCTCATTAGCATGGCATACCTTAGCTAAGCACCACACTACCTCCAACAAAGCACAATCACTGCCTGCATGACACTCCGCTGCCACTTCTCCTGGGTTACATGCTGCCCAACCTCCCCCCCCCCCCCCCCCCGCACGACAGTGTCCACAGCGTACACCAAATTGTCCCTGCCCAGCCTTCAGCTGCCCTCATGCCACGCCACACTCATGTCTATTTATAAGTGCGTCTGCCACAGGAAAAGCAGGCACACACTGCAGAGGGTTGGCATGGCTAGGCAGCGACCCGATAGTCCACAATGCTGTACAGAAGCAATGAGAAATCCAATCCTGTGCCACCTCCATCTGGAGCTGCACACGTGGGCATAGCAATGGGGAACCTATGTGCCACACACTATTCATTCTGTCAAGGTGTCTGCATGCCCCAGTCAGACCGCGGTTTTTTATAAATAGTCACAGGCAGGTACAACTCCGCAATGGGAATTCCGTGTGCACCCACAGCATGGGTGGCTCCCTGGAACCCACCCGCTGTACATAAATGTATCCCATTGCAGTGCCCATCACAGCTGAGGTAACGTCCGATTAAATGCAGGTGGGCTTCGGCCCACACTGCATGCCCCAGTCAGACTGGGGTTCTTTACAAGTGGACAGATGTAGTAACAACTCCCTGTGGACCCACAGCATGGGTGGGTGCCAGGAAGCCACCGGCGGTACATAAAAATATCCCATTGCATTGCCCAACACAGCTGGGGTAGTAATGTCGTGCTTAATACAGGTGGGCTTCGGCCCACACTGCATGCCCCAGTCAGACTGGTAATATGTACCTTAACAGTAACCTCGTTGGTGGTAATGTGGTGGTGACTGCGGACCTGGTAGCGCGGCTTTATGTAGTTGGTTTTCGGAATGTGACCAGGATTAAGTGGGCCGTGGCGGGGGGATGGTGGTGGTGCTCTCTTGTTGTGTCGTTAAAGGTGAAATTCTTGGACTGCCACCAGGCGGACCAATGCAAAGGTATTTGCCAAGAATGTTTTCATTGTTGGAGGAGGAGGGGGATGTTTTGGAGGCACTATGTGTCCTCTACACGTGTCCGTGGTTATATGCACCTTAACAGTAACAGCGTTGGTGGGAAATGGCCTCGCCGCCATCATGTCTTTGTGAAGCCTCTGTTTCCACACCCCAGTGACATACCATTAGCAGCGGTATAGGCAGAGCCCAGAATTATTAACATTTCAGCGGTAGCATTAGGGACAGGCCCCACTAACATATCACTAGCAGCAGTATAGGGGGAGCGCAGTCTTAGTTTCATTTCAGTAATAGTAGCACTCAAGACAGGCCCCAGTAACATTCCCATTGCAGCAGTTTAGGGAGATAACAGTCTCTTTCACATTTCAGTAGCTGCAGTATAGACAAGGCCCTAGTTACATTTATGTAGCTAAAGTGTAGGCCAACCCCACACACCTTTCTGTACCATGAGTGCAGGCGAAGAACATAGAAATTACTATGATTACACTGTAGGTGAGGGCCCAAAAAAATTGGTGTACCAACAGTAGTAATGTACCTCAGAAAAAATTGGCCATGCCCAACCAAGATGGCAGGTGAAACCCATTAATCGCTTTGGTTAATGTGGCTTAAGTGGTAACTAGGCCTGGAGGCAGCCCAGTTTAACGAAAAATTGGTTCAAGTTAAAGTTTCAACGCTTTTAAGAGCATTGAAACGTATAAAAATTGTTTAGAAAAATTATATGAGTGAGCCTTGTGGCCCTAAGAAAACTTGCCCGTTCGGCGTGATTATGTGAGGTTTCAGGAGGAGGAGCAGGAGGAGGAGGAGGAATATTATACACAGATTGATGAAGCAGAAATGTCCCCGTTTTGGATGGTGAGAGAGAACGATGCTTCCATCCGCGGGTGCAGCCTACGTATTGCTTAGGTATCGCTGCTGTCCGCTGGTGGAGAAGAGAAGTCTGGGGAAATCCAGGCTTTGTTCATCTTGATGAGTGTTAGCCTGTCGGCACTGTCGGTTGACAGGCGGGTAACGCTTATCTGTGATGATTCCCCCAGCCACACTAAACACCCTCTCTGACAAGACGCTAGCCGCAGGACAAGCAAGCACCTCCAGGGCATACAGCGCGAGTTCAGGCCACGTGTCCAGCTTCGACACCCAGTAGTTGTAGGGGGCAGAGGCATCACCGAGGACGGTCGTGCGATCGGCTACGTACTCCCTCACCATCCTTTTACAGTGCTCCCGCCGACTCAGCCTTGACTGGGGAGCGGTGACACAGTCTTGCTGGGGAGCCATAAAGCTGCCCAGGGCCTTAAAGACTGTTGCACTGCCTGTGCTGTACATGCTGCTCGATCTCCGCACCTCCCCTGCTACCTGGCCCTCGGAACTGCGCCTTCTGCCACTAGCACTGTCGGATGGGAATTTTACCATCAGTTTGTCCGCCAGGGTCCTGTGGTATAACAACACTCTCGAACCCCTTTCCTCTTCGGGAATGAGAGTGGAAAGGTTCTCCTTATACCGTGGGTCGAGCAGTGTGTACACCCAGTAATCCGTAGTGGCCAGAATGCGTGTAACGCGAGGGTCACGAGAAAGGCATCCTAACATGAAGTCAGCCATGTGTGCCAGGGTACCTGTACGCAACACATGGCTGTCTTCACTAGGAAGATCACTTTCAGGATCCTCCTCCTCCTCCTCCTCAGGCCATACACGCTGAAAGGATGACAGGCAAGCAGCATGGGTACCGTCAGCAGTGGGCCAAGCTGTCTCTTCCCCCTCCTCCTCATCCTCCTCATGCTCCTCCTCCTCCTCCTGAACGCGCTGAGATATAGACAGGAGGGTGCTCTGACTATCCAGCGACATACTGTCTTCCCCCGCCTCCGTTTCCGAGCGCAAAGCATCTGCCTTTATGCTTTGCAGGGAACTTCTCAAGATGCATAGCAGAGGAATGGTGACGCTAATGATTGCAGCATCGCCGCTCACCACCTGGGTAGACTCCTCAAAGTTTCGAAGGACCTGGCAGATGTCTGCCAACCAGGCCCACTCTTCTGAAAATAATTGAGGAGGCTGACTCCCACTGCGCCGCCCATGTTGGAGTTGGTATTCCACTATAGCTCTACGCTGCTCATAGAGCCTGGCCAACATGTGGAGCGTAGAGTTCCACTGTGTGGGCACGTCGCACAGCAGTCGGTGCACTGGCAGATTAAACCGATGTTGCAGGGTGCACAGGGTGGCAGCGTCCGTGTGGGACTTGCAGAAATGTGCGCAGAGCCGGTGCACCTTTCCGAGCAGGTCTGACAAGCGTGGGTAGCTTTTCAGAAAGCGCTGAACCACCAAATTAAAGACGTGGGCCAGGCATGGCACGTGCGTGAGGCTGCCGAGCTGCAGAGCCGCCACCAGGTTACGCCCATTGTCACACACGACCATGCCCGGTTGGAGGCTCAGCGGCGCAAGCCAACGGTCGGTCTGCTCTGTTAGACCCCGCAGCAGTTCGTGGGCCGTGTGCCTCTTATCTCCTAAGCTGAGTAGTTTCAGCACGGCCTGCTGACGCTTGCCCACCGCTGTGCTGCCACGCCGCGCGACACCGACTGCTGGCGACGTCCTGCTGCTGCTGACACATCTAGATTGCGAGACAGAGGTTGCGGAGGAGGAGGAGGAGGGTGCTTTAGTGAAGGAAGCATACACCGCCGCAGATACCACCACCGAGCTGGGGCCCACAATTCTGGGGGTGGGTAGGACGTGAGCGGTCCCAGGCTCTTACTCTGTCCCAGCCTCCACTAAATTCACCCAATGTGCCGTCAGGGAGATGTAGTGGCCCTGCCCGCCTATGCTTGTCCACGTGTCCGTTGTTAAGTGGACCTTGGCAGTAACCGCGTTGGTGAGGGCACGTACAATGTTGCGGGAGACGTGGTCGTGCAGTGCTGGGACGGCACATCGGGAAAAGTAGTGGCGACTGGGAACTGAGTAGCGCGGGGCCGCCATCATACTTTTGAAGGACTCCGTTTCCACAACCCTATACGGCAGCATCTCAAGGCTGATAAATTTGGCTATGTGGACGGTTAACGCTTGAGCGTGCGGGTGCGAGGCGGCGTACTTGCGCTTGCGCTCAAACACTTGTGCTAGCGACGGCTGGACGGTGCGGTGCGAGACATTGGTGGATTGGGCCGAGGACAGCGGAGGTGAGGGTGTGGGTGCAGGCCAGGAGACGGTAGTGCCTGTGTCCTCAGAGCGGGGTTGGATCTCAGTGGCAGGTTGGGGCACAGGGGGAGAGGCAGCGGTGCAAACTGGAGGCGGTGAACGGCCTTCGTCCCACCTTGTGGGGTGCTTGGCCATCATATATCTGCGCATGCTGGTGGTGGTGAGGCTGGTGGTGGTGACTCCACGGCTGATCTTGGCGCGACAAAGGTTGCACACCACTGTTCGTCGGTCGTCAGGCGTCTCTGTGAAAAACTGCCAGACCTTAGAGCACCTTGGCCTCTGTAGGGTGGCATGGCGCGAGGGTGCGCTTTGGGAAACAGTTGGTGGATTATTCGGTCTGGCTCTGCCTCTACCCCTGGCCACCGCACTGCCTCTTGCAACCTGCCCTGCTGCTGCCCTTGCCTCCCCCAAGCACCCCACTGAAGACCTGTCCTGAGTAGGCGTTGCAAACCAGGTGGGGTCAGTCACCTCATCGTCCTGCTGCTCTTCCTCAGAATCCTCGGTGCGCTCCTCCCTCAGACTTACTGCCCTTACTACTACCTCACCGATAGACAACTGTGTCTCATCGTCATCGTCCTCCTCACCCACTGAAAGGTCTTGAGACAGTTGTCGGAAGTCCCCAGCCTCATCCCCCGGACCCCGGGAACTTTCCAATGGTTGGGCATCAGTGACGATAAACTCCTCTGGTGGGAGAGGAACCACTGCTGCCCAATCTGAGCAGGGGCCCGAGAACAGTTCCTGGGAGTCTTCCCGCTCCTGAGCATGTGTCATTGTAGTGGAGTGAGGAGGCTGGGAGGAAGGAGGAGCAGCAGAGAGAGGATTCGGATTTGCAGCAGTGGACGGCACAGAACTGTGGGTGGACGATAGGTTGCTCGAAGCACTTTCTGCCATCCACGACAGGACCTGCTCACACTGCTCATTTTCTAATAAAGGTCTCCCGCGTGGACCCATTAATTGTGCGATGAATGTGGGGACGCCAGAAACGTGCCTCTCTCCTAATCACGCAGCAGTCGGCTGCGATACACCTGGATCAGGAGTTCGGCCTGTGCCCACACCCTCACTTGGCCCTCCGCGTCCTCGGCCGCGTCCACGTCCTCTAGGCCTACCCCTACCCCTCAGCATGCTGTATTACCAGTGATTTGATTTCCCAGCCAGGAAATAAATTGGCGCAAGCCTGCTGTTAAACTTAGCTGGCTGCGTATAATTTTTGTTTAAGTTCTCCACCCAGCACACACGTACCCAGAACGCTGAGGACTGTCAGAGGCAGGCCAAATAGAATAGTAGTTGCCCTTTTTTTTTTAAAAGGAAAGGCCCACTGCGTATATTCAATCAATAATAAATGTGTTGTGGCCCTGCAGTGTGTCACAGAACTGCAGTGTTGCACAGTTATTAACTACAGCAGAGCGGTGATTTCCCAGGCAGGAAATAAATTAGCGCAAGCCTGCTGTTAAACTTAGCTGGCTGCGTATGATTTTTTTTACGTTCTCCACCCAGCACACACGTACCCAGAACGCTGAGGACTGTCAGAGGCAGGCCAAATAGAATAGTTGCCCTTTTTTTTTAAAGGAAAGGCCCACTGCGTATATTCAATCAATAATAAATGTGTTGTGGCCCTGCAGTGTGTCACAGAACTGCAGTCTTGCACAGTTATTAACTACAGCAGAGCGGTGATTTCCCAGGCAGGAAATAAATTGGCGCAAGCCTGCAGGCCAAATAGAATTTTTGCCCTTTTTTTTAAAGGAAAGGCCCACTGCGTATATTCAAGCAATAAAATATGTCTTCTGGCCCTGCCTACACAATTCTGTCCCTGGAGTATTACTGCAGGGCGCAATGCTCTGCACGGCCGATTTGGAAAAAAAAAAAAATGTGCAACACTGCTAACAGCAGCCTCCACAGTACTGCACACGGTTAGATGTGGCCCTAAGAAGGACCGTTGGGGTTCTTGAAGCCTACACTAACTCCTAACGCTCTCCCTATAGCAGCTCCGGCACCAACAGCACTGTCCCTCAGCTATCTCACAAGGCATCTGTGGCGAGCCGCGGGAGGGGCCGACTTTTATACTCGGGTGACATCTGATCTCCCCAGCCACTCACAGCAGGGGGGTGGTATAGGGCTGAAACATCACAGGGGGAAGTTGTAATGCCTTCCCTGTCTTTCAATTGGCCAGAAAAGCGCGCTAACGTCTCAGAGATGAAAGTGAAAGTAACTCGAACATCGCGTGGTACTCGTCACGAGTAACGAGCATCTCGAACACGCTAATACTCGAACGAGTATCAAGCTCGGACGAGTACGTTCGCTCATCTCTAGAAAACAAGTATCAGGGACCCGGAAGAAGCTGCAGCGGAGCCCTGGACAGCGCTTCTAGGTGAGGTATGCTTTTTTAAAATTTTAAATCGTGAGATCTGACTGCATCTGTAGCAAATCCCCAGCTGTGCTAAATAGGAGTTACCATATAATAGTAAAGTACTCAGAGTAACACTTGTAGGGAGAACGCGTCCGTAATATGGTGTACAGTAGCTAGTTGTCCTGCCAATCCTGTAAAAAACATAAGAAGGGGTATGATGGCAGGGATCTATAATTATAATTAGCAGACCCCCATTACCATCAGCAATAAGACCCCCGGCTCGTACTTACAGTTTGCTGGGTAAGGGGTTCTGAATCTCCAATATTCCTGATTGCGAGCTGCTTGATGCTGAAAAACACTGGCCAAATCCAGAGAGAATGTAAGAGAGGGGTGATATGGGGGCATTATTACTGTGAGGGTATATATATATATTGCCATATGTGTTTTTTATGCTTTTATACCTGTATGCAAGTTTTATTCAATTCCAAATGAAAAAAAAACTTATATGTCGCCTTACATCAGATATTTCAAGAGAGATGTTCTAGAAATTCAGAGAAAACCACCGAACCAGACATGAAGGACGCATGTACTTGGCCGATTTCCCAGAAGCGCTGGAACAAGATATCAAGATGTTCAAATGTACATAATTTTCACTGTCTTAGGCCGGACTTCTTAGAATTAAGTGGGTGATTCTTTGTACTGGAGTTAATTAAATACGTGATTTTCTGTACAAGCCAGAGGCGCCTCACTGTCTAAGGCGGAAATCCGGACTTCCCATATATGGTTATGAGCCCATCACCCCGTGTTGGTGAGGGGACAAAGTGTATAAGATCTCATGTAATCTGTAATAAAGCACGTCGACGTCAGCCGAGAGCCATGTCCCGTGTGAGAAACTATACCAGACCTCTGTGTGGTGTCTCTTCTTACGGCCGGCAGCGGGGCAAGTGGGGTGGGCCTGATTGGTGTTGCACTTAGAAATTTTAACCCTCATATTACTACTGGGGTCACTATGGGAGTATTATTACTACTAGGGTCACTATGGGGGCATTATTACTACTGGGGCCACTATGGGGGTATTACTACTACTAGGGTCACTACGGGGGTGCTTTTACTACTGGGGACGCTATGGGGGTATTATTAATATTGAGGCCACTATGGGGGTATTACTACTACAGGGGACACTAAGGGGGTGCTTTTACTACTGGGGACACTATGGGGGTATTATTACTATTGAGGCCACTATGCGGGTATTATTTCTACTGGGGACACTATGGAGTTTATTCTTGCGTCTGGGACCCCTTGGCACAGTACTGACAACTGTAGCATCTCATTTGTAGTCACAGGAACCTGCCACTTCAGTCACAAGAGAACAAACTGTACGTCCTGAATAGTCTCTGTCCAACAGAAGGCAGCGGCCATATTTGCTGTTACCAAGCCGAGTTATCAATGGAAGAAAATTACAACAAAATGGATGAGCAATGTCCTCCTACCAGACCAGGCATTGCCAGTGAGACTGGAACCTTCTGGAAGCTCTAACGGGCCGTCGGAGCGGTCAGGCTGGCCCAGTCCAAAGTGAGGAGATGACAGGAGGGCAGGAGGCTCCCTGAGTGCAGCAGACTGTCTCTCCTGCTGTGTCCCATCACCTCACTGTCCTTCCTGCTGTGTCCCATCACCTTACTGTCCCCCCTGCTTTGTCCCGTCACCTCACTGTCCCCCCAGCTGTGTCCTGTCACCTCAGTGCCCCCCTGCTGTGTCCTGTCACCTCACTGCCCCCCAGCTGTGTCCTGTCACCTCACTGTCCCTCCTGCTGTGCCCTATCACCTCACTGTCCCCCCAGCTGTGTCCTGTCACCTCAGTGCCCCCCTGCTGTGTCCTGTCACCTCACTGCCCCCCAGCTGTGTCCTGTCACCTCACTGTCCCTCCTGCTGTGCCCTATCACCTCACTGTCCCTCCTGCTGTGTCCTGCACCTCACTGTCCCTAGTGCTGTGTTCTGCCCCTCACTGTCCCTTGTGTTCTGTCCTGTCACCTTACTGTCCCTCCTGCTGTGTCCTGTCACCTTACTGTCCTTCCTGCTGTGTCCTGTCACCTGACTTTCCCTCCTGCTGTGTCCTGTTACCTTACTGTCCCTCCTGCTGTGTCCTGTCACCCCACTGTCCCCCTGCTGTGTCCTGTCACCTTACTGTCCCTCCTGCTGTGTCCTGCCCCTCACTGTCCCTTTTATTGTGTCCTGTCACCTTACTATCTCTCCTGCTGTGTCCTGTCACCTCACTGTCCCTCCTACTGTGTCCTGTCACCTCACTGTCCTTCTTGCTAATATGTCCTGTCACCTCACTGTCCCTCCTGGTAGTGTTTCCTGTCACTTCAGTGTCCCCCCTCTATGTTCTGTGACCTCACTATCCCTCCTGCTAAGTCCTCTCCCCTTACTGTCTCTCCTGCTGTGTCCTGCCACCTCATTGTCACCCCTGCTAATCTGTCCTGTCACCTAACTGTCCCTACTGCTGTGTCCCTTCACCTCACTGTCCTTCCTGCTGTGTCCTGTCACCTCACTGTCCCTACTGCTGTGTCCTGTCACCTCACTGTCCTTCCTGCTATGTCCTGCCCCTCACTGTCTCTACTTATGTGTCCTGTAACCTTTCTGTCCCTCCTGCTGTGTCCTGTGACCTCACTGTTCCTCCTCCTGTGTCCTGTCACCTCACTGTCCTTCCCGCTGTGTCCTGTCACCTCACTTTCTCCCTACTATGTCCTGTTACCTCACTGTCCCTCCTGCTGTGCCCTATCACCTCACTGTCCCTCCTGCTGTGTCCTGCACCTCACTGTCCCTAGTGCTGTGTTCTGCCCCTCACTGTCCCTTGTGTTGTGTCCTGTCACCTTACTGTCCCTCCTGCTGTGTCCTGTCACCTTACTGTCCTTCCTGCTGTGTCCTGTCACCTGACTTTCCCTCCTGCTGTGTCCTGTTACGTTACTGTCCCTCCTGCTGTGTCCTGTCACACAACTGTCCCCCTGCTGTGTCCTGTCACCTTACTGTCCCTCCTGCTGTGTCCTGTCACCTCACTGTCCTTCCTGCTGTGTCCTGCCCCTCACTGTCCCTTTTATTGTGTCCTGTCACCTCACTGTCCCCCCCCTGCTGTGTCCTGTTACCTCACTGTCCCTCCTGCTGTGTTCTGCCCCTCACTGTCCCTTTTGTTGTGTCCTGTCACCTTACTATCTCTCCTGCTGTGTCCTGTCACCTCACTGCCCCCCCCTGCTGTGTCCTGTTACCTCACTGTCCCTCGTGCTGTGTTCTTCCCCTCACTGTCCCTTTTGTTGTGTCCTCTCACCTTACTATCCCTCCTGCTGTGTCCTGTGACCTCACTGTTCCTCCTCCTGTGTCCTGTCACCTCACTGTCCTTCCTGCTGTGTCCTGTCACCTCACTGCCCCCCCCTGCTGTGTCCTGTTACCTCACTGTCCCTCGTGCTGTGTTCTGCCCCTCACTGTCCCTTGTGTTGTGTCCTGTCACCTTACTATCTCTCCTGCTGTGTCCTGTCACCTCACTGTCCCTCCTACTGTGTCCTGTCACCTCACTGTCCTTCTTGCTAATATGTCCTGTCACCTCACTGTCCCTCCTGGTAGTGTTTCCTGTCACTTCAGTGTCCCCCCTCTATGTTCTGTGACCTCACTATCCCTCCTGCTTAGTCGTCTCCCCTTACTGTCTCTCCTGCTGTGTCCTGCCACCTCATTGTCACCCCTGCTAATCTGTCCTGTCACCTAACTGTCCCTACTGCTGTGTCCCTTCACCTCACTGTCCTTCCTGCTGTGTCCTGTCACCTAACTGTCCTTCCTGCTGTGTCCTGTCACCTCACTGTCCCTACTGCTGTGTCCTGTCACCTCACTCTCCTTCCTGCTATGTCCTGCCCCTCACTGTCTCTACTTCTGTGCCCTGTAACCTTTCTGTCCCTCCTGCTGTGTCCTGTGACCTCACTGTTCCTCCTCCTGTGTCCTGTCACCTCACTATCCCACCTGCTAATGTGTCCTGTAACCTCACTGTCCCCCCGGCTGTGTCCTGTCACCTCACTGTCCCTCCTGCTGTGTCCTGACACCTCACTGTCCCTCCTGCTGTGTCCTGCCACCTCACAGTCCTTCCTGCTGTGTCCTGTCACCTCACTTTCTCCCTACTATGTCCTGTTACCTCACTGTCCCTCCTGCTGTTTCCTGTCAACTCACTGTTCCTCCTGCTGTGTCTTATCACCTCACTGTCCTTCCTGCTGTGTCTTGTCAATTCACTATTCCTCCTGCTAATGTGTCCTACCACCTCACTGTCCCTCCTGCTGTGTCCTATCAATTCACTGTCCCTCCTGCTGTGTCCTGCCACCCCACTGTCTCTCCTGCTGTGTCCTATCACCTTAGTGTCCCTCCTGCTGTACCCTGTCACCTCACTTTCCCTCCTGCTGTGTCCTATCAGTTCACTGTCCCTCCTGCTGTGTCCTGTCACCTCACTGTCCCTCCTGCTGTGTCCTGCCACCCAACTGTCTCTCCTGCTGTGTCCTATCACTTCACTGTCCCTCCTGCTGAGTCCTGTCACCTCACTGTCCCTCCTGCTGTGTCCTATCACTTCATTGTCCCTCCTGCTGAGTCCTGTCACCCCACTGTCTCTCCTGCTGTGTCCTGCCACCTCACTGTCCCTACTGCTGTGTCCTATCACCTCACTGTCCCTCCTGCTGTATCTTGTTACCTCACTGTCCCTCCTGATATGTCCTATCACCTCACTGTCCTTTCTGCTGTGTCTTGTCACTTCAGTATCCCTCCTGCTAATGGGTCCTACCATCTCACTGTCCCTCCTGCTATGTCCTGCCACCCCACTGTCTCTCCTGCTGTGTCCTATCACCTTAGTGTCCCTCCTGCTGTACCCTGTCACCTCACTGCCCCTCCTGCTGTGTCCTATCACTTCACTGTCCCTCCTGCTGTGTCCTGCCACCTCACTGTCCCTACTGCTGTGTCCTATCACCTCACTGTCCCTCCTGCTGTATCTTGTTACCTCACTGTCCCTCCTGCTAATGGGTCCTATCACCTTAGTGTCCCTCCTGCTGTACCCTGTCACCTCACTGTCCCTCCTGCTGTGTCTTGTCACTTCAGTATCCCTCCTGCTGTGTGAGGTGATTTCACTGTCCCTCCTGCTGTGTCCTATCGCCTCACTGTCCTTCCTGCTGTGTCTTGTCACTTCAGTATCCCTCCTGCTGTGTGAGGTGATTTCACTGTCCCTCCTGCTGTGTCCTGTCACCTCATAGGAGTATTGGGAGGGTTACTAGTGAGGTACCACAGGGGGCAGAATTAGAGGGGTCATTGTTACTAGTGGGGTACCACAGGGGGCAGTATTTGGCCCTCTTCTTTTTAGTATATTTATTAATGGCCTGGTAGAAGGATTGTGCAATAAAATACCAATATTTGCAGATGACAAAACTGTGTAAAGAAATGAACACAAGAGAAGACAGAATGTGGTGACAAGAGGATCTGGATAAGTTGGGGGCAGAAAAGTGGGAAATGAGGTTTAACATTGATAAATGTAAGGTTTTGCACATGGAAAGGGAAATACGTGTCACAATTACACACTACATGGGAAACCACTGGGTAACACTGATGTGGAAAAGGACTTGTGGATTTTAGTGATCTCTAAGCTAAAATGAAGCAACCAGTGTCAGGCAGCTGCTGCCAAGGCAAATAGGATCATAGGGTGCATCAAAAGAGGTCTAAGGGCACATGACGAGAACATTGTTCTTCCTCTTTACAAGTCACTGGTCAGAGCACACATGGAATGTACAGATTTGGGCATCGGTGCTCAAGAAGGACATCAAAGCTGGAGCGGGTACAAGGGCGGGCAACTAAAGTAATAAACGGAATGGGCGGACTACAATACAGAGATTTTTCCCATCATGTATTTATGCCCAGGACTGTCACAAAGGGGCGCTCTCTACGTCTAGAGTAGTGGTTCTCAACGTGGGCGTTATTGCCCCCTGGGGGGCGTTTTTACTTCTCAAGGGGGGCGGTGGAACGAAAAGGCACAACTGGGGGCGTTGGAACATAAAAGTGGCGGTAGGGGGACGTTCTCTGTTTGCTTTGTTGATTTTTTGTATAGTAATTACATTTTTCTAAAAATTAGTAGCGAATAAACTGTCCGAAATCAAATCGGGGAAATCTGAAACCGCCAAAAACTGAGGCAATGACTTCCATATGAATCACTTCCAAGTAATGGGAGTTGTGTGCAGCCTGCGCGCCTCTCATATAATGTATGACTGTATAAATGTATACTTACAGCTGTTGCAGGTAGGTATCAGCTGTGAAGGACTGCCGGCGAGTATGAAGTAAGATCGACTTCTGATCCCGCTCCGTACAAAGTCTGCACGCCCAGGACGTAACTGTATGCCGTGGAGCATGAAAGGGTTAAGATTTTCATTTTAGCTGATACTGAACCATTATGTGGTCTTGTGACCGTGAAAACTGCGATAGACCTTGTTCACACAATACTGAAAGCGTCACGTCCGTGTTGGAGAAATACAAGGCTGAGCCGCAGCGTTCTGCCACAGATGTTCATGCAGACCCACATGGAGATTTGGCTCCAGTCAATGGGGGCAGCGTGTGTGCGGCCGACTGACGCAGGTGTTTCCCCAGCAATGTGTATCTCAGAACTCACGCACGGAAAAATCTGCGCCGTATGAACTGCAGCGCAGACTTACATAGTATTTCATAGAATGCTAAAATGGCGTGAATTTTATGAGTATTTGGGGCAAAATCAGCAGCAAAAATACACCAATTGAAGGAGCAGTAGGAGAAAATGTAGTGTTTTCTTTCAGGGATGCCTACTTAAGTTTTTTTCTCTTTTTTTATACGTCCTTCGTGGGCTGCATTCCCGCGAACGTATATCGGCTCGGTTTTCACGCCGAGCCGATATACGTCGTCCTCATGTGCAGGGGGGGGGAGGATGGAAGAGCCAGGAGCAGGAACTGAGCTCCCGCCCCCTCTCTGCCTCCTCTCCGCCCCTCTGCACTATTTGCAATGGGGAGGGGCGGGGCTATTTGCGGAACTTAGCCCCCCCTCCCGCCTCCTTTCATTGCAAATAGTGCAGAGGGGCGGAGAGGTGGTGGGAGCTCAGTTCCTGATCCTGGCTCTTCCATTCCCCCCCCCCCCCCTGCAGAGTAGGACGACGTATATTGGTTCGGCGTAAAAACCGAGCCGATATACGTTTGTGGGAATGCACCCTTAGGGAGCATTCATATGGGCGAGCGTGATAATGCTCTGAGGAACTCACACCGCTATCATGCTTGTTAAATTGCGATGTTCACTGCGAGTGCATTACGATTGTGCAACGGCCGACCCTGGCGTGCCAAAGTGAGGGAGACCATGAGGTTTGCAGAATATAATAATAATCTTTATTTGTATGGCGCCAACTTATTCCGCAGCTTTCAGGCATGGATAAATGCAAAACAATACAACAATTACAATGTGAGATACGTTGGGTTAGACACAAATGGGTTGGGGGGGTACAGGAGGTGCGGGGGGGGGGAACACAGGCAATAGGAAATTTCATGTACAGATCATTTATCAGAAGGCAAACAGGGTGGGGCACCATAGGGAGGGGCGAGGGACTAGGTCAGGAGATTTGGTATGCTTCCCTGAAGAGGTGCGTTTTTAAGGCACGTCTGAAATTTCGTGCATCGGGAATTGTCCGGATGCCTTGGGGTAGAGCGTTCCAGAGGATGGCCGTGCTCTGGTGAAGTCCTGTAGGCGAGCGTGTGAGGTTCGTATTACAGGGGTGTTTGGTCTGTTTGTGTTAGCCGACCGGAGTGAGCGGGCTGGGTGGTGTACTGACAGTAGGGAGGCGATGAAGTGTTGTCACAGGTGGCTCTGTGGTCCCTCTCGACATTGGCGCCAAAAGTGCTCTGCTCAGGGGTTGTGCAGCGACCCAGAGAACGTACCGCGGTATGCTTAACAGGAAGGCCTGTTCTGTCACGCGTGACGTCAGTACTCCAACCGCACTCTCAGGATGGAATGCCGATGAAATAACTGAGACGAGTCCAGTAGCTTGTGGTAGTAATCTGGGAGTACGCAGATTTACTAAACTTGGAAATGGCACAAGAAGATACAGCAGTATGCAGTGAATTGAACAGGGTGAAGAATACAGCAATATTTACTTAACAACTGACTTAAACGTTCTCTCCTTTCCTTTCTCTGAACTGATTTGAAAGACAATTTCCCCCACTAGTTCCTCTAGCTGAAGGGACAATTAACGTTTAATAAAGTGTAGGTGAAGCTGAGTGAAAAGTGCCTGAGGAGATCGCGTCTCATCCTCCTGACCATAAACTTGTGTACTGTAGCTTATTTAGGGGATTATAGAAGGTAATGATAATTAAACTTTCTCCTTAGCAGGTAGAAATGCTATAGGCTCAGCTAGTGCCTCATGGGATAGATGTGGAAGCAAAAAACCTCAGCCTCCAGATGGTGCCTGATGAGCATCGGACAGGGGGCTGCACTGCATGGAAGTGGCTGCAATACATAGAGGAGACCTCCAGAGTGTCGCAGGCAATCAGGTGATGGGGCAGGGATGGGAAATGTGTTTTCACCGGAGTTGCCCTTTAATAACGCTATCCAATGCGAGCATCTAGTAAGATCAACCATCGTGACCATTTAGTGGTACCAAACACATTGCCCATATAGCAGTGCTAGCCAGCAGTACAAACTACAGTGCCCTAATAGCATTGTCAGTCAACAATGCCAATACAGTAATACCAACTACAGTGACAATATATCAGTGCTAGTCACAAAGACCATGTACCGGTAGCAATAGCAACCAACGGGGCCACATAGTAATACCAACCACATTGAACCTTAGTCATTCCAACCATCAGGACCGCACTGCGTGCCAGCCATAATCACCAAGTAGTAGTAATACCAACTACAGTGACCATATAGCAATAGTAGCCACAGTTACCATGTAGCCATACCTATCTTTGTGATTGTATGTCTATGCCTGATCATGAAGGAAGAACACAGTGTGACTATGCGGCCATCATCCTATTCCTTCTGTGGCTAATGTACCTTTCATTTGGGCATAGATGGGTATTTCCACTCCCTCCTGTAGGTATTAATGATTACATCCCGAGTCACATCCTCGCCTGTTAATAGGGCAGCACTATAGTACAGGGCTTTTGTAAACTTTTCCTAACACCCCTCATGACTATCACAGGGCAAAATGTACCCCAACTACAGACACGACGGAGCTGAAAATGTCTATGGGCACCGTACCCTACTGTAGTGTTTGCCCAATGAGGGTATTTCAGAGCATTATCAGAATCTCCCCTATAGACAGAGCTCTAAAGGGTTGCCATCCATTAAATTCAGTGTGTTGGAATTCCTGACCAGTTCAGGATCTCTGCTTGCTGTCAGTTAAGGACAAGATATTTTTTTATTTACATCCAGAGGCTGAAAAATCTGTGACCTCCTACTTCTCACAGCTGAGGGTCTGCATCCAGTCTAGACAATCCTCTGTGAGGCTGTAGTCATGCGGACAAGAGCGATATCAGTCTGTGAAACTCGGACCAATATCCCGCTGGGAAATATGCAATCTTCCAGGAGAGTGCGATACGCTTTTATGTAGTCCCATAGAAAGTAATGAGCGAGATCGCCAAAAAATAGGACATGCCGCAGTCTTTACCGTCTCACATCATCGCTGCAAGAGAAAAATCTCCCATGTAAATAATGGGTTTTATTTCCGAGTGAGTTTTGTGTGTCTCACAAAGTACGAGAATAATAACCGTGTGACTACGGCTTCAGATAGAAAGCTTAAGCTCCAAACTCATACATTTTATCTGCACTGATACAATGTAACAAACCATCAGGACAGGAGAGAGACTTTTGCTACTCATGTGTTAGGATCATAGAGTGTTCTTCATCCCCGCGGGGACACGGCAGGGGCGGACAGGTAAGTTTTTTTGTTTGTTTGTTTGTTTTACACTAAAATTGTTGTTTTTCAGGGAAGGGCTTATATTTAAAGCCCTTCCCTGAAAAAACAATTACGGGGTGCTGGCAGAATGGAGCCGCCGGCAGCAGTCACAGCTCCATTGAAGGCAATGCACGGACCTGCATTCACGTGTGTTTTTGCACATACATGGGTGCACACTTATGGACGCACAAAAACATGCTCGTGTGAAGCCACCCTTATCATGACGTATGATTTTTACCTCCATCGTTATAAAAAGGATAGAGCCATTTATAAAAAGCACAGGTCGGAACGCTGGAGCGCTGGATGCGCTTTTGATATACAATTTATTTAAAATTAACATGCTGTGGAATTAAATCCCGCACCACATGTCAAAATCCGCATGGGGTGTGAGCAGATTGTTTCAACAGCGTGTGGATGAGATTTTAAAAATCTCATCCACTTTGCTACTACAGCTTCTGTAAACTCCACAGCAAATCCACCCCATGTAGTAATAGTGACCCCCTATATTGGTGGCCCCAGTAGTAATAGCGTCCCTTATATTGGCCCCAGTAGTAAGTGTCCCCCACAATGGCCTCAGTAATAAGTGTCCCCCAAAGTGGCCGCAGCAGTAAAAGTTTCCCCTGTATTGGTTGCCCCAGTAGTAACAGTGTCTTCTAAATTGGTGGCCCCAGTAGAAATAGCGACCCTTATATTGGCTCCAGTAGTAATAGTGACCCCCTATATTGGTGGCTTCAGTAGTAATAGTAACCTCTATATTTGCCCCCATTGTAATAGTGACCACTATTGTAGCCCAAGTTGTAATAGGTTCCCCCATTGAAGCCCCAGTAGTAAGTGTCCCCTATTATGGCCCAGGTAGTAATAGTGACCCCTATTGCGGTCCCAGTAGTAATAGTGTCCCCTATATTGGCCTCAGCAGTAATACTTTTCCCTACATTGGCCTCAGTAGTAATAGTGACCCTCACAGTGGTCCCAAAGTAATAGTGACCCCGATATTGGCCCCAGTAGTAATAGTGTCCCCTATTGTGGCCCTAGTAGTAACTGGCTCCCCCTATGTCAGCCTCAGTAGCAATAGTGACTCCTATTGCGGCCCTAGTAGTAATTATGACCCATATCATGGTCCCAGTAGTAATAGGCTTAACCTATTACAGCCCGAGTGGTAATAGTGACCCCTATTGTGGCCCAAGTGGTAATAGGCTCCCCCTATGTCAGCCTCAGTAGCAATAGTGACTCCTATTGTGGCCCCAGTAGTAATAGTGACCCCTATTGCAGCCCCAGTAATGATCTGCCATTGGTCCCCGCTTTACTCACCCCTGTAGCGGTGTCCCGACAGCCTGTACAGGGGAAATGAATGTCTAGGACACCTAATACACAGGCCCTGTGGTTGGCATAGCAGCGAGGATCATGTGACCAGAGTCAGCTGATGTGATCTGCATTGCTATGCTGACTGCAGGACTGCATATTAGGTGAGGTGAGCGGGGACCTAGATCCTCCGTCCAAGCCCTGATAATCAATCGTGGAGCTCCATGGGCTCCGCAGAGCACACTTTGGGAAACTAAACTCCTCACTGTGGAAGATGCAATAAACCCACAGGGAAAAGGAGAGGGGACATGGGAACCCCGTTCTTGGGATTACTGGGGGTCTTAGCGTTTACACCCCCACTAATCAGACTTTTATCACCTATCACCTAGGTAATACTGGATTTTGGTACTTTCAAAAGGGTTTTCCTATTAAAGACATTTATATCCTATTTGCAGGTAAGGGTGATAAATGTCTGATCGCTGGGGTGCCAAATGCTGAGACCACCGGCATTCCCAAGACCAGCAGACCCGAATGCACCATGTTAATGGATTGTCAGTGACCACCCCATTCACTTTCTATGGGATTGAGGGAGATTACTGAGCACATCAATCTCCGCCTGCCAATAGAACTGAACTGAGCAGGGGTCGAGCCTGCGCACTACCGCTCCATTCACATGGGGCATCTGGGAGCACTTGTTTCGGTATCACTGAGGGTCCGAATGCTGGGGCCCCCAGTAAATCAAACATTTATCCCCTATGCTGTAGTTAGGGGATAAATGTCTTTCTTGGGAAAACCACCTTTTACACGTGCAGATGATCGTGAACGACTGTTTGAAGGGTCATTCCAAGACAAATCACCCAACGGGTAACACCCGACCATCTACCATGTTTAGGAAAATATGCACATTTGTTCATTACTAGAATTTCTATAGAAATGTCAGTTTTCAGTCCCATCAGGTTATGGCGTGATTTGTCCTATAATGGCCACACTATAGTTCCTGTCCGGCAACAGCTGTCACCGTGTGGTTAGGAGATGAAACACTTTATTATGTGCAAGATACGTCTACTGGACTATTGGGCGGCATCCCATCATGGTCGCTGTGTAAGGAGAAATCAGACAAAAGACAAACACCACAATGTAGATGATAGAATTCTGCTTTATTAGAATAGCAATAAGCAACATTGTAATTAAATATTACCGGCCCTTTAATAAATGACACAATGATCACAGTGACTCTCAGGTTAGGACCGCTGGAGACCACAGAACTTGCTGCGGTCCTTCTGACCAGTCCATCAAGGTCCTAAGATGAGAGCCGCCGGATCCAAACATCCAGAGGAAGGCGAAAAAACCCCTGGAGAGTTCTACCTCAGGGGGGCAAAAAATTCCTTCCTGACCCCAGATGTGGCGATCGGCTATCACCCTGGATGGAATCGGTCCAGCTGCATATTGCTGTATATATATTTGTATGTAATTCCAGGCTCAGGAGAGCTGATGCTGTAAAGAAAGAGATAAATACAACCTGCTCCTAGGAGCTTCCAATCTATTAGAATACTTGATATCCTGCTACTTAGGTATATGGGCACCGTCAGATAGCTGTGCCCTATCTTGGCGCTGGTCATTTTGCCTATGTCTGCTGTGGTGTGCAGCTTTGCAAGAGCTCAGTCTGTCCGCATCCTGCTGTCTGTCTGTTCTCAGCTCTGTCAGTCTGGATGCAGTTTGTTTTTAAGGAGGCCCTTCAACGG
Source organism: Eleutherodactylus coqui (assembly GCF_035609145.1). Lineage (NCBI taxonomy): Eukaryota > Metazoa > Chordata > Amphibia > Anura > Eleutherodactylidae > Eleutherodactylus > Eleutherodactylus coqui. The sequence continues at coordinate 209,981,386 of NC_089844.1, read as the reverse complement.
AATCGACCCTCAGGGTTTCTGCTTGTTTTTTTTTGGTTTACTTTTTTTTGGCTTTATGCTTTTATAGCACATTTTTTATATTTTTGCTCTTTTTGTGTTCTTTTCTGTCTTTTTTGAGGGGCCCATCCATAGGCTGACCCTCAGAGCTTCAGCAAGCTTTCTTTTTAAGGAAATTAAATTTTGTGACATCCTGAGCCACATGACAAACGAGCCAAGTGACAACCCGAGCCACATGACAGCCGAGCCAAGTGACATAACGGAGCCAAGTGACAACCCGAGCCACATGACAGCCGAGCCAAGTGACATCCCGAGCCACGTGACATAATGGAGCCAAGTGACAACCCGAGCCACATGACAGCCGAGCCAAGTGACACCCGTTCGGTTTTTTTGCTTGCTTTTTCTTTCTGTGCTTTCAGGCACGTTTTCTTGCACTTTTTGTGCTTTTTGAGTAGACCCGTCTAGAGGCCGACCCTCAGGGCTCCATCAAGCTTTCAGGCTTTGTTTTTAAGGAGGCCCTTCAACGGAATCGACCCTCAGGGTTTCTGCTTGTTTTTTTTTTGGTTTACTTTTTTTGTGCTTTATGCTTTTATAGCACATTTTTTTTACATTTTTGCTCTTTTTGTGTTTTTTTCTGTCCTTTTTGAGGGGGCCATCCATAGGCTGACCCTCAGAGCTTCAGCAAGCTTTCTTTTTAAGGAAACTAAATTTTGCGACATCCTGAGCCACATGACAGACGAGCCAAGTGACAACCCGAGCCACATGACAGCCGAGCCAAGTGACATCCCGAGCCACGTGACATAACGGAGCCAAGTGACAACCCGAGCCACATGACAGCCGAGCCAAGTGACACCCGTTGTTTTTTTTTTGCTTGCTTTTTCTTTCTGTGCTTTCAGGCACGTTTTCTTGCACTTTTTGTGCTTTTTGAGTAGACCCGTCTAGAGGCCGACCCTCAGGGCTCCATCAAGCTTTCAGGCTTTGTTTTTAAGGAGGCCTTTCAACGGAATCGACCCTCAGGGTTTCTGCTTGTTTTTTTTTGGTTTACTTTTTTTTGCTTTATGCTTTTATAGCACATTTTTTATATTTTTGCTCTTTTTGTGTTTTTTCTGTCCTTTTTGAGGGGGCCATCCATAGGCTGACCCTCAGAGCTTCAGCAAGCTTTCTTTTTAAGGAAACTAAATTTTGTGACATCCTGAGCCACATGACAGACGAGCCAAGTGACAACCCGAGCCACATGACAGCCGAGCCAAGTGACATCCCGAGCCACGTGACATAACGGAGCCAAGTGACAACCCGAGCCACATGACAGCCGAGCCAAGTGACACCCGTTGTTTTTTTTTGCTTGCTTTTTCTTTCTGTGCTTTCAGGCACGTTTTCTTGCACTTTTTGTGCTTTTTGAGTAGACCCGTCTAGAGGCTGACCCTCAGGGCTCCATCAAGCTTTCAGGCTTTGTTTTTAAGGAGGCCCTTCAACGGAATCGACCCTCAGGGTTTCTGCTTGTTTTTTTTTGGTTTACTTTTTTTTGGCTTTATGCTTTTATAGCACATTTTTTATATTTTTGCTCTTTTTGTGTTCTTTTCTGTCCTTTTTGAGGGGCCCATACATAGGCTGACCCTCAGAGCTTCAGCAAGCTTTCTTTTTAAGGAAATTAAATTTTGTGACATCCTGAGCCACATGACAGACGAGCCAAGTGACAACCCGAGCCACATGACAGCCGAGCCAAGTGACATCCCGAGCCACGTGACATAACGGAGCCAAGTGACAACCCGAGCCACATGACAGCCGAGCCAAGTGACACCCGTTGTTTTTTTTTTGCTTGCTTTTTCTTTCTGTGCTTTCAGGCACGTTTTCTTGCACTTTTTGTGCTTTTTGAGTAGACCCGTCTAGAGACCGACCCTCAGGGCTCCATCAAGCTTTCAGGCTTTGTTTTTAAGGAGGCCCTTCAACGGAATCGACCCTCAGGGTTTCTGCTTGTTTTTTTTGGTTTACTTTTTTTTGCTTTATGCTTTTATAGCACATTTTTTACATTTTTGCTCTTTTTGTGTTTTTTTTCTGTCCTTTTTGAGGGGCCCATCCATAGGCTGACCCTCAGAGCTTCAGCAAGCTTTCTTTTTAAGGAAACTAAATTTTGTGACATCCTGAGCCACATGACAGACGAGCCAAGTGACAACCCGAGCCACATGACAGCCGAGCCAAGTGACATCCCGAGCCACGTGACATAGCGGAGCCAAGTGACAACCCGAGCCAAGTGACACCCGTTGGGTTTTTTTTGCTTGCTTTTTCTTTCTGTGCTTTCAGGCACGTTTTCTTGCACTTTTTGTGCTTTTTGAGTAGACCCGTCTAGAGGCCGACCCTCAGGGCTCCATCAAGCTTTCAGGCTTTGTTTTTAAGGAGGCCCTTCAACGGAATCGACCCTCAGGGTTTCTGCTTGTTTTTTTTTTGGTTTACTTTTTTTCTGCTTTATGCTTTTATAGCATATTTTTTTTACATTTTTGCTCTTTTTGTGTTTTTTTCTGTCCTTTTTGAGGGGGCCATCCATAGGCTGACCCTCAGAGCTGCAGCAAGCTTTCTTTTTAAGGAAACTAAATTTTGCGACATCCTGAGCCACATGACAGACGAGCCAAGTGACAACCCGAGCCACATGACAGCCGAGCCAAGTGACATCCCGAGCCACGTGACATAACGGAGCCAAGTGACAACCCGAGCCACATGACAGCCGAGCCAAGTGACACCCGTTCGGTTTTTTTGCTTGCTTTTTCTTTCTGTGCTTTCAGGCACGTTTTCTTGCACTTTTTGTGCTTTTTGAGTAGACCCGTCTAGAGGCCGACCCTCAGGGCTCCATCAAGCTTTCAGGCTTTGTTTTTAAGGAGGCCCTTCAATGGAATCGACCCTCAGGGTTTCTGCTTGTTTTTTTTTGGTTTACTTTTTTTTTGCTTTATGCTTTTATAGCACATTTTTTATATTTTTGCTCTTTTTGTGTTTTTTTCTGTCCTTTTTGAGGGGGCCATCCATAGGCTGACCCTCAGAGCTTCAGCAAGCTTTCTTTTTAAGGAAACTAAATTTTGTGACATCCTGAGCCACATGACAGACGAGCCAAGTGACAACCCGAGCCACATGACAGCCGAGCCAAGTGACACCCGTTGTTTTTTTTTGCTTGCTTTTTCTTTCTGTGCTTTCAGGCACGTTTTCTTGCACTTTTTGTGCTTTTTGAGTAGACCCGTCTAGAGGCTGACCCTCAGGGCTCCATCAAGCTTTCAGGCTTTGTTTTTAAGGAGGCCCTTCAACGGAATCGACCCTCAGGGTTTCTGCTTGTTTTTTTTTGGTTTACTTTTTTTTGGCTTTATGCTTTTATAGCACATTTTTTATATTTTTGCTCTTTTTGTGTTCTTTTCTGTCCTTTTTGAGGGGCCCATCCATAGGCTGACCCTCAGAGCTTCAGCAAGCTTTCTTTTTAAGGAAATTAAATTTTGTGACATCCTGAGCCACATGACAGACGAGCCAAGTGACAACCCGAGCCACATGACAGCCGAGCCAAGTGACATCCCGAGCCACGTGACATAACGGAGCCAAGTGACAACCCGAGCCACATGACAGCCGAGCCAAGTGACACCCGTTGTTTTTTTTTTTGCTTGCTTTTTCTTTCTGTGCTTTCAGGCACGTTTTCTTGCACTTTTTGTGCTTTTTGAGTAGACCCGTCTAGAGACCGACCCTCAGGGCTCCATCAAGCTTTCAGGCTTTGTTTTTAAGGAGGCCCTTCAACGGAATCGACCCTCAGGGTTTCTGCTTGTTTTTTTTGGTTTACTTTTTTTTGCTTTATGCTTTTATAGCACATTTTTTACATTTTTGCTCTTTTTGTGTTTTTTTTCTGTCCTTTTTGACGGGCCCATCCATAGGCTGACCCTCAGAGCTTCAGCAAGCTTTCTTTTTAAGGAAACTAAATTTTGTGACATCCTGAGCCACATGACAGACGAGCCAAGTGACAACCCGAGCCACGTGACAGCCGAGCCAAGTGACAACCCGAGCCACATGACAGTTGAGCCAAGTGACACCCGTTGTTTTTTTTTGCTTGCTTTTTCTTTCTGTGCTTTCAGGCACGTTTTCTTGCACTTTTTGTGCTTTGTGAGTAGACCCGTCTAGAGGCCGACCCTCAGGGCTCCATCAAGCTTTCAGGCTTTGTTTTTAAGGAGGCCCTTCAACGGAATCGACCCTCAGGGTTTCTGCTTGTTTTTTTTTGGTTTACTTTTTTTTGGCTTTATGCTTTTATAGCACATTTTTTATATTTTTGCTCTTTTTGTGTTCTTTTCTGTCCTTTTTGAGGGGCCCATCCATAGGCTGACCCTCAGAGCTTCAGCAAGCTTTCTTTTTAAGGAAATTAAATTTTGTGACATCCTGAGCCACATGACAGACGAGCCAAGTGACAACCCGAGCCACATGACAGCCGAGCCAAGTGACATCCCGAGCCACGTGACATAACGGAGCCAAGTGACAACCCGAGCCACATGACAGCCGAGCCAAGTGACACCCGTTGTTTTTTTTTTGCTTGCTTTTTCTTTCTGTGCTTTCAGGCACGTTTTCTTGCACTTTTTGTGCTTTTTGAGTAGACCCGTCTAGAGACCGACCCTCAGGGCTCCATCAAGCTTTCAGGCTTTGTTTTTAAGGAGGCCCTTCAACGGAATCGACCCTCAGGGTTTCTGCTTGTTTTTTTTGGTTTACTTTTTTTTGCTTTATGCTTTTATAGCACATTTTTAACATTTTTGCTCTTTTTGTGTTTTTTTTCTGTCCTTTTTGAGGGGCCCATCCATAGGCTGACCCTCAGAGCTTCAGCAAGCTTTCTTTTTAAGGAAACTAAATTTTGTGACATCCTGAGCCACATGACAGACGAGCCAAGTGACAACCCGAGCCACATGACAGCCGAGCCAAGTGACATCCCGAGCCACGTGACATAGCGGAGCCAAGTGACAACCCGAGCCAAGTGACACCCGTTGTGTTTTTTTTGCTTGCTTTTTCTTTCTGTGCTTTCAGGCACGTTTTCTTGCACTTTTTGTGCTTTTTGAGTAGACCCGTCTAGAGGCCGACCCTCAGGGCTCCATCAAGCTTTCAGGCTTTGTTTTTAAGGAGGCCCTTCAACGGAATCGACCCTCAGGGTTTCTGCTTGTTTTTTTTTTGGTTTACTTTTTTTGTGCTTTATGCTTTTATAGCACATTTTTTTTACATTTTTGCTCTTTTTGTGTTTTTTTCTGTCCTTTTTGAGGGGGCCATCCATAGGCTGACCCTCAGAGCTGCAGCAAGCTTTCTCTTTAAGGAAACTAAATTTTGCGACATCCTGAGCCACATGACAGACGAGCCAAGTGACAACCCGAGCCACATGACAGCCGAGCCAAGTGACATCCCGAGCCACGTGACATAACGGAGCCAAGTGACAACCCGAGCCACATGACAGCCGAGCCAAGTGACACCCGTTCGTTTTTTTTGCTTGCTTTTTCTTTCTGTGCTTTCAGGCACGTTTTCTTGCACTTTTTGTGCTTTTTGAGTAGACCCGTCTAGAGACCGACCCTCAGGGCTCCATCAAGCTTTCAGGCTTTGTTTTTAAGGAGGCCCTTCAACGGAATCGACCCTCAGGGTTTCTGCTTGTTTTTTTTGGTTTACTTTTTTTTGCTTTATGCTTTTATAGCACATTTTTTACATTTTTGCTCTTTTTGTGTTTTTTTTCTGTCCTTTTTGACGGGCCCATCCATAGGCTGACCCTCAGAGCTTCAGCAAGCTTTCTTTTTAAGGAAACTAAATTTTGTGACATCCTGAGCCACATGACAGACGAGCCAAGTGACAACCCGAGCCACGTGACAGCCGAGCCAAGTGACAACCCGAGCCACATGACAGTTGAGCCAAGTGACACCCGTTGGTTTTTTTTGCTTGCTTTTTCTTTCTGTGCTTTTTAGGCACGTTTTCTTGCACTTTTTGTGCTTTGTGAGTAGACCCGTCTAGAGGCCGACCCTCAGGGCTCCATCAAGCTTTCAGGCTTTGTTTTTAAGGAGGCCCTTCAACGGAATCGACCCTCAGGGTTTCTGCTTGTTTTTTTTTGGTTTACTTTTTTTTGGCTTTATGCTTTTATAGCACATTTTTTATATTTTTGCTCTTTTTGTGTTCTTTTCTGTCCTTTTTGAGGGGCCCATCCATAGGCTGACCCTCAGAGCTTCAGCAAGCTTTCTTTTTAAGGAAATTAAATTTTGTGACATCCTGAGCCACATGACAGACGAGCCAAGTGACAACCCGAGCCACATGACAGCCGAGCCAAGTGACATCCCGAGCCACGTGACATAACGGAGCCAAGTGACAACCCGAGCCACATGACAGCCGAGCCAAGTGACACCCGTTGTTTTTTTTTTGCTTGCTTTTTCTTTCTGTGCTTTCAGGCACGTTTTCTTGCACTTTTTGTGCTTTTTGAGTAGACCCGTCTAGAGACCGACCCTCAGGGCTCCATCAAGCTTTCAGGCTTTGTTTTTAAGGAGGCCCTTCAACGGAATCGACCCTCAGGGTTTCTGCTTGTTTTTTTTGGTTTACTTTTTTTTGCTTTATGCTTTTATAGCACATTTTTTACATTTTTGCTCTTTTTGTGTTTTTTTTCTGTCCTTTTTGAGGGGCCCATCCATAGGCTGACCCTCAGAGCTTCAGCAAGCTTTCTTTTTAAGGAAACTAAATTTTGTGACATCCTGAGCCACATGACAGACGAGCCAAGTGACAACCCGAGCCACATGACAGCCGAGCCAAGTGACATCCCGAGCCACGTGACATAGCGGAGCCAAGTGACAACCCGAGCCAAGTGACACCCGTTGGTTTTTTTTTGCTTGCTTTTTCTTTCTGTGCTTTCAGGCACGTTTTCTTGCACTTTTTGTGCTTTTTGAGTAGACCCGTCTAGAGGCCGACCCTCAGGGCTCCATCAAGCTTTCAGGCTTTGTTTTTAAGGAGGCCCTTCAACGGAATCGACCCTCAGGGTTTCTGCTTGTTTTTTTTTTGGTTTACTTTTTTTTTGCTTTATGCTTTTATAGCACATTTTTTATATTTTTGCTCTTTTTGTGTTTTTTTCTGTCCTTTTTGAGGGGGCCATCCATAGGCTGACCCTCAGAGCTTCAGCAAGCTTTCTTTTTAAGGAAACTAAATTTTGTGACATCCTGAGCCACATGACAGACGAGCCAAGTGACAACCCGAGCCACATGACAGCCGAGCCAAGTGACATCCCGAGCCACGTGACATAACGGAGCCAAGTGACAACCCGAGCCACATGACAGCCGAGCCAAGTGACACCCGTTGTTTTTTTTTTTGCTTGCTTTTTCTTTCTGTGCTTTCAGGCACGTTTTCTTGCACTTTTTGTGCTTTTTGAGTAGACCCGTCTAGAGACCGACCCTCAGGGCTCCATCAAGCTTTCAGGCTTTGTTTTTAAGGAGGCCCTTCAACGGAATCGACCCTCAGGGTTTCTGCTTGTTTTTTTTGGTTTACTTTTTTTTGCTTTATGCTTTTATAGCACATTTTTTACATTTTTGCTCTTTTTGTGTTCTTTTTTCTGTCCTTTTTGACGGGCCCATCCATAGGCTGACCCCCAGAGCTTCAGCAAACTTTCTTTTTAAGGAAACTAAATTTTGTGACATCCTGAGCCACATGACAGACGAGCCAAGTGACAACCCGAGCCACATGACAGCCGAGCCAAGTGACAACCCGAGCCACATGACAGTTGAGCCAAGTGACACCCGTTGGTTTTTTTTGCTTGCTTTTTCTTTCTGTGCTTTCAGGCACGTTTTCTTGCACTTTTTGTGCTTTGTGAGTAGACCCGTCTAGAGGCCGACCCTCAGGGCTCCATCAAGCTTTCAGGCTTTGTTTTTAAGGAGGCCCTTCAACGGAATCGACCCTCAGGGTTTCTGCTTGTTTTTTTTTTGGTTTACTTTTTTTTGCTTTATACTTTTATAGCACATTTTTTTACATTTTTGCTCTTTTTGTGTTTTTTTCTGTCCTTTTTGAGGGGGCCATCCATAGGCTGACCCTCAGAGCTTCAGCAAGCTTTCTTTTTAAGGAAACTAAATTTTGCGACATCCTGAGCCACATGACAGACGAGCCAAGTGACAACCCCAGCCACATGACAGCCGAGCCAAGTGACATCCCGAGCCACGTGACATAACGGAGCCAAGTGACAACCCGAGCCACATGACAGCCGAGCCAAGTGACACCCGTTGGTTTTTTTGCTTGCTTTTTCTTTCTGTGCTTTTAGGCACGTTTTCTTGCACTTTTTGTGCTTTTTGAATAGACCCGTCTAGAGGCCGACCCTCAGGGCTCCATCAAGCTTTCAGGCTTTGTTTTTAAGGAGGCCCTTCAACGGAATCGACCCTCAGGGTTTCTGCTTGTTTTTTTTTGTTAACTTTTTTTTGCTTTATACTTTTAAAGCACATTTTTTATATTTTTGCTCTTTTTGTGTTTTTTTCTGTCCTTTTTGAGGGGCCCATCCATAGGCTGACCCTCAGAGCTTCAGCAAGCTTTCTTTTTAAAGACACCCATTTTTGTGACATCCCAAGCCACATGATATATCTTCTGATATATAAGGCACTTGTCAGGCCTCATATGGAATACCGTCTACAGTTCTGGACAGTGGTGCTCAGGAAAGCTGTTGCAGTGCTTAAAGGGGTCCAAAGCAGGGCAACTAAATCAATAAATGGACTGAGAGGACCGGAATACTCAGTGAGGCTATCAAAATTAGGATTATTCACCCTGGAAAAAAGACGGTTAAGAGGCGACCAAATAACTATGTATAAATACATTGAGGGACAATACAAGGATCTCTCCCATCTGTTTGTAAACTGGGAAAAAACGAAGTAAGAGAATGAGAGAAGACACTAAAAGGAGAGAATTGTACTATCCATGGGTTCTACATTTTCTGATATTTTGAAATTGCATTATTTCAAAGGGCTAGTATTTTCTTGTATAAACTATGTTCTAAAATCAAGCTAATTAGTAGAGATGAGCCAGCACGCTCATTTAATGCTGATGCTCAAGAGAGCATCGGTCTTTTCGAGTAACTGCTTACTCGTCTGAGCACCATGCAGGGGTGGGGGGTGACGGGGAGCCGGGGGGACAGAGAGAGATCTCTCTCACTCTCCCCCCTGCTCCCCCCACCGCTTCCCCACAAGGTGCTCGAACAAATAAGCAGTTACTCAAAAAGATCGATGCTCTCTCGAGCATCAGCCTTAAACGAGCGTGCTCGCTTATCTCTACTAATTAGATCTTTGACAAACAGTTGGGCCTCAGATTTCCAATTTTTGGAAAAAAGCAATTTGGCACCTAATAGGACATGGCCTATCAATTTTTTGTATGCTGGGTGAATTCTATTGAAACCAATAGAGCACTTGACAGTGCCCCCGCGTTGGGCGATGTTCAGCGCTCCTCCATGTCCCCTATGCTCTGCAGAGGACACAAAAGGGGCAGCGGAGCAGTGAGTGACACCTGGCCGTGCAGGAGCCGAGGATGAAACATTCTTTTCGGTTCTCGGCATGCGGCCCCATACTTCTCTGTATGCGGCGGCGTGTGAACAAACATGGCTACGCGTGTCACTGTAATAGTGCACCCTCCACCACGACAAATTACTGTGATAGCCCCCCCCCCCCCTTGGCACATAAACAGTCACATACATAAGCCCCTCATTCCAAACTTACCCCTCAGCAGGGGGACGGTCGGCAGGTGGAAGCTGCTGTTCTGTTTATTTTCAGGTCCGGACTGTCAGCGGGAGCCGTGGGGCGAGCGGACCGCGCGTTCTCGAGGACCCAACCAGCCGACAAGCTCTACTGCGCCTGCGGGACGAGAAGAAGCTGAGATTTGTCGTATCCAAAGACAACGGACAGGTAAATACTAAAAATTTCTAATTGGGGTGAAATATAAAAAAATATTCCACGATCTTTGGGGGTGGGGGGACTTATTTTTACGGCATGCACACTTTGACAAAAACGAAATAACTTTATTCTATGGGTCAGTACGATGACGACAATACCAGGCTTATATGGTTTGGCTTGTCTTTTTGAGGGGTGTCCTGTACTTCCTATTGGCTCCATTACGGAGCACATGTGACTTTGGGATTTACTTTATTTTCATTTTTCTCTTGGAGACAATTTGACCAAAAATATGGAATTCTGATGTTTATTTTTTTTTTCTGACGACGTTCCATCATGTGAGATGAATAATACATTTCTTTGATTGGACTTTTACGGACGCAACCATATCTCACACACGCACGCACGCACACACACACACACACACACACACACACACACACACACACACACACATACACACACACACACACACACACATACATACACACACACACACACACACACACATACATACATACACACACACACACACACACACACATACATACACACACACACACACACACACACATACATACACACACACACACACACACGCACACGCACACACACACATATATACACACACACACACACACATACATACACACACACACACGCACACGCACACACACACACACACACGCACACGCACACACGCACACACACGCGCACACACACACACGCACACACACACACACGCACACACTCACACGCACACATATATACATAATTTTTTTTTATTTTGTATAAAAAAAATTACAAAGGGGTTTTATTTTAACTTTTAATACCTTTTAGTTTTGCAAATTAATACAACTTTTTTAGGCCTCATGTCCACGGGGAAAATCAGGCCCGCTACGGATTCTACATGTAGAATCTGCAGCGGGTCCCTCCTGCCCCGCGGACATGAGCGCTGAAAATAGGAATAAATAAGAATAAACTCACCTCGCACCCGCTCCGTTTCTTCTCTTCGCCGCGGCGTCATCTTCTCTGCGTCGCGGCCGGATCTTCTTTCTTCGGCTCGGCGGATGCGCAGGATGACGTCGGTGACGTACCCCGCGCATGCGACGTCCCGAAGAAAAAAGATCCGGCCGCAACTGAGAGAAGATAGCGCCGCGGCGAAGAGAAGAAACGGAGCGGGTGAGTAAAATCTGATTTTTGTCTCCCGCGGATCCGGACGGCTTCCATAGGCTTCAATAGAAGCCCGCGGGAGACCCGCATGAAAATGGAGCATGGTCCAGATTTTTTCATGCTCCATTTTTTTTTAAATCCCTTTTATTGACGATCCGCGGGTATTTATCTACCCCGCGGGTGGTCAATGCATCCCTATGGGATGCGGATCCACGGGCAGAAGAAGAGTTAAAATCCGCTGCGGATTTTAATTCTTATTTTGCCCGTGGACATGAGCCTTTAAACTCCTGTTTGCATTTTTTTAGTCACCATAGGGGTTTTGAACTTGCGGTCTTTAGCTCGCTCATAGAGTATAATAAGATATCATAGTATTGCATTATACTATGTTTTGACAGGCAGTCTTTCCAGCCACACTACAGGCATGCCTTCGCAGCCATGCAACCGGATGGCGCCTCGTGATCTCAGTGCAGGTGGGAAGTGGAGGGGCGTTTGGGACCCCGGAATAGTGATTGGGGCATTTAACCCCTTCCCGCTCCATGACGTACCGGTACATGATGGAGCCGTGTGGCGACCTCTCTTCATACAGTGCGGGCGTCAGCTGTTAATAACAGCTGACACCGCGGGCAATAGCCGTGCGGCCGATCGCGGCTATTAACCATTTAAATGCCGCTGTCAATTCTGACAGCGGCATTTAAATCCCCCGAACGATGTTCGAGGGTCCTGCATTACGTCATACTGCAGGAGCGATCAAAGCATCGCATGTTAAAGTCCCCCAGGGGGACTTCAAAGTAATTTTTTAAAAGATCAATAAAGTTTTTTTAATTGTAAAAATTAAAAAATCTAAATCATACAATAAAAATATGTATTTGGTATCGCCGCGTCCGTAAAAGTCCGAACTATCAAAGCAGTGTAATATTTTTCCCGCACGGTGAACGTCGTCCGAAAAATAAAATAAAGAACGCCAGAAATGCACTTTTTTAGTTACCCTGTCTCCCAGAAAAAACGCAATAAAAAGCGATCAAAAAGTCGTATGTATTCCAAATTGGTACTATCAGAAACTACAGGACATCCCGCAAAAAATGAGCCCTTGTTCAACCACGTCGACGGAAAGATAAAAAAGTTATCGCGCGCACAAAATGACCGCAGAAAATAATTGAAAAAAAATTAAATGTCTTTGAAAAAAAAAAAAGAGTAGTATAGTAAAAAAAAAGCTCTACAAGTTTGGTATCGCAGTAATCGTACCGACCCGCAGAATGAAGTTATCATGTCGCTTTTGTTGCCGTTTGTGCGCCGTAGAAACAAAACGCACTAAAAACGCCGAAATGTCCTTTTTTTTTTTTCGATTTTATTGGGTGATTTTGGTCCGTGAATATGGAATATAGTAGGACGTATTTCCATTTTATTTAATTTTTTTTGCGCAACATAAGTCCACATTTAAAAAATACCCCCAAAAACCGCACATCTGAATACAACAAATTAGGGGGGTTTGTGCGCCGTCCGTATTCAGTCAGTAAAAAATATGGACCGAAAATGCGCTCCTGTGAATGGGGCTTTATGTCTGCGCATGCTAGAATAACATCATAGAGGGACTTATCCGCTGACAGACCCGGCGATCCAGCGCTGCAGCCCCCCAGTCCCACCGATCTTTGTTGTGGAACGACTACCACCTGACCGCTGCAAGGGCCAGCTGTTGTTCTCCTGGCATATCCACTAGCAGCATCTATGCCAGGAGAAGGACACCGGACTACTGGGGCCCCTAATTGGCTACAGTGATCAGGTGGTAGCCGGTCCACAACAAAGACCGGAAGGACTGCGGGGCTGCAGTGTGGGATCGCCGGGCCCTATTGTGGATGCGCTGGTTTGTGGCCATGGCGCATGCATCAGATTCGGACAGTGCTGTGGATGATGTAGGAGATGTCATCCACATCACCGATCGAGAGGGGCTGGATTATGCAATGCAATGGGGGCACCATAGACAGTATGGGACTGGGGGGACTTCCCCATCCCTTTAACTCACTCCCCAATAATAATGAGAAGACCATAAAAGTTGCTGGCATAAATTTTGTGGGAAGGCCACAGCTTTATTTAACATTTTTTATATATAACCGAACATTTAACTTTCCCTCCTATTTCTTCCCATGCCTACAGACGTCTTGTTAAACTCACTGATAGTCCAATAACTGTAAACAAGCGTGAGAAAGCCCATAATGGCCTGTAAACGCCTTCCTTCCCCAGCTGGCATGGAAAGTCCAATTTCTACCGCTAAGAAGGATGCAGCGTAAACCTACGCTGCACTCCGCCCCCCACATGCCAGCGACAGAGCCGCCTCCACTCCGTCCTGTAGCCCTGAAAGGAATGTATCCATTCCTATATCGCTGAGGTGCACCCCGTCACACCTCATCATCCCTGGCTCCCTCCTTTCTAGCTCCCAATGCCTGATAGCTACTCCACCTAGCGATCTTACGAATTTAGACATCTTAAAATTAATGCTTCTTCTCACCCTCTCGATGGCTTCTGCATCCCTTGCTTCCTTCCAAAATCTCCTTGCAACAATATCAGACCACACTAATATAACTTTTCTAAAAAAATTTTTAAAACGAACCATATCCTCCTTCATTAATGTTGTTAACTCCGCTACCTTCACCCTTCCTAAATCGTTTCCTCCGGCATGAATAACTAGCACCACCTTTTCGGGAGACCACCTGCTGATGCATAAGACTTCGTGGAGCAGCCTGGCCCATTGCAAACCCCTGATGCCATGCCATCTCACTTGGGCATCCTGTATTCCTAGGTTCGCACCAATGGGCCTGGACCCCGCTCGTTTTTCGGCCCAATAGACATACGAATGGCCGACTACCCAAACTGTCCAGCCCGATTCTGTAAAAGGAAAACAAAAGAAAGCACCAACACGGCACACAATCCCCATTTGCTACGGGGTTATCATAACACTCTCAGATCAGGTCGGACGTACGACCTGTACGCCTCCAACCTTCATCGGCCCACCCTCTTACCCTCTTCCCCTTTTAAGCCGCAAGCAAAAGCCGACGTCGCTGCGCCGATTCTAAAGGAGTGAGTGCCGAACTCACTTGGTTCAAAGCCTAACTTAGACAAGCATGCGCGCATGACTGCCCCAAACTGGAATTTTGTGAACGGGGAACCTGACGCGTGCGCTAAGAGCGGTCCCGATCCTCAATGTTGCCATGAACTCTTTTAGTAAGACTACCGAGCACCATCTGGATCCCAGGGCTGCTATTCGCTAATCTAAGCATCCATTCCAAAAAGGAACTGAAAACCTCGAAATAGTAGCACGAGATAGAGCAACCCATCGGCAGACACATGTCTACGAAATATAAACCGTCAACGCGGCAACCCAGTAAATGGAAACAGTCAGGGTGCACCGGGAGCAGACGAAAGGCCGATTCAATATCCGCCTTTGCCAGAAGGGCTCCGGGACCCGCCTGTTGGACTAAGTATATCGCCCTATCGAAAGACGTATACGACACCGCCGTTTGGTTTTTTGAAATCCCGTCGTTGACTGAGTCGCCCGTTGGAAAAGACAGATGATGGATAAGCCGAAACTTGCCTGTTTCCCTCTTTGGAACCAAACCCAAAGGAGAAACCCGCAAATTCTCGAACGGCGGCTCCAGAAAAGGACCCGCCATGCGACCCAGCTCTACTTCCTTTAGCAGCTTATCCATCACCAACTCCTTGTTGTCGCGCGCGGATTTTAAGTTGCAGCTAAGCATAAGTGCCGAGCCCGGAACATGGGGGATGACGAAGCCTGAGGTGAAACCTGCTTTAAGCAGATTTGCTTACTCGTCTGAGCACCATGCGGGGGTGGGAGGTGACGGGGAGCCGGGGGGAGAGAGAGATCTCTCTCACTCTGCCCCCTGCTCCCCCCACCGCTTCCCCACAAGGTGCTCGGACAAGTAAGCAGTTACTCAAAAAGACCGATGCTCTCTCGAGCATCAGCCTTAAACGAGCGTGCTCGCTTATCTCTACTAATTAGATCTTTGACAAACAGTTGGGCCTCAGATTTCCAATTTTTGGAAAAAAGCAATTTGGCACCTAATAGGACATGGCCTATCAATTTTTTGTATGCTGGGTGAATTCTATTGAAACCAATAATCAGTAGAGCGAGTTTTGGGACAACAGGTACGGTTAGATTTGTAACTTTTTTGATACGTGCTTATACTTCCTGCCAATAAGGCATGATTAGTGGATAGGACCAGAAGATGTGTGACAAGGTGCCGCTGTGGGTACTGTTGTACCTTGTCGACACCGGAAGCTAGGGGTGTGACAGCACTTAGCAGGAGGGAATGCCCCTGTCACACCCCTAGCTTCCGATTGCCTGCAGCTTCGTAGTCTGTCCCGTCCCTACAGCTCCGGACTCTATGGATGGCGGCTGACAGCGGGCACACAGCAGTGGTGGGGGCAGCCTTGTGCTGCAATCTCCGGTCCAACTGCGGTCCTCCGTTGTAGGGAGTGAGCACCGGCGCCTCTCTACAGCACTTGACAGTGCCCCCGCGTTGGGCGATGTTCAGCGCTCCTCCGTGTCCCCTATGCTCTGCAGAGGACACAAAAGGGGCCGCGGAGCAGTGAGTGACACCTGGCCATGCAGGAGCCGAGGATGAAACATTCTTTTCGGTTCTCGGCATGCGGCCCCATACTTCTCTGTATGCGGCAGTGTGTCAACGAACATGGCTACGCGTGTCAGTGCTGACACGTGTGTCATAGGTTCGCGATCACTGTAATAGTGCACCCTCCACCACGACAAATTACTGTGATAGCCCCCCCCCCCCTTGGCACATAAACAGTCACATACATAAGCCCCTCATTCCAAACTTACCCCTCAGCAGGGAGACGGTCGGGAGGTGGAAGCTGCTGTTCTGTTTATTTTCAGGTCCGTACTGTCAGCGGGAGCCGTGGGGCGAGCGGACCGCGCGTTCTCGAGGACCCAACCAGCCGACAAGCTCTACTGCGCCTGCGGGATGAGAAGAAGCTGAGATTTGTCGTATCCAAAGACAACGGACAGGTAAATACTAAAAATTTCTAATTGGGGTGAAATATAAAAAAATATTCCACGATCTTTGGGGGTGGGGGGACTTATTTTTACGGCATGCACACTTTGACAAAAACGAAATAACTTTATTCTATGGGTCAGTACGATGACGACAATACCAGGCTTATATGGTTTGGTTTGTCTTTTTGAGGGGTGTCCTGTACTTCCTATTGGCTCCATTACGGAGCACATGTGACTTTGGGATTTACTTTATTTTCATTTTTCTCTTGGAGACAATTTGACCAAAAATATGGAATTCTGATGTTTATTTTTTTTTTTCTGACGACGTTCCATCATGTGAGATAAATAATACATTTCTTTGATTGGACTTTTACGGACGCAACCATATCTCACACACACACACACGCACACACACGCACACACACACACATATATACACACACACACGCACACACACACACACACACACACACACACGCACACACACACACGCACACACACACACACACACACACGCACGCACACACACACACACACACACGTACACGCACACGCACACACACACACACACACACACACACACACGCACACACACACAATTTTTTTTATATTGTATAAAAAAATTACAAAGGGTTTTATTTTAACTTTTAATACCTTTTAGTTTTGCAAATTAATACAACTTTTTTAAACTCCTGTTTGCATTTTTTTAGTCACCATAGGGGTTTTGAACTTGCGGTCTTTAGCTCGCTCATAGAGTATAAGATATCATAGTATTGCATTATACTATGTTTTGACAGGCAGTCTTTCCAGCCACACTACAGGCACGCCTTCGCAGCCATGCAATCAGATGGCGCCTCATGATCTCATTGCAGGTGGGAAGTGGAGGGGCGTTTGGGACCCCGGAATAGTGATTGGGGCATTTAACCCCTTCCTGCTCCATGACGTACCGGTACGTCATGGAGCCGTGTGGCGACCTCTCTTCATACAGTGCGGGCGTCAGCTGTTTATAACAGCTGACACCGCGGGCAATAGCCGTGCGGCCGATCGCGGCTATTAACCATTTAAATGCCGCTGTCAATTCTGACAGCGGCATTTAAATCCCCCAAACGATGTTCGAGGGTCCCGCATTACATCATACTGCAGGAGCGATCAAAGCATCGCATGTTAAAGTCCCCCAGGGGGACTTCAAAGTAATTTTTTTTTAAATCAATAAAGTTTTTTTAATTGTAAAAAAAAAAATTGTCAAAGTTTAAATCACACCCCTTTTGCCATATCTATTATTAAAAAATTTAAATCATACAATAAAAATATGTATTTGGTATCGCCGCGTCCGTAAAAGTCTGAACTATCAAAGTAGCGCATTATTTTTCCCGCACGGTGAACGTCGTCCGAAAAATAAAATAAAGAATGCCAGAAATGCACTTTTTTTAGTTACCCTGTCTCCCAGAAAAAACGCAATAAAAAGCGATCATAAAGTGGTATGTATTCCAAATTGATACTATCAGAAACTACAGGACATCCCGCAAAAAATGAGCCCTTGTTCAACTACGTCGACGGAAAGATAAAAAAGTTATTGCGCGCGCAAAATGACCGCAGAAAATAATTGAAAAAAATTAAATGTCTTTGAAAAAAAAAAAAAGAGTAGTATAGTAAAAAAAAAAGCCATACAAGTTTGGTATCGCAGTAATCGTACCGACCCGCAGAATGAAGCTATCATGTCGCTTGTGTTGCCGTTTGTGCGCCGTAGAAACAAGACACACTAAAAGATGCCGAAATGTCATTTTCTTTTTATTTTACTCCGCTTAGAATTTCTTTAACGTTTTTCAGTCCATTATATGGTACTTTAAATGGCACCATTGAAAACTACAACTCGTCCCGCAAAAAACAACAAGCCCTCCTACAGCGACGGCGATGGATAAATAAAGGAGTTATGATAAAGGGGGGAGGAAAAAACGAAAATGGAAAAAGAAAAAGGGGCCGCGTCATTAAGGGGTTAAATGCCATGGTCAGGAGTGATAACGGCATTTAAAGGGTTAACAGCCACGCTCAGTGTTCATGCGGTCTCCGTCTGACGCATTGTATGGCGTGGGATCGCCTCTATACAAACCACAAACTGTATTTAGGGCTTTTCAGGGAGCAGATTTAGGCCGCCTGCAGACGAGCGGAAATCCCGCGGCGGGATTTCCTGCCGCTCAAAGCCTGCATAGGATTGCTTTAACAAACGCAATCCTATGCGGACGGCCGCGGTTTGGCCGCCCGAAATGTCGTGCGGCAAACAAACCGCGGCATGTCCTATTTTTGTGTGGGGCTCACAAAGCCTCGCACAGAAACGTCACTCACGCAGCTGGCGGCTCCGGTCTGCACATGAAAGAGCCGGGGCCGCCGGGCGCGGGTGAGTACGTGCTGGTCCCTGCAGGCGCTCGGGTCGGGTCCCGCGGCGAGAATTCTTGCCGCCGGATCCGACCCGCTCGTCTGCAGGCGGCCTTACTCAGCGACGTCGTACGCCGGTCTAAGGAAACATCGTGCCGGCGGGAAGCGTCCTAAATGTACAGAGCGCTCGCTGCTCTTCATACAGTTGGGGTATTTTCCGTCTGTTTGTGCGCCAAAGATAAATTTACACCAGTTTCTGGTGTAAAAACAAATGCGATGGCCGTGAGCAGCCCCGCCCCCTCATGTGAAGCCACGCCCACTCTCTTAAAAAGTAGTGTGGCCGGTGTAAGAAAGTGTAAAAAGTCCCCCGCACGGCGCACAAGATGCTGCGCAACATCATGTCCAACTGTTATACGCCAAAACACTGAAGGCCTTCAGTAACTCTGCCTCACCACGCCCAGATGTGCCCATTTTACCAGCTACGCCATGTGTGGGCGCGGCCTCAGCGCTGAGGGAGGAGCTACATACCTGCACCAGTCATCTGCATGCTGTCCAGCTCAGCCGACACAAGATGGCCGCCGGGTGAGATCTCTGGACATTCTGTTGCTACGGTGATCTGCCATGTGCCGTCTCCAGGGCTGCCAGTGTTGTTGTGCACCAAGTTAAAGGCATTAACCCCTTAGTGACACAACCTAGTTCAGGCTTAAGGAGGCGACGATTTGGGGGGATTTTCATCTCCGCTCTTTAAAAGCCATAACATTGAGTCATATTTGGAAGGTCTTCGTTTTAGAGCGCTGCATTCAAAATCCCATAACTTTATTTTTGACCAGTGGGGCTCGGTGACGAGGTGCAGTTTCGATGGGACCACTTTGGGCTACATGTGTTTTTTTATCACTTTTATTGTGTTTTCTTGGGGAGGCAAAATGACCCAAAAAGAATTTTAGTTTCGTTATTTTTTTGTGCGTTCATGTTTTTACCCCGTTTGCCGTGCGGGATCAGAAGTCGGTTCCGTTTTTTGTACAGATCATTACGGATGCGACAATACCGAATGCGGGTTTTTATTTATTTAACAAAAGAGGAAAAGTGCGCAAAAGATGTTTTTTATTCCTATTTTTCTTCCGGATTTTTATTTTTCTCCCATTTTTTCGGCCCCTGTACTTTACTGCCATCCAGTAGAATTCACAGCTGATCGTCGGCTCTGACTGCATCTGTAACAAATCCTCAGAGTAACGCTTGTAGGGAGAACGCGTCCGTAATATGGCGTAACGCGGCTAGTTGTCCTGCGGACCCCGTAAAGGACATAATAAGGGGCAGTACGGGCCAATTCCTTTCTTTGGGGGCCGTACGCTGGGGATCTATAATTATAATTAGCAGACCCCCACTACCATCAGCAACCAGACCCCCGGCTCTAACCTCGGACTCACAGTTTGCTGGGAAGGGGTTCCAGATCTCCAGTATTCCTGATTGTCAGCTACTTCATGCTAAAAAACACCAGCCACATCCAGAGAGAACGTCAAAGAGGGGTGATATAGGGGTATTATTACTACTGGGGTCACTATGGGGGCCACTATTACTACTGGGGTCACTATGGGGGCCACTATTACTACTGGGGTCACTATGGGGGCCACTATTACTACTGGGGTCACTATGGGGCCACTATTACTACTGGCGTCACGAAGGAGGTATTATTACTACTGGGGTCACTAAGGGGGCCACTATTACTACTGGGGTCACGAAGGAGGTATTATTACTACTGGGGTCACTAAGGGGGCCACTATTACTACTGGGGTCACTATGGGGGTATTATTACTACTAGGGCTATTATGGGGGCATTATTACTACTGGGGCCACTAGGGGGTACTATTACTACTGGGGTCACTATGGGGTCCTTATTACTACTAAGGCCACTATGCGGACATTAAAACTACAGGGTCCACTATGGTGGCCATTATTACTACTGGGGCCACTATAGGGGTATTATTCGTACTAGGGCCACTAGGAGGGTATTACTACTGAGGCCACTATAGGGGCATTATTACTACGGGGGCCACTATGGGGGCATTATTACTACTGGGGCCACAATGAGGGTAGTATTACTAATGGGGCCACTATAGGGGTATTATTAGTACTAGGGCCACTAGGAGGGTATTACTACTGAGGCCACTATAGGGGCATTATTACTACGGGGGCCACTATGGGGGCATTATTACTACTGGGGCCACAATGAGGGTAGTATTACTACTGGGGCCACTATAGGGGCATTATTACTACTGGAGCCACTATGGGGGTATTATTACTACTGGGGCCACTATAGGAGCATTATTACTACTGGGGCCACAATGGGGTTATTATTACTACTGGGATCACTATGGAGTATTATTACTACTAGGGCTACTATGGGGGCATTATTACTACTGGGGCCACTAGGGGGGTGTTATTTTTACTGGGACACTATGTGTTTTTCTCTGGGACCCATTGCCTCCGGACTGACATCTGCCGCATCTCAATGCGGTGCAATTGGCTGCAAGTGGTGAACAAAAAAAAGGTGCCCGCAGTGCGATTGGCTGTGTGTGGCGAACAAAGAAAAAGGTGCCCGCAGTGCGATTGGCCGTGTGTGGCGAACAAAGAAAAATGTGCCCGCAGTGCGATTGGCCGTGTGTAGTGAACTATAAAAAAGGTGTTCGCAGTGCGATTGGCCGTGTGTGGCGAACAAAGAAAAAGGTGCCCGCAGTGCGATTGGCCGTGTGTAGCGAACTATAAAAAAGGTGCCCGCAGTGCGATTGGCCGTGTGTAGCGAACTATAAAAAAGGTGCCCGCAGTGCGATTGGCCGTGTGTGGCAAACGAAAAAGAGAGGTGACCATGGCGCGATTGGCCGTAAGGTGCCCAAGGTGCGATTGACTGTTTGTGGCAAACAAAAAAAAGATGCCCATTGTGCAATTGGCCGTGTGTGGCAAATGAGAAACAAAGGTGCCTGCAGTGCGATTAGCCATGTGGGGAAATGAAAAAAAGGTGTCTGCCTTGCGATTGGCCAAGTGTGGCAAAAGTAAGTTCCCGCGGTGCGATTAGCCGTTTGTGGCAAAAAGCTGCCCCCCTTTTTGCCGCTTTATGTGTGACTGGAGTATAAGACATGATATAACTCAGGAACTATATGTAAGTGGTAAATTATACTCAAAGGGGTTTTAGCACTTCAGAGCTCTATTCCCTGTCTACAGAATAGGGGATACATGTCTGACTGCTGGGACCCTCAGCGACTCTGAGCCTGGTGCACCCAAATGCCTCACATGAATGGAGTGGCGATGGACAGGCATGACTACTGTCTCATTCACTTCTATGGGACAGAAGGAGATTGCCAAGGACAGCCATCTCCCTTCTTCCCATAGTAGCAGGGAACGGGGGAGCGGTTCAACATACGCACTGCTGCTCTATTCATATGGGGCATTCGGATGAGCTAGTCTCAGGATCGCTGGGAGTTCCAGCAGTTGGACCCCCAGTGATCAAACATATATTGCCTTTCGTGTAAAAAAGGGAAGAATGTCATTAATGGGAAAGACCCCGTTAAAGGAGATTTCAAATTTGGCACTGTGTAAATGAAAAATACATATGCATTTGGGTCATGGTCCCTTTAAATGAGTCATTGCTGTAAAGCTGATTCTGCACATGATTATGGCTAATTCTACTCCTATTGTCTGCGGCTGATTCACCGAGCAGCATCGCCTCCTGAGGAGAACGTGGAAGAGAAAACCATAGAAGAAAGCTGGAAGGAAGCCGTTCCGATGAAGGCCTCCCCCAAACGTCTGTGAAAAGCAACCTGCCCGGACTTGAGCAGTGCATTAGCAGCACCCGAGCCCGACCCGCCTGTCACAGGTCAGCAGAGGAACCGAAAGTGTCCTCACCAGTGGATATAATATCATATATACCGTGTTTCCCCGATAGTAAGACACCCCCGATTGTAAGACATATCGGGGGTGTCAGGGGGGTCGGCCAATGTAAGCCGTACCCCGAAAGTAAGACATACCGTAGAAAAAAAAAATCATTACTCACCTCCCCCGGCGTTCTGTCGCGCTCCGGCAGGATGTCACTCGCTCCTCGTCCCTGGCGCAGCATTGCTTTCTGAATGCGGGGGCTTGAAATCCCCGCCTCCAGAAAGCTAATACACACGCCGTCAGCCAGTTACAGAATGGCTGTGATTGGCTGAAGGCGCACGTGGCTTCAGCCAATCACACTATTCAATGACATCATTGAATGGCTGTGATTGGCTGAAGGCGCACGTGGCTTCAGCCAATCACATCCATTCAATGATGTCATTGAATAGTGTGATTGGCTGAAGCCACGTGCGCCTTCAGCCAATCACAGCCATTCAATGATGTCATTGAATGGCTGTAACTGGCTGACGGCGTGTGTATTAGCTTTCTGGAGGCGGGGATTTCAAGCCCCGCATTCAGAAAGCAATGCTGCGCCGGGGACGAGGAGCGAGTGACATCCTGCCGGAGCGCGACAGAACGCCGGGGGAGGTGAGTACTGATTTTTTTTATTATAAGACATACCCCGAAAGTAAGACATAGTCTGGCTTTTGGGGATAAAAAGAAAGTAAGACACTGTCTTACTTTCGGGGAAACACGGTAATATGCTATATCACATCTCTACTCCAGTCATACCCAAAGCTGCTAACAGAAATCTGGTTTATTTCTACTTCAGACTACAACACCAGGGAAATGTTATTAAGCCCCGTATTTCAAGTGCTGGTCCTAATATTTCCAGCGGGGCATGACGCACCTAATACATGAGTAGGAGCACAACTCTTCATATATTAGGCACATCTCAGCTCCTCCATGCCCCTAATCAGAAATGTATGCAGGATCCGATCTGGGGTTCATTTCTGGTATAGTTTACCCCGGCGTATATTATACATAAATGTGTCTCTGTGCTAGCCACGCCCCCTTTCTGACAAGCCACGCTCTTTAAAAAATAATTGGTAGTCGGTGACATAGAAAGTGAAAAAGTTGCCCGTTTTTGCTCAGATCCCCACGTGCAAAAATTTGCTGCTTTTTTGTGTGAGAAGCTGTCGTCTAATCTTCTATGAATGTCCCTTAGGGAGCGTGAACGCTACATATTCCTAAATGCTACGCCCCGGAGAATCTGGGGGAGGCACAGCAGTTTGAAAAGAGTCAGATTTTTGGACGGATCGTGGACACCTTGGGAGAGTAAAAAAAAATGTATTTTTCTTTTTGACCCTCCTGCGGTGTCCAAGCTCTTTTCAAACTGCTGTGCACACGCTCTCCCCTGGAGGCCTATGGGACTGTGTTCGCACAGCGCTCTGAAAATGGTCCTATTTTATTGCCTGCGTGCGGACTTTACTAGGAGCAGGTGAGTGGAGCAGTGCAGGAGCAGGTGAGTAAAGGTAATACATCCCCCCTGACTCCCGCCGCCTCCCCACACACTATAACTTAGTGTTCAGTGCCGTTCGGAGTTGACCATTCGGAGATGGAGCGAAGGAGAGCCTGATTCTTTTCCTTCCATCCTTCCAGATGTCGCCGCTTCGAGCAGTGATCCTCCACAACCCCCTGCTGCTGAGAAGACCCCTATGTGCCTCACCGTACGGGAGACCCTCCTGCATTACTACATCCACAAAGCAGTTGTGCCCGAAGACAAGACACAAGTGGCCAGACAGCTGCTGATGGACTTTGTTAGCGAGCTACAGGACTTTCTGAAGGCAAAGCACCCCGAAATGACTGTTCGCCATGCAGTTGGGGGGTTCCCTGGGTAATGGCCTCCCCGTTACCAGTTTGGACCAGGCTTACGTATTGCTGCCTCTAATACTTGAACCGGATCTGTGGACCATCTCAGTGGCGCTCTATCCTCAGTGGCGCTCTATCCTCAGTGGCGCTCTATCCTCAGTGGCGCTCTATCCTCAGTGGCGCTCTATCCTCAGTGGCGCTCTATCCTCAGTGACGCCCTATCCTCAATGGCGCTCTATCCTCAATGGCGCTCTATTTTGGATAATTAAAAGGGTTATTCTGGAGTATACAGTCTGGGGGCTTAGTCCATGGGACAGGTATATGTTGGGGGGCTACCTTTCTACCAGGATAATCGTGGAGTCCTTGCACAAGACCATCACATCGTCCATTAACTGGCCATCGATCGGGACGGTCCTTGAGTACAATGTTTGGCCGGTTGTTGCCACTTATGACCTTAGGCTGATCCAAAGACATTATCCTGCTGGCATACCCCCACTCTACCGCCCCGTCCGAAAACCCCTGGCAAAGGACCTTTTACCTCGAGGAGATTCTCCGCCTCCAGGGCCTAGACAGCAACGATTCAACAGAAGCGCCTACACATACTAAAGAATATCGGCCATCAGCGCTCAGGACTTGGCCAACTGTCTTCAACCCATCTAAGACGTGTTGTTCTCCATGTCAGTAATGACTCATCTGATTGGTCAGAGTCTAGTATAGCTGACCGCTTACTACAGGTCATAGAGGCGCTCATCGGGTATCTGGGCAGCAGGACCCTCCCTTGCTATTTTAACCAAGATATCAATTTATTCTCGCCCCTGATGGAGGAGGAGATCGGCTTTGGACTGTATCAGGTTTTTCTTCTGATCCCAGCTCCTCTTGCTGAGAAAATGAGGTTGTTTACAGCCAACTGACGGCCGCCATCGGGTACTTAATGCTGAGTGCATCCTGCCAGAGGTCTCTACAGAATTACTCTTGCTACTGTATAATGAAAAGGTCTGCAACTGCTAATATACATGTGTATCGCTTGCTGACAATTTTCAAAATCTCTGCTTGCTTTCAGTGAATGCAAACACAGAGTTTGAAAACGTATCCTGCTCACACAACTGCACCGCCCACTAGAAAGGAGAGCTCTGATACATTGTAACATGCCAGGAGCAGCACATGATCAAGAGCAGGTTTATAAGCCTTGAGGTATAAACAATGTTTCTATTCACTGACAGCAGGCAAAGATCTTGAATATTTAAAATTGAAATGCAAACTATATTAGAAAGTTGCAGAACTATTCCTTACACTGTGATGTAAGCTTTACTTGTATCTGTGCTTCTCCAGGAACATTCAATAAAGTTAGTTGATGGCCTTGTTTGTGGATTTTGTGTCCCACAGTCTCACTGCTCTTACAGTAAAGAACATCCTTCTGTGTTGGTGATGGAACTGTCTTTCCTCTAACAGTAGAACATCCCGTTCTTGCTTCAATTAACTTTATGTACACAAATGGAGAGCCCCTTTAATCTCCCTAAGCAGGACTATAAGGCCTCATGTCCACGGGGAAAATCAGGCCCGTCACGGATTCTTCATATAGAATCCGGAGCGGGTCCCTCCTGCCCCGCGGACATGAGGCCTAAAAATCAGAATAAACTCCCCTGCTCCGGACGATGCAGATCTTCCTTCCTTCGCGGCCGGATCTTATTTCTTCGGCCTGGCGGATGTGCTCGACACACCAGCGGCGGGCACATCCGCCGGGCCGAAGAAAGAGGTTCCGGCCGCGAAGAAGGGAAGAACTGCATCGTCCGGAGCAGGTGAGTTTAATTCTGGTACGGGTCTCCCGTGGATCCGGACAGCTTCCATAGGCTTCAATAGAAGCCTGCGGGAGACCCGCACTAAAATGGAGCATGTAATTTTTTTTTCTTGCACGCGGATCCGCGCCTGACGGGAAAAATGACATCCGCAGATATTTAACTACCTGCGGGTGTCCAATGCATCCCTATGGGGTGCGGATCCACGTGCGGGAGAAACTCTGCAGATTTTAAGCCCGTGGACATGAGGCCTAATTCCTTTTTTGCTGCCTTTCTATTTGTCTCTCATCTACAGTGTTCTATGCTGAAGCCGACCAGCGTACTGATAAGGACGGGCTCTGCGCTCACATACTATTGAGTTATAGTATCAGAAACTTCTTGGCAATTCTTTGATGTTGTCTGGTTGAATTATGCTTTTGATTATAAAAGTTTCTGTATCTTTAAAATTCAGATCGGTGTGCGATTAGTCAGACTGTCAGTCTGGCAATGCCTGCTGGGAACTGTAGTTTAGGACAATAACTAGAATTCCTGCAGAAGCGATGTGCGTACATAAGGTCTCATTCACAAGGGGTATTGTCACCACGTATTTTCCACGCCTTTTTCCCGTGCGTAACACGCGGTGAATGGAGGCAGTGAAAGTCTATGGACTTGAGTCATTCTGTTTCTGGGAAAGTTGGGTCCCAATCAATATGGCCGCCACTCCAACTCCCATAGTGGTCACCGCCCAGATATCACTAAGAATCCTCTTTCCATAAGAGGATGACTCAAGGATTTGCGGAGACCTTTTACTGAC
Organism: Eleutherodactylus coqui; assembly: GCF_035609145.1. Classification (NCBI taxonomy): domain Eukaryota; kingdom Metazoa; phylum Chordata; class Amphibia; order Anura; family Eleutherodactylidae; genus Eleutherodactylus; species Eleutherodactylus coqui. The sequence continues at coordinate 209,954,641 of NC_089844.1, read as the reverse complement.
CGGTGTATACAAGCCTTGGTGTTGTGCACTGTGATGTTACTGGTGGGTGCAGCCATATAACCCGGCACTAGGCGCACCGCTGTGGGGTCTATCTGTGTCTAGACCGCGCCGCTGGCCTCTCGCCGTTTCGCCTCGGCTGCTGCTTTCCATTGTAGATTTTGCTGCTTCAAATTCTATTTTTTTTTTTTAAATAGGTTGTGCTGATAAAGTTTTCCCCCTGACCGCGGCGTGCGGAGGTTATTGGTGAGTAGGAGGATGTATGTATCCAGTGTGTCAGTGCAGAGATAACCCCGCTATATATATAGGGCGGGCGATGCCATGTGGCCAGACGGGCAGCCATTCAGTTAGGCTGGCTTCACACCGCAGAGAACAGAACCCGCTGATCTCAATGACTTCATTTACATTTCGCTTACGCAAAAGAAAGATAAAACATTGCTCTGTTTTTCTGCACATTTGCGCACCGCAGGTCCCCATAGAAGTCAATGGGGGGACACAATCCGCATGGAGATGCGTGAAACACTGTAATCGCACTGGAAAAAGAACACCTCGGGAACTAATTAGCCATTTCAATTGGGGTGTTTTTGTTTGCCGCACACAAATGAACATGTCCTGCGGGGCCGAATATATAGTACGATACTTCAATGCGCGTGCAAAAAAAGCATTGCTCATTCCGCAAATTCACAGTGTCCCATCGCTTGCCAATATGTGTTCGCCCGTGTGGAGCCGGCCGTATAGGGGCTGTCCGTGTGTGTTTTATTCTTATGTCCATGCTGCATCCATGTGTCAGCTGTTTTTCATGTGTGGGCGAAAAAAAAGCAAGAAGGCCCATGTGATGTCCATTTTGTCACAATCCACAGAAAACGGAGCGTGCAAAAAATGTTCTTTATAGACTTTATTGGGTGATTTTGGCCCGTGAATATGGAATATAGTAGGACGTATTTCCATTTTATTTTTTTTGCGCAATATAAGTCCAAATTAAAAAATACCCCCAAAAACCGCACATCTGAATACAACAAATTAGGGGGGTTTGTGCGCCGTCCGTATTCAGTCAGTAAAAAATATGGACCGAAAATGCGCTCCTGTCAATGGGGCTTTATGTCTGCGCATGCTAAAATAACGTCATAGAGGGACTTATCCGCTGACAGACCCGGCGATCCAGCGCTGCAGCCCCCCAGTCCTCCCGATCTGTGTTGTGGAACGACTACCACCTGACCGCTGCAAGGGCCAGCTGTTGTTCTCCTGGCATATCCACTAGCAGCATCTATGCCAGGAGAAGGATACCGGACTACTGGGGCCCCTAATTGGCTACAGTGATCAGGTGGTAGCCGGTCCACAACAAAGACCGGAAGGACTGCGGGGCTGCAGTGTGGGATCGCCGGGCCCTATTGTGGATGCACTCAAGTGATTTTTCTGCGCATGCGCTGGTTTGTGGCCACGGCGCATGCATCAGATTCGGACAGTGCTGTGGATGATGTAGGAGATGTCATTTACATCACCGATCAAGAGGGGCTGGATTATGCAATGGGGGCAGCATAGACAGTACGGGTCCGTCTATGGAATATCCTACAGCTATTCGCATAGTGTGTGGGAAACTTGAATTCTCTTTTAGGGCTCATGTCCCAGGATCCACGTGGGGCACTCGCACGGATGATCCGGAGTTCAAGCCGCCCATAGACTATTCATGGTGCCCGCAGCTTAATTAAAGCATGCTTGTTTGTTTTCCGGACCTTCACCGATGGGGGTTGAGCCTCCCCTCTAGTAGTCGGAGCCTCAGGATTGGATTGCTCTGTCTGATCATATATCACAGCCTCATCCTTTCAATGGACGTTGTATGTTGGGAAGTAATTTGTATTCAGACCCTATATTCACTGTTTTGCAGCATGCTAGATTGTTTCTCCGTCCTGTACTTTACCACCAAACCCATTCCACCAACTGGCACCAAAGCCACATTTCTTCATGCCCAGCAAAATTGGTTGTGGCTGGACCACTAGGACGAGGGTCAACAGCTTTGATGTGAAAATGGCTTCTCCTAAATAAAAAAGGAGTATAGATGTTACGACTGAGACGCAACTCTCTGGTGTATCAGATGGCACTGCCATGTGAGGGCGAGATGTATTTTACAAGGGTGCCATAAAATGAACTGAAAAAACCCAATCCCACTGTTGTTAAGGGGTCTTGTTTTCATGACGTCAATAGTACAGAAAAAAATGCCGTTAACTTGATTTTGTGGATCAGTATGAATACGGCGATACCACATTTCCATGTTTTTAAGAAATACGAACATGACTGCCCCCATCTTTTGAGCCCCATCACGGTATTTCTCCATCGATGCAGCTGTGTGACGGTGCGGTTTTTGTGGGGCAGCCTGAAGTTTCCGTCGGTACTGTTTTGGGCCACATACAGCTTTGTGATCACTTTGTATAACATTTTTCTTGCAGACTGGGTGACTAAAAAAGTGGAACTCCGGCACTGTGTCTGAAGACGGTCACTGTGTGGGAGAAATTGTGGGTTATTTTAATAAATCAGACTCTTACAGGATCCGGGATAACAAATATGTTAACCACTGAAGTCAGTACAGCTCCAATATCGGAAGATGTATGCTTGTTAGACAGTGCATACTTATATTATTCTGCCGGCCACTCGTCAGGCTGCTCCGACACATTCCATCATGTAGTTATTGAATATAGTCAGTAGATGGCGCCGTTATATAAAACGGCAGAAATCACAAGCCCTCTAGGAAACCCTCTATCCAAAAATTGATTGGAAAGGGTTAATGACCTATCCTCAGAATAGGTTGTCAAGGGTTGTTTGACCACCCACTAACAGCACTGATATACACTGGGGCGCAGCAGGAGCCGCTGCTCCGACAGCTGTGTAGTGGCCGGCGCTTGCAACTGCAGCAACAGCCTTTATTGAAATCAATAGGAGCTGCTCCTGCAATTCCAAGCGCCGGCCAGTAGGCAGGGGATGGAGCAGTGGCTTCACCTGTGATCCCAGTGTATACCAGCGGGCACCCGATCACCTTCCTACAAATGGCTGAGTGGTCACATGCACAATGAATGACACATGACCGCCCACCGCTTCCGCTGGGTTCCGAGTGGCAGGTACTGAGACTGCAGCGATGGATGGGTGCCACCAGAATAGGTGAGCAATCTTTTTTTTCCCGGCGTCATCCTGACGGCAGACATGGAGGTTGCACCTTGACCTCGTAGGGACAGGAAGCAAGAGACTTTAAAAGGCTCCTCCCGTCTCCCATTCACCAGTGCTTCCTGTCCCTACAGGGACATGCAAGAAGAGCTCCCTCCAGGGAGCTGCAGGACGACAGCTGGGGGAACGGTCCATAGGGCTGTTTTCCCCCCTCACCCTTTTCCAAGCAGGCTGACTGTAGGGATTGACGGTCCACAGGGCTGCTTCCCTTCTCATCTCCCTTCGGGGTGTCAGCGCGGTCCGGGAGCACGGCGGGCCACAGGTCTGACCGCCCGGGGTTCACCACCGCAATGGTCGGAGCGGCGGACCAGAGGTCCTTGAGTCCCCTCCTTCCTCTTCCAGCTCGGAGTTGTTTTTCAGCCGGGGAGAGCGGCGGGCCATAGGCTCAGATGCCTCTCTCCTCCAAGCATGCCGGTGCGGCCGCGCGCGGCGTCGGGCACAGGTGGCCATAATGGCCAAAAAGACAGCCCTGCCATTCGAGGACTCCTCTCATCTTAAAGACCCGATGGACAGGGTTGACGCTGAAGTCCAATATCGCAGCGACTTCTGTGGCGAGGTCGATGTTCCTCTGATTGGGGGAACTCGACGACCAGATTAAACAGAAGGCCCCTAGAGATGCGTTACTGGAATGCATGCCTCTACTTAGATCAGCAACAGGTGGTCTGGCTGAAAACATGGAAAGCAGATATGGCTTCCAAAGAAAGGCCGTGTAACATCTCGGTGTCAGAACCGGCAACTCTCGGGGCCGCCGTGCCCGCACCACCGGTCCGGCCACCCGGGGTGCAGGAGCGCGGCGCAGAGGTACCCCGGTTCTTGTGATCTCCCCGGGCCGCTGTAAGACTGGTCGCCGCCGGGTTGCTAGGGAGGCAGCTGGTGCTTCTAGTGTCCTGACTACCAGGCTGGCTTCCCTAGTAACTGTCTGTGCAGCTAGACTGGGGGCGTGTCCCCAGCACCGCCCTGATTAGCCCTGCTGCTGTCAGGCTCCCCGCCCCAATCAGCTTCTGGGGCGGGAGCGCTGACAGCATTTAAATAGGTGTGTTTTCCTCTCAGGCCTCGCCAGTGTTAGTTTGGTTCTCCAGCTGCACCCGCGTTTATCCTGACTGCTCTTGTGACCTCGGCTTTTCTGACACCTGCTTTTGGACTTGACTACGTTTTTGCCTGACCCCTCCGTACTGCGTACCCTCTTGTTGCCGACCCGGATTGTCTGACCATTCTACCGTTGCTTGTCTCAGTGTCTGTTTGTCTCCCGTGTCCCGCTTCCCTAGTGAGGGTAGGGACCGTCGCCCAGTTGTCGCCCTGGGGGTTAGCCCAGGGGGGCAAGTAGGCAGGGACAGGGGTTGCGGGATATCCCAGGGACCCCCATATCCCGGACACTGTCCTGACAGTAACACTGGCCGAACTAAGGTCAGACCCTTGCATCCGCCCGGCAACTTTGAGCCCCTCGATGGAGGCCGTGGCGGCTGTAGCGAACCAGGTCCAGGTCCTTACGACCCTTGCCCAGGACCTAACAGCCCGCTTGCAGCCACGGGAACAAGTGGCAGCTGCAGGTCCCATGCAGCCCTCGTCCGCTCCAGGAACGATGTCAGAACCTCGAGCCACGCTTCCGGATTGCTTCTCCGGAGAGAGAGATCAGTTTTTTGCATTTAGAGAGAGCTGCAAGCTCTACTTTGATCTCCGCCCCCACTCCTCTGGTACTGAATACCAGAAAGTGGGAATCGTAATTACCCGCCTGAGGGGAGAGCCCCAAAATTGGGCTTTCTCGCTACCAGCTGGCTCTCCAGCCCGACTATCCCTTGACGCCTTTTTTTCCGCCCTGGGTCAAATTTATGACGAACCCGACCGGGCGGGCTACGCAGTCTCCAAACTTCTGGCCCTGCGCCAGGGTTGTAAGATGGCGGAGGACTACTGTTCCCAATTCCGTCAACATTGTACGGAATCCCGGTGGAACGATGCCGCCCTAAAAGACTTATTTTTGACCGGTCTGTCTGAGGGTCTCAAGGACCTACTTGTGGCCCACCCAGAGCCTAAAACCCTGGAGCAAGCCATGTCGCTGGCTATTCGAGCCGACCGACGTTTGAGGGCCAGACACGCCGCTCGGACCACCCCACTCCCCACGTCTACTTCTTCGACTGACCCGACCTGTTACCCTCCCACCACCGAGGCCATGGAGCTGGGAGCCGTGAACCCCGAGCAACGACGGGAACACCGCCTGAAGAAGAACCTCTGCTTCTACTGTGGGGAGCCGGGTCACCGCATTGCTACCTGCGCTAAGAAGCCACGGCAGGAAGAACTCCCGCTCCTGGGCAGTTGTCGGGGGGACTGTCTAGGAGCCAAGGTACTCCCTGTGTTGTCCAAAATGTTAGTGCCTTGCACCCTAGAATTTCATGCTTTCCACCGTACTGGGCAAGCCTTTGTTGATTCGGGGGCTGCGGCTAATTTCGTTAACTTTAATTTCGTTGCTCAACTGTCCGGGGTTTTGTTACGTTTAGAAACTCCGATTCTGGTTTCAGGAGTGGACTCCACTCCTTTGCAAGCAGGGGTGGTTAATCTGGTGACCCCTGAAGTAAGGTTTACTATAGGAGCCTTACACGTGGAAACCTGCACCTTTCTAGTGATGAGAGATTTGTCTGTGGACGTCGTCCTAGGCCTCCCCTGGCTCCGGGAGCACAACCCGGTAGTAAATTGGGACACGTTGGAACTGGTAAAGTGGGGTCCCCGCTGTGCCAACCACCTTCGTGCGGTGAAGGTGGGAATCTCCACCTGCGAGGGGAGCCCCCTACCAGAATACCTCTCCGAGTTTTCTGACGTGTTCTCCAAACAATTATCTGAAGCTCTGCCCCCTCATAGGGAATGGGACTGTAAAATAGACTTGATTCCTGGGGCCAAACTTCCTAAGGGCCGCATTTATAACGTTACGGTTCCAGAGAGAGAATCCATGAGGGACTACATCCAGGACAGCCTGGCCAAGGGGCACATCCGGCCCTCAGAATCCCCGGTGGGTGCCGGGTTTTTCTTCGTTGAGAAGAAGGATGGGGGTCTCCGGCCCTGTATTGACTATAGAGAGCTAAATAAAATCACAGTCCGAAACCAGTATGCTCTTCCACTCATTCCTGACCTCCTCAACCAGGTCGCTGGTGCCCGATGGTTTTCCAAACTTGATCTCAGGGGAGCATACAACCTCATCCGCATTCGGGAGGGGGATGAGTGGAAAACCGCCTTCAATACGCCCCTCGGGCATTTTGAATACCTAGTTATGCCTTTTGGATTGTGTAACGCCCCCGCCATTTTTCAGGGGTACATGAACTCAGTGTTTCAGGATATCATGGGGGTGTTCGTGGTTGTATATCTAGACGACATTTTGATTTTTTCCTCCGACTTGCCGAGTCACCATACTCACGTTCAGACTGTGCTAGCTCGACTCAGACATAACAAGCTGTTTGCTAAACTCGAGAAATGTGTTTTCGGGGTACAAAGGATATCATTTTTGGGGTATATCATCACGCCATGCGACTTCCAGATGGATCCTGAAAAGGTGAAGGCCATCACGGAGTGGGCCCAGCCAGGGTCGTTGAAAGCCCTTCAACGCTTCCTCGGCTTCGCCAACTACTATCGCAAATTCATTAAAGACTTCTCCGTGGTGGCTAAACCTCTAACGGACCTCACCAGAAAGGGGGCAGATGTGAGGACCTGGTCTTCTGAGGCTCTGAGGGCCTTCAATACCCTAAAGGCGGCGTTCTCGTCTGCACCTGTCCTAGTACAACCGGATCTGTCCAGTCCTTTTGTGGTGGAGGTAGATGCCTCTGAGTTTGGTGTGGGAGCGGTACTGTCCCAAGGTCCCTCCACTCTCACCAACCTTAGACCGTGTGCCTATTTTTCTAGGAAGTTTTCGTCCACCGAACGGAACTATGATATAGGCAACCGGGAATTGCTGGCGATTAAGTGGGCTTTTGAAGAGTGGAGGCATTTTTTGGAAGGAGCCCATCACCAGATTACGGTACTCACTGACCATAAAAACCTCACTTATCTAGATTCCGCTAAGAGGTTAAATGCTCGGCAAGCCCGCTGGGCCTTGTTTTTCTCTCGGTTCAATTTTGTTGTTACCTATAGACCCGGTTCTAAGAATGTCAAGGCTGATGCCCTGTCTAGGAGTTTTGGTTCTCCGGAACCTTCCGAGCCCGAGCCTGAGAGCATTCTCTCCCCTGGGGTGGTCCTCGCTGCTGTCTCCTCCGACCTTTCACCTCTCATTCACGCCGCTCAACAATCTGCTCCTGAAGCCCTTCCGGAAGGCAAATTATTTGTCCCGTTGTCACTGAGATTGAAAGTGTTAGAGGAGACACATGCTTCAGTCCTAGCTGGACACCCCGGTATCAGGGGTACTCTGGAGTTAGCGGCCAGACTCTATTGGTGGCCGCACATGGCCAAGGATGTACGGGTATTTGTGTCCGCGTGCCCGGTTTGCGCAAGGGGGAAGAACCTCAGGAGACGTCCTGAGGGGCCTCTTCTGCCCTTGCCCATTCCGTCCAGGCCATGGTCCCAGTTGTCCATGGATTTTATTACTGATCTGCCATCCTCGCTGGGGAATACGGTCATTTGGGTAATAGTTGACCGTTTCTCCAAAATGTCTCATTTTGTTCCACTTGGCAAGTTGCCTAACGCCAAACTTTTGTCTGAGATGTTCATCAAGGAGATTGTTCGGTTACATGGGATCCCCGAGGATATTGTGTCTGATAGAGGGGTTCAGTTCGTCGCTCGCTTCTGGCGAGCCTTCTGTAAAAATCTAAACGTTAATTTGTCCTTTTCCTCCGCTTTCCATCCCGAGAGTAACGGACAAACGGAACGGATGAACCAAGAACTTATCCAGTATCTGCGACTGTTTGTCTCGGATAACCAGCATCAGTGGGCCAACTACTTACCTCTCGCCGAATTTGCTATTAACAACCATGGTAACTCGTCGACCCAACTGTCACCTTTTTTTTGTAACTATGGGTTCCATCCCCGGTTCTCGCTTTCTACTCCTTTGGTCTCGAACAATCCGGCCGCCGACATATCCGCCGAAGAACTGTGCACAGTTTGGGCCCAGGTTCGTAAGAACCTTCAGGGTTCCCAAGAGAAACTGCGTAAATACGCAAATAAAAGACGTACTATCTCTGCACCTTTTGTGGTCGGGGAGCAGGTTTTATTATCATCTAAGAATCTGAGACTTAAGGTTCCCTCCCTGAAACTTGCTCCTCGGTTCATTGGCCCATTTACGGTTTCTCAGGTTATCAACCCGGTGTCATATAAGTTGGCACTTCCTGACCCCTGGAAGGTCCACAAGGTTTTTCACAAGAACTTGCTTAAGAAGTATGTGACTCCAGTTCTCCCCACCCAGAACCCGCCTCCTCCCTCTCTGGTACAGGGGGAACTGGAGTATGAAGTAGAAAGGCTTGTGGATGCCCGACGGGTTAGAGGTGGGCTGCAGTACCTGGTCCACTGGAGAGGATTTGGCCCTGAGGATAGGACGTGGGTCCCTGCCAGGGACGTTCATGCGCCACGCCTAGTCCAGGCATTCCACAGGGCTTTCCCGCTTAAGCCCGCACCTGGCCATGGGGGTCCGGTGTACCCCCGTAGAAGGGGGGGTACTGTCAGAACCGGCAACTCTCGGGGCCGCCGTGCCCGCACCACCGGTCCGGCCACCCGGGGTGCAGGAGCGCGGCGCAGAGGTACCCCGGTTCTTGTGATCTCCCCGGGCCGCTGTAAGACTGGTCGCCGCCGGGTTGCTAGGGAGGCAGCTGGTGCTTCTAGTGTCCTGACTACCAGGCTGGCTTCCCTAGTAACTGTCTGTGCAGCTAGACTGGGGGCGTGTCCCCAGCACCGCCCTGATTAGCCCTGCTGCTGTCAGGCTCCCCGCCCCAATCAGCTTCTGGGGCGGGAGCGCTGACAGCATTTAAATAGGTGTGTTTTCCTCTCAGGCCTCGCCAGTGTTAGTTTGGTTCTCCAGCTGCACCCGCGTTTATCCTGACTGCTCTTGTGACCTCGGCTTTTCTGACACCTGCTTTTGGACTTGACTAAGTTTTTGCCTGACCCCTCCGTACTGCGTACCCTCTTGTTGCCGACCCGGATTGTCTGACCATTCTACCGTTGCTTGTCTCAGTGTCTGTTTGTCTCCCGTGTCCCGCTTCCCTAGTGAGGGTAGGGACCGTCGCCCAGTTGTCGCCCTGGGGGTTAGCCCAGGGGGGCAAGTAGGCAGGGACAGGGGTTGCGGGATATCCCAGGGACCCCCATATCCCGGACACTGTCCTGACACTCGGTTTCATGGCCAGCACATCTTTGGCGCGGACTCGGAGGAGATCCTAAAAAGAGCTACCGACAGGACCCACAGTTTCCCGGACCAAGCAAGAATGGGATTTCCCCACAAACCTCAGCCATCCTTCAAGCCATACCGAAGCAAAGGAAAGACGGGGTGCTGGTCCTACCCCAAAGGAGGCAGGAGTAAGACAAAAACAACCCCTTCCCCTGTAGGCGAGTACCGGGGGGGGCAGACTATTGAGCTTTCCCGGCCCCCACGCAATCCCCCGCCCTGCAGGGTATCTTTAGAAATGAAATTTCTAAGGTGCTACAGATGGGGGCGGTAGTCCAGGTCCCCGCAGTAGAACAGGGCTTGGGGTTCTACCCACCCCTATTTCTGATCAAAAAACCGAACAACAGTTTCGGATGATCCTTAATCTGAAGGGCCTGAACAGGTTGATTACCTACAAAAGGTTTAAGATGGAAACCATCAGGTCTGCAGTAACTCTGATCAAAAGAGGGGACTTTATGAGTACCGTCGATCTAAAGGACGCGTACTACCACGTCCCAGTCCTGTCGGAACATCACAAGTACCTGCGGTTTGCCATCAGGATGGGCAGCCGTGTACACCATTTTCAATTTCAGTGCCTACCCCTTGAAATTTCAACAGGACCCAGGATATTCTCTAAAATAGCGGCAGAGATGGTGGCGCATCTCCATGTGGCAGGCATAAACATTGTCCCATACCTGGACGATTTCCTGGTAATGGCATCCGCGCCGAAGATCCTCAAAGAGGATACCAGCCGAATCATCTCCCTATGTCAGAGACTGGGGTGGATAGTTAACTTCCCTAAATCTAGTCTTCTCCCCGAGACGCGAAAGACCTCCTGGGGGTACAGATAGACTCAGTGTCTCAGATCTTGTCTTTGCCTCCACCCAGGCAGGAAAACCTTAGGCTGGCAGCACAGAAATGCGGCCAGAAGAAACAAATAACGATTAGGGACGCAACGAGGCTCCTGGGCCTCATGACCTCCTGTATCGGCATTATTCCTTGGGCCCAGGCTCACTCAAGGACGCTACAGAGAGCCACCCTGGGCAACTGGGACGGGGCAACAACCTCTCTGGACCGCAGAATGCCCGTGTCATCAGCGGTCACAAGGTCCCTCCGCTGGTGGCGGTCAACTGGCAACCTAGAGGCGGAGTCCCCATGGGTGACAGAGCCCTTCATCTCCGTAGTCACCAACGCAAGCCAGCCTGGCTGGGGAGCGCAAGTGGGGCAGCGTTTGCTCCAGGGCAAATGGGGTCCGACATTGCGTGCCTAGACCTCAAATTTCAGAGAGCTTAGGGCCATCTGGGAGCATGTTAAGATCTTCTCGGATAACGGGACCGCCGTTTCACTTATTCACCACCAGGGAGGCACCAGAAACTTTCACCTGCTGAAATTAACAGCCCGGATTTTCCGATGGGCCGAGTCCACGGTACAGTCCCTGACAGAGGTCCATCTCAAAGGATCCCAGATCCTGACAGCCGACTTTCTAAGTCAAAGAGGCCTAGACCCCGGGGAATGTTCTCTGAATCAAGAGGAATTTCGTCTCATTACAGAAACCTGGAGCAGTCCACAGGTGGACCTGTTTGCGAGCAGCAAAAATTCAGAATGTCCCGCCTATTTTTCCCTAGATCCGAGGGACAAGTCCGAGGGGTTAGACGCTTTTTCCCATAGTTGGGATTTCAATCTGGCGTACGCCTTCCCCCTCCCCCATACCCCTGATCCCGAGAGTTCTTCAGAAGGTCCAGCAGAGCAACATCACGCTGATCCTGACCACCCAACACTGGGGAAAAAAGGGCATGGTTTCCGGCGCTCCTAAAGCTCGCCATCTCGGAGCCAATCCGCCTTCCATCCAGGAAGGACCTTCTAGCGCAGGGCCCAGTTCTTTTCCCCAACCTAGAGAGACTGAACCTCGCAGTGTGGATATTGAGGAACAGACGCTAAGACAAGGTCTGTCCTCCAGAGTTATCGCGACTCTACGCCAGTCCTGAAAACCTGTAACCTCAGCTACTTATAATAAGATCGGGGAAAAAATTCTCCTCCTGGAGGGGGCTGGAGGTCTCCAATCTTGACACTTTGGTGGTGGAGATTTTGGACTTCCTCCAGATAAAAACCTGAGACCAGGAACCCTGGAAGTACAGGTAGCAGCGCTCTCAGCCATTCTAGACCAACCTTTGGCGGATCATAGACTGATCCGCAGGTTCATGAAAGCGGCAGAAAGAATGAGGTCAGTTAGCCGTAGTACAGTCCCCCCCATGGGACCTGAACCTAGTTCTCCAAAGCCTCTGCAAAGACCCCCTCAACCTATCGATCAGATTCCGATTAGGTTCCTCACGTTTAAAACTGTGTTCCTGGTAGCTATCACAGCAGCAAGGCACGGAAGCGAGCTCCAGGCCCTATCTTGTAAGACGTCTTACCTATTAAGCCAGGACGATAGGGTCATACAAAAAACAGACCCCCGTTTTTCTTCCAAAGGTAGCCTCAAAATTCTACAGACAGCAAGAAATTATTCTCCCATCCTTCTGTCAAAATCCCCAAAACGATATGGAAAGAGACTACCATAGCCTGGATGCAAGGAAGGCCATTCTATGCTACCCAGAGCAGACATTATCCTTTTAGGAAGGCTGACTGTCTTTTGTTCAATTTCAGGGGCCAGGCAGAGGAAGAGCGGCTTCTAGGAGACCCATTAGCCACCGGATAAAATCCACCTTCCAGCAGGCCTACTCGTCCTGCAACAGCGCTATCCCGGAAGGACTCAAGGCCCATTCTACCAGGGCAGTATCCTGCTCCTGGGCAGAGAGGGCTATGGCGACGCCGGACCAAATCTGTGAGGCAGCCACATGGTCCAACCTGCACACATTCGCAAAACATTACAGGCCGAATGCGGACCTCTCCTCCGATCTCTCTCTTTCGGGAGAAAGGTCCTGCAGGCAGTGGTCCCTCCCTAAAGAGTTAATCTGGTATACTCCATGTCTGCCGTCAGGATGACGCCGGGAAAAGGGAGTGAATTTCTTACCGAAAATTCCTTTTTCCCGAGTCATCCTGACGGCACGTATTTCCCTCCCAAAAATTCACACGTTTATATAAACGTTTATGCGGGCACGAATCTGTAGCCCAGAGGCTCCTATGTTGGACATTTCCTTTTATGCGGAAAATTTGTGCATATTATCTTGTGTTATGTCCGGGTAAGCTACCCTCTTATTGTTTATGTTCAAATGAAACTAACCATGTTATTTTTTTCGGAGCAAATAAATATCTTCCTTGGTTAACCACGACATGTCCATGTAAGTAAGTTAGAAGACACTGGTGAATGGGAGACGGGAGGAGCCTTTTAAAGTCTCTTGCTTCCTGTCCCTACGAGGTCAAGGTGCAACCTCCATGGCTGCCGTCAGGATGACTCGGGAAAAAGGAATTTTCGGTAAGAAATTCACTCCCTTTTCGTGTCACCCATGTGAAGGAAGCCTAAGGTCCCCATACATATTAGAGTTTAGTCATCCAAACCTGCTGATAACGGCAGGGCCAGACGACTCTCTAATGGGTATTAGGGTAGCTCAACTGTCACCTGACTGATGATGTCAAGGAAAAGACGGATAGGGATGTTCATTTTTAGTACCCCATCCTTTTGTTCCCAAGGAGATAAGCCACCAGAGCCTGATTGTGGATTGAAGGGCTTTTCTGGGCTATTTTTATTGATAACCTATCCTCATTTGATCGACTGGGGTTTTCCCGCTCAGGACCGCCAAGAACTGATATCTGAGGTGGTATTCAGGTACGGTGTACCAGAGATAACTGAGAGTGACCAATGTACTGCCTCCACAGGAGAAGTGATACAGAAAGTAATGAAAGCCTTGGGGGTAGAACAGGCCTTTTATGCCCCGTACCATCCACAAAGCAGAGGTAGAGCACAGAGCTTAAATGGTACCTTAAAAACCACAATCCAGAAGGCCATGGCAGAGCCCAATAGACCATGGACCGGGTGTCTCCCCCTAGCAGTCTGCTCTGTAAGGTACATACCTAACAGAATAGGCCCCAGCCCATATGAGGTACTTTTTGGGTCGGCCCCAGGGTTAGGATTGTGTAGTGGTCCAGTACATGCTTTCCTGGCTCACTCCATAATCTCATACATGTCCTGTCTTATGTTGGTGTACTGTGCAAATCTGTCTAGTCATGCTCTTATGTGTATTGCACAGCTGCAGCGTGTGATGGGTTAAGTGTTTGCAAGGGCCTGCAAATTGCCTGTGAATGTATTAATTTAGGTCCTGTCACGTGGTATGAGGCTATAAATGTGAGTGTCTGAGAGTGGGAAAGGAGTTCTGAGGGGTCCATTCTTCAGAGGTTGAAAAGAAATGTGTATCAAGGAGAGCGCCTTGCACCTCAAGAAACTCACTATTTTAAAGTAAGTAGAATAGTAAATATCAAACTCACCCGATGCTCAACATGTCACCTGCAGGTGACCATATCTGCACCAAAGATCCAAGTGGGCAATTCCTTTATCTGGGGTTCGTCCAAAATCCAGTCAACTGGAGAGCCGCAGGCCAAACCAATACTCTGTTCCTTGTATAAGGCCGGGTGTCAATGAAATACTCTAAGGCCTCATGTCCACGGGGAAAATCAGGCCCGCTACGGATTCTACATGTAGAATCTGCAGCGGGTCCCTCCTGCCCCGCAGACATGAGGACTAAAAATAGGAATTTAAAAGAATTAACTCACCCGCAGCGGGCCGGGATGGTCTTCTCTTCCTCCTGGCCGGATCTTCTTTTTCGGCCGGCGGATGAACTCGTCACGCCGGCGGCACGTTGCCGACGTGCTGCGCACATGCGCCGGGCACATCCGCCGAGCCGAAGCAAGAAAGATCCAGCCGTGAGGAAGAGAAGACCCTCCCGACCCGCTGCGGGTGAGTTAATTCTTTTAAATTCCTATTTTAGGTCTCCCGCAGATCCGGACGGCTTCCATAGGCTTCAATAGAAGCCTGCGGGAGACCCGCACGAAAATGGAGCATGGTCGAGATTTTTTCATGCTCCATTTTAAAAAAAATCCCTTTTATTGACCATCTGCGGGTATTTATCTACCCGCGGGTGGTAAATGCATCCCTATGGGTGCGGATCCGCGCGTGGGAGAAGAGTTAAAATCCGCTGCGGATTTTAATTCTTCTTTTGCCCGTGGACATGAGGCCTAACAGTAAAAAGTTGCCTCTGCGCTACTTATATGATTCCCCCGTTCAAAACGACATAAAACCTCACTCATATATCAGGAGGTTTATTCTATTAAAATCAGGAGAGGTAGCATGCTTCTTTTTAAAAAACAAACAAAATAAATGCAAATGCCACGCGTTTCGGCGTAATAAACGCCTTTGTCAAGCATAAGTCATCCCAAGTTTTCATCGCTATATATAGGGTAAATTACAAACAACAAAATGTCATACCATGGGGTGAGAAGGGAACGAATGCAGACAGTGTGTTCCGGTGCGGGGGGCCATCTTTGGCGGGAAGTGATGACGTGTCCCTGATGTCTGCGTCATCAGCAGAGAATTCCATGCAGGAAAAAGTGTCATCCACGCTTGCTTGCAGAATAAAATATATAATCTTCCTTTATTTAGACATATTTAATATTGCCAGGTATACACCTCTCTGGACCAGACGTGTATCGGCTGCACAGAGCCTTCGTCAGTGGCCAGGTATACACATCTCTGGACCAGACGTGTATCGGCTGCACAGAGCCTTCGTCAGTGGCCAGGTATACACCTCTCTGGACCAGACGTGTATCGGCTGCACAGAGCCTTCGTCAGTGGCCAGGTATACACCTCTCTGGACCAGACGTGTATCGGCTGCACAGAGCCTTCGTCAGTGGCCAGGTATACACCTCTCTGGACCAGACGTGTATTGGCTGCACAGAGCCTTCGTCAGTGGCCAGGTATACACCTCTCTGGACCAGACGTGTATCGGCTGCACAGAGCCTTCGTCAGTGGCCAGGTATACACCTCTCTGGACCAGACGTGTATCTGCTGCACAGAGCCTTCGTCAGTGGGATGATCTGAATAGAGTGTGGGACCAGCTTAAAGGGGTGGAACAGAACAAATAATTACAATGGCTGTCAGCTGTACAGGCTCTAGGGCAAAAGGGAAAATATACAACAAACATCAAACTATTGCTGGTAGGATAATGCTTATAAATGAAACTTGTAATAAACTCAAATCGCACACATAGCAATATAACGCAAAATGGGGCGCTCTGCCAAGGCTTCATATATTTCAATTGTTGCGAGATTAACCCCTAGTTGCACTATGTTTGTATCTGTTGAGTTAAACCTCACAATTGAGTTGATAAAAATATATATATAGAGGGCCATAAAGATTTCCCTTGCTATGCGATGGCATTATACTTAGCTCCCCTTTATAAAGAAGTTAGCCTGCATGTTCAGGAAAAACAAAACAAAAAAATAAACTTTTCCTTATTTCTCTTTGTGAAAAGATAAGTGAAAGCATGAGCATATATGTTGTTTCCATGTATTATCCTACCAGCAATAGTTTGATGTTTTTTGTATATTTTCCCTTTTGCCCTAGAGCCTGTACAGCTGACAGCCATTGTAATTATTTGTTCTGTTCCACCCCTTTAAGCTGGTCCCACACTCTATTCAGATCATCCCACTGACGAAGGCTCTGTGCAGCCGATACACGTCTGGTCCAGAGAGGTGTATACCTGGCCACTGACGAAGGCTCTGTGCAGCCGATACGCGTCTGGTCCAGAGATGTGTATACCTGGCAATTTTAAATATGTCTAAATAAAGGAAGATTATATATTTTATTCTGCAAGCAAGCGTGGATGACATTTTTTCCTGCATGGAATTCTCTGCTGTTTAATCCCTTAGTGACCAAGCCTGTTTGCGCCTTAATGACCAGGCCAAATTTTGCAAATCTGACACGTGTCACTTTAGCATGGAAAAACACCAGAAAGGTTTTGCATATCCAAGCGATTCTGACACTGTTTTTTCGCCACATGTTGTACTTCATCTAGGCGGAAAAAAAAGACCGATAGAATTTGTGTTTATTTATTAAAAGCGCCAAAATTGGGAAAATTTTGAAAAAATCGTCATTTTTTCACATTTCCAACTGCAATATCTCAAATATGTGCAAACATAATATAGAAATTTTTGTTAAGATATATATTTCCATCCGTTTACTTTATTTTTGGCGCACATTGGAAAAACTTTCATATTTTTTTTAACCATTTAGGAGACGTACAAATTTAACATTACTTTTCAGCATTTTGAGGAACACTTTGTTTTCCTACACCAAACCAAGATTGGAAAGGCTCATAGGAGTCAAAATGATAGATACCCCCACAAGTGACCCCATTTTAAAAACTACACCCTTTAAGGTATTCACTGAGGGGAGTTATGAGTATTTTAACCCCACAGGTTTTTTTTTAGGAGTCAATGCAATTTAGAAGAGAAAAACTAAAATTTCATATTTTTGCAAATATGTCATTTTAAAGATAGGACTATTTTCTATAGTACACATGAAAATGAGGATTTGCACCCCAGAATGGATACCCCTGTTTGTCCTGTGCTCAGAAACATAGCCACTGTGGCCCTAATCTTACGTCTGGATACACAATGGGGCCCAAAATGAAAGGAGCAACCAGTGGCTTTCGGAATAGAAATTTTGCTTGAAGGAGATTTAGGCCCTATTGCCCACTTGTAGAGCCATTAAGTAAGCAAAACGACGGAGAACGCCCACAAGTGACCCCATTTTGAAAAGTAGACCCCTTAACGAATTTATCTAGGGGTACGATGACTTTTTTGACTTTACAGTTTTTGAATGAATCTTAGCCAAGCCGAAGGAAAAAAATTACAATTTTCATTTTTTGGGTAATTCTGTCATTTAGAAAGCAGTTTTTTTGGTACTGCACATATATGAATGAAGACTTGCACCCCTAAATGGATACCCCTGTTTGTCCTATGCTCAGAAACATACCCATTGTGGCCCTAATCGTATGTCTGTATGCACAATGGGGCCCAAAATGAAAGGAGCAACCGGTGGCTTTCGGAACAGAAATTTTGCTTGAAGGAAATTTAGTCCCCATTGCCCACTTGTAGAGCCATTGAGTGACCAAAACGATGGAGAACCCCCACAAGTGACCCCATTTTGAAAAGTAGACCCCTTAACGAATTTATCTAGGGGTACGATGACTTTTTTGACTTCACAGTTTTTGAATGAATCTAAGCCAAGCAGAAGGAAAAAATTATGATTTTCATTTTTTTGGCAATTGTGTCAATTTAAAAGCAGGTTTTTTTGTACAGTGTACATAGGAATGAAGACGTTCACCCCAAAATGGATCCCCCCGTCTGTCCCGTGTTCAGAAACATACCCCTTGTGGCCCTAATCTACTTACAGGACACATGGCTAGGCCCATAATGGAGGGAATGCCCGCTGGATTTCAGGGCAGAACTGAATAAATTCCAGGCCCCATTGCCCACTTATACGGAAAAAAATTTGACTTTCCATTTTTTGGCATTCCCTAAATATTAGATAAAGGTAATAATATAAACTGCGTTTCATGTCCGAAGACAGGGGTAATTACGGAGGCTGGTTGGGTTGGGCACATGGGGCAAGAAAACCGGGTATCCCCCCTCCTGTCTCGCTTGAGGGTATTTCGTAACCTCAGCGGCGGGTATGGGGTGTAAAAAGTGGCGCTGTAAGGCTTTGTAATCTTGCTGCGGTGCAGCGGTCTCACACAGAAGGCGCTCAACAATCCGCTCCTGGGGCTGCATGAAGGCGAGCGTTCCCGGGGCTTCTTGTAAATTACGGATTACAGGTAGCGATCTAAATTATGCCAGGCTCTCACGGCCGTATGCAGAATCCGCTTACGGAGGCCCGCAGCGGATCCCAGCTGTGAGCCCGGCTGTGACCCTGCGTACGGCTGCGTAATGCACTGCGCATAACTGCCTACTCACACAGGCGGTCATGCGCAGTACTTTTTTTTTTGTTTGCATTTCCCGCGCCGTCGCTTAGAGATGACCCGGGTACCCGCAGCCCGTACACAATGTGTTTGCACATGGGCTGCGAGTATATCCGCAGTCATAGAGCACAATGGGCTCTAGGTCGCAGATATTCGCGGTAAAATATAACATGCTGTGTTCTGTTTCTGCGAGTGGATTCCGTAATTCCGACCCGCTAATTGGGGGGAATTGTGTAATCCAATGCATGTGATTGATCCGTGGATTACCGCTGATCAAGCGCATGCAGAACCCGTAATTCCTCTCCGGTCATGCGTGACCGGCCTAATGTTAGATCGCTACTTTATCACGTGACCGGGGACCGCTCAACGAGGCCACCGGTCACTGCTCCAAGCACTCAGCAACCATTGGTCACAGGGAGCAAGGAGATTTAAAATTTCCTGGGCTCCCCGGCTCCTGCGAATGTGTCCGGCATTTTGCCGGCGGGTGCATGCGCAGCAGCCGGAAGGGTCCATGGAGGATAATCGCATCTGGATTCAAATGCGGAAGCCTCCGAGAAGATGTTTCATCTCCTCTCACCGATCGCATCGGTGAGGGGAGATGAAACTGCCACTTTTTAAAGAACTTTTACGTGATCGCCATTATGCATTGGATAACGGCGATCACATGACTAGTAACCGCATACGGCGCCCCCCGTGACATCTCCAGGCTCTTGGCTACCTTTTGTAGCCAGCAGCAGGGAGATGTTATATTTCTTGGGCAATATTTCACTTTTGCGCATGCGTCCGCCATCATGCTGACGGGCGCTTGCGCCGAAGCTGGGGTAAGGTCCATGGATCAACATCCCATCAGGGAACAAATCCGGGACCTTGGGTACGTAATTTCATCCCCCCTTACAGATATATGATCCGTAAGGGGAGATGAAACTTTAACTTTTTAAACTTTTTTTTAACTTTTAACTTTTTTTTTTTTGTGACTTTTTAACTTTATATGATCACCGTTATCCGATGGATAATGGTGATCAAATGACTGGAAACCACATACAGCGGTCCCCAGTCATATCTCCCTGCACTTGGCTAACTGTGACAGCCGGGTGCAGGGAGATTTTGAATTTGCCGGGCTCGCCGGCTTCTGCGCATGCGCCCCACATCGGCACATTGCAGAAGCCAGCGGGGGGTCCAGACACCGGCCGGAGGACATCGGCGGACCTGAGGTGAGTATTTTCACCTCCCCTCATGGATCCGATCCATGAGGGGAGGTGAAACTTTTCTTTTTTTACACTTTTTTTCACTCTTCCGCGATCGCCGTTATCCATTGTATATCGATTGTATGCGATCGCGGTACCGGCTGACATCTCCTGCCTCCCGGCTACCTACAGGAGCCGGGAGCCAGGAGATTTTAAGTCTCCCGCGCCGCCAGGCCTTCTGCGCATGTGGCTGACGTAATGCCGCCTGGCGCGCATGCGCAGAAGGACGGCTACGGCGCCCGGAGCATCGGGACAGCGGGGAGTCGTGCGGCGGACCTCGGTGAGTAAATTCAGCTGCTCCGATGGATCCGATCCATCAGAGCAGCTGAATATGTCACTTTTTTGCAGTTTTATTTACTTTTTTGCGATTGGCGCTATCCATTGCATAGCGCCGATCGCAATGCCGGGGGGGGGGGGGGGGTCCGAACAGCCTGGGATGACAGCTCCATGCTGTCAGCTACCTGCGGACACCGACAGCATGGAGCTGTCACGTCCAGAGCCCGAGGGGCATTATTCTCTGCAGGACACATGTTTTTACGTCCTCAGAGAATAAAGCCCACTTCGGGAGGACGTAAAAACACTATGGGCTGGTCGTTAAGGGGTTAAGCCCAGGACCGGGGGCAGGTGAAACCGCTTGAGCAAGCAGTGGATCATGAGATATATGAAGTGAGCAAGCTGACAGCACAGCACACTAATTTCAAGTGTCTGCGTCATCAATGTGCCCTGGAATGCTCGATGCGTCCCATAGGCGCGGCGCATGACGTACCTCTAGTGGCTACGTCACCCTGAACCTTTTGAGACGCATCGATGCATTCCAAAAGAGCGTGTCACGTGGTAGCTGTGATGTCGCGACGTAACTTCTCTCACTTCCTTGGTCATGGAACGCAACGTGCGCTCCACTCGTTCGTGGATTTAGCTCTGTTCACTAATGTCATATGACAGGACATATAGGGAAACAATTCTATAAACAATCATACTCTATCATTTTATAACAATAAATGTTTAACCCCTTAACGACTGCCCCATCGGGAAACTACGTCCTTAGTAAGTGGGCTTTAATCCTAGAGGACGTAGTTTTATGCATCCTCTTTGGATTAATGCCCACTTGCCTGAGAACGTGACAGCTCCATGCTGTCGGTGCCCGCAGGTAGCCGACAGCATGGAGCTGTCATCCCAGGATGCGGACAGTCCCTTCCCCGGTATTGCGATCGGCAATATCCAATGGATAGCACCGATCGCAAAAAAGTAAAGAAAAGTGCCTAAAAAGTTAGATATTCAGCTGCCCTGATGGGTGCATGCGCACCCAATGATTGACATTTAAAATCCCTCTGCTCTTGGCTACCATGTGTAGCCAGGAACAGAGAGATTATACCGGGGACATGATCACTGTTATCCAATGGATGACAGTGATCATGTAAAGTGAAAAAAAAAGTGTAAAAGTAAAAAAAAAAAAGGTTTAAAAAAGGTAAAAAAGCTTGCGTTTCATCTTCCCCCACGGATCATATCCATGAGGGAGGATGAAATGACGTACCTAAGGCCCGCGGATTTATCCGCGGACCTTACCCCAGCTTCTGTGCACACACCCGTCGCCAAAGTGGCAGACGCATGCGCAAAAGCCGTTGATTGCCAGGATAATTTAAAATCTCCCTGCTCCTGGCTACAAAACTTAGCCGAGAGCCTGGAGATTTCACGGGGGCCGCGGTGAGCGTTTCCTCGTCACGTGTTCGCCGTTATCCAATGGATAATGGCGATCACATAAAAGTAAAAAAAAGGTGAAGCTTCATCTCCCCTCACCGATGCGATCGGTGAGAGGAGATGAAACTTTTTACCGGAGGCCTCTGTATTTGCACCCCGACGCGATCCTCATCCATGAACTTACCCGGATTCTGCACATGCGACCGCCGGCAAAACAGCGAACACATGCGCAGGAGTCGGGGAGCACAGGAAATTTAAAATCTCCTTACTCCCAGCGACCAATGGTTGCCGAGAGCCTGGAGCAGTGACGGGTGGCCTCGTTGAGCGGTCCCCGGTCACGTGATAAAAAGGTAGCGATCTATCTTAGGCCGGTCTCACATGACCAGGTATTATGGATTCCGTCTGATCCGCGGTAATACGCAGATGAAGCGCATTGGATTACACAATTCCGCTCACATTAGCGGGTCGGAATTGCGTAATCCACTCGCAGAAAAGAGAACGCAGCAGGTTCTATTTTACCGCGGATATCCGCAACATAGAGCCCATTGTGCTCCGTGGTCGCGCATATACCTGCTGCCCATACGCAACTACATTGTATACGGGCTGCGGGTACCCGGGTCATCGCTAAGCAACGGTGCGGGAAATACAAATTTAAAAAAAGTACTGCGAATGACCGCCCGTGTGAGTAGGCAGTTATGCGCAGTACAATAGGCGGCCGTACGCAGGGACACAGCCGGGCTCACAGCTGGGATCAGCTGCATCTCTCCGCAAGCGGATTCCACCTATGGCCGTGTGAGCCCGGCGTTATTCAGACCGCTACCTGTAATACGCAATTTACAAGAAGCCCCGGGAACGCTCACCTTCCTGCAGTTCCAGGAGCAGCTTGTTGAGCGTCTTCTGTGCGAGACCGCCGCACCTCATCAAGCTTAGGGAGACTCACAGAGCGCCACTTTTTACACCCTATACCCACCACTGAGGTCAAGAAATGACCCCCAAAAAGCATGAGAGGAGGGGGGATACACTGTTTTATTGCCCCATGTACCCATCCCAACCTGCCTCCGTAATTACCCCTGTCTTCGGAAATACCACACAGTTCACATTATTACTTTTATCTAAGATTTGGGGAATGCCGAAAAGGGCGTGGAGTGTGTGGGGGAGGGGCGGGGAATTTTTGGGGAGTCAATTTTTATTCCGTACAAATGAACAATGGGGCCTTGAATTTATTCAGTTCTGCCCTGAAATCCAACGGGTGTTCCCTGCATTACAGGCCTAACCATGTGTCCTATAAGTAGATTAGGGCCACAATGGGTACGTTTTTAAACACGGGACAAATGGGGGTATCCATTTTGGGGTGAAGATCTTCATTCCTATGTAAACTGTACAAAAAAACCCGTTTTTAAATTGACAAAATTGCCAAAAAAATGAAAAACGTAATTTTTTCCTTCTGCTTTGCTTAGATTTATTCAAAAACTGTGGGGTCAAAATACTCAGTACACCACTGGATCAATTCATTAAGGGGTCTAGTTTTTAAAATGAGGTCATTTGAGGGGTTCTTTATAGTTTTAGACGCTCAATGGCTCTATAAGTGGGCGATGGGGCCTGGAATTTATTCCGTTGTACCCTGAAATCCAACGGGTGCTCCTTCCATTATAGGCCTAGCCATGTGTCCTTTAAGTAGATAAGGGCCACAAGGGGTATGGTTCTGAACACAGGACAAATGGGGGGATGCATTTTGGGGTGAAAGTCTTCATTCCTATGTGTGCTGTACAAAAAAAACTGTTTTTAAATTGATACAAATGCCCAACAAATGAAAATTGTAATTTTGCTTTGCTTACATTTATTCAAAAATTGTAGGGTAAAAATACACAGTACACCCCTAGATTAATTCGTTAAGGGGTCTAGTTTTCAAAATAGGGTCATTTGTGGGGGTTCTCTGTCGTTTTGGCCGCTCAAAGGCTCTACAAGTGGGCAATGGGGCCTAAATCACCTTCATGCTAAATTTCTGTTCTGAAAGCCACCGACTACTTCTTTCATTTTGGGCCCCGTTGTGCATCCAGACAAAAGATTAGGGCCACAATGGGTATGTCTCTGAACACGGGACAAACAGGGGTATCCATTTTGGGGTGCAAGTCTTCATTCATATGTGTGCTGTACCAAAAAAGCAGTTTTTAAAACGACAGAATTGCCAAAAAAACGAAAATCATTTTTTTTCCCTTTTGCTTTGCTTGAATTCATTCAAAAACTGTGGGGTCAAAATGGGCAGTACACCCCTAGATAAATTCGTTCAGGGGTCTAGTTTTCAAAATGGGGTCACTTGTGGGGGTTCTCTTTGGTTTTGGCCGCTCAAGAGCTCTACAAAAGTGCTATGGGGCCTAAAATGCCTTCAAGGAAAATTTCTGTTCTGAAAGCCACTGACTACTCCTTTCATTTTGGGCCCCGTTGTGCATCCACACATAAGATTAGGGCCACAATGGGTATGTCTCTGAATACGGGACAAACAGGGGTATCCATTTTGGGGTGCAAGGCTTCATTCATGTGTGTGATGTACCAAAAAAGCAGTTTTTAAAACGACAGAATTACCAATAAAACGAAAATCACATTTTTTTCCTTTTGCTTTGCTTGAATTCATTCAAAAACTGTGGAGTCAAAATGGGCAGTACACCCCTAGATAAATTAGTTAAGGGGTCTAGTTTTCAAAATGGGGTCACTTGTGGGGGTTCTCTTTGGTTTTGGCCGCTCAAGAGCTCTACAAAAGTTCTATGGGTCTAAAACGCCTTCAAGCAAAATTTATGTTCTGAAAGACACCGACTACTCCTTACATTTTGGGTCCCGTTGTGCATCCAGACATAAGATTAGGGCCACAGTGGGTATGTTTCTGAACACGGGAGAAACAGGGGTATCCATTTTGGGGTGTAAATCCTCATTTTCATGGGCAATATAGGAAAAAAATATGTCTTTAAAATGACATATTTGCAAAACTATGAAATTTTATTTTTTCTCCTCTAAATTGAATTAATTCCTGAAAAAAACTGGTAGGGTCAAAATACTCCTGACACCCCTCAGTGAATACATTAAGGGGCGTAGTTTTTAAAATGGGGTCATTTTGGGGGGTATCGATTATTCTGACACTCATGAGCCTTTGCAAACTTGGCTTGGTGCAGGAAAACAAAGTGTTCCTCAAAATGCTGAAAAGTAATGTTAAATTTGTACGTCCTATAAATGGTTTAAAAAACACAAGTTTTTCAAGTGTGCATTCAGAATAAAGTAAACAGATGGAAATATATATCTTATAAAAAATTTGTACAGTATGTTTGGACATATTTGAGATATTACAGTTGAAAATTTGAAAAAATGACAATTTTTTCCAAATTTTTCCAATATTGGTACTTTTAATAAATATACATAAATTATATCGGTCTCTTTTTACAACCAAAATGAAGTACAACATGTGGCGAAAAAACAATGTCAGAATCACTGGGATATGTAAGGCCTTTACGGAGTTATGCTACGTTGAACGACGCATGTCAGATTTCCTAAATTTGGCTCCATCACTAAGGCGCAAACAGGCTTTGTCACTAAGGGGTTAAACGGACTCACTATACGGGTACATATTGTAGATGTTCTATACTGTTTAGCATTTTTCTCTCTATCACCTATAAAAAGAAGAAATATATAAAAGGAATATTAAAACTACATGTTCAAATAAATATTATACCCCTAACGTTCTAGAAGTTCTCCTCATAATAAAATGATAAATAACTGTCTATATCTCTGACTACGTAAGCTCAAAGTCGGGTAACATTTTATTATGTATATAGAGATGAGCGAACGTACTCGGTAATGGCGATTTCACAATCGGCACAGCGATTTTCGAGTACTTACTCGGGTGAAAAGTACTCGGGTGCGCTGTGGGGCGGGGGGTTGCAGAGGGGAGTGGGGGGTAGTAGCGGGGAACAGGGGGGAGCCCTCTCTCTCTCCCCCCCACTCCCCGCTGCAACCCCCCGCTCACCCACAGCGCACCCAAGTACTTTTCACTCGAGTAGTGAAGTACTCGAAAATGGCGGTACTCGATCGAGTAATTACTTGAAACGAGTACGTTCGCTCATCTCTATATGTATACTAATATGCTTTTATTATATTTTATTCCACAATATGACGGATAATATAACTATTGCTTTCTTGAGGAAACATGATTTAAAAGATTTTTTCAAGGGACTCATTAAGGCCTTTAGGGGCCAGTGTATCCATACGGAAGATCCAGAACATCTCTCTAGCTTTTAAACGAGAGAACGATCTAGATGTTATACTTTCTAATGGTGTTACTTTCAATAACTTCTTTCTGTTAGAGTAATTCTTCAGAGGTCGAGATTCTTCTGTGTTCCTGATCAAGAGTGCTGGCTGCATGGGGGTACCTTCAACCCTCATGCAGTGAAGAATGGAAGAAGAGGAGAGGTTCCCTTGATTGACTGTTCTATCATGAGCGAAGAGTAAGCCCCAGAGAGAGAGGGAGCGTGAGCGAACCGCGAGTGTGTTCTTCCCAAGGCCCAGTACAGAGGTACTCATCTTTAATTCACATACCCGAGCGTCCTGATTCTGAGACCGTTGGGTGGAGGTACTCTTCTTCAATTGTTCACACCCAAGTGTCCTAAAGTCTGGGACTGCTGGGTTGAGCTACACGTCTTTTAGTTGTTCACACAAGGGCGTCCTAAATTAAGGGATCACCGTGTGGAGGTACTCTAAATCAAGTCTGTCTTAATGTCTGCACTTGGAACACTGTTCTGCCTTGTACTGTGGAGTACTGTGAAAGCAATGGGATAGCATGCCGCGGACTTCGGCCACAGCTGTGACAGCTGTGGCAGAAGTCTGCGGCATTCTCGATTTCTTTTCAATGGGGCTAGTGCTGCTGCCGCTGGCCCCATTGAAAAGACTGGCGATATCCCGGCGTGATGCCGTTTTTTTTCTCGCACTGCACTGCGAGACTTTTCCTTTACTCTCGCAGCGCAGTGGAGAAAAAAACGCCAGTGGGTGTGAGCCCTAAACCAGAAGTGTACTGGTGAATGACCAACATGGAGTCGGACTCATACATTGCATGCATGCTACTTCTCATTTTAACCAATTGGAGCAGATAGTGAACTCATCTGGAATAAGATATTATTCCCATAACACCTCTTGCATCACTTCAGGGAAGTAGCGATCAGCCGCGGTGGAGGATGGCAGAGTTTCTCCCATTGTTTTCAATGGGGAGAGCTTGCATCGCATGCACCTAACACGTTGTGCGATGCTGCTGCCGGCCCCATTTAAAATAATGGGAGATGTGATGCGAGAGTGTGCACAAAGATAGGGCATCCCTCGATTTGTTTACCGCATCACGGTGCATTGTTGGCTAAAGAAAGACAAAAGATCGCTTATGTATATTCAAAAGAATGGGGTTCATATTCATGCAAGATCCTTTTTGCGGGTGTGAAGTCGGCCTTAGGCCGCTCTCTCAGGGCCTGCTTTTTACCATGATTAGCGCAGTACAACGCTCTCAGTGATTTCAATGGGGCTTCGCAGATGAAAACTTGAATGTTGCATTTCTAATGCCTAGATTTTAGAGTGCTGTCTGCTATATTTTTGCGCATTTTAGCACTTTGTAACGCATCTCAATCACCCATCACGGTGGGGTGCATTAAAAAACACTGTCAAAGTGTTCCAAAATGCAGCGCGAAATCACAGTAAAACGCGGCGGTTTTTGGACTGCATTTTCTGAACGCACGTGTGACAGCAGCCTCATGCATACAGATTTGTAGCATTTTGACCTTTTGTCAAGCACCAAGAATACAGATAACTGTAGGAGTGGATTTGTAGTGGATTTTCCATGCATACCCTCCAGCACTTACAGTAGCAACAAAGGGGGTGAGATTTCCAAAATAAGGTGGCCCCCATGCCCACTGTGCGATTAGACATGTGTGGCGCAATAAAAGGTGGCTCCCATGCCCGCGGTGCGATTTGCCTTGTGTGGTGAAGTCAAGGTGCCCCCCAATGCATGCATTGTGATTGGTCTTGTGTGGCGAAAAAAAGGGGCCCCCCCAAAGTCCGGCATTTGGGACGAAAAAAAAATGCCTGGGGTGCAATTGGCCGTGTGTGGCGAAAAAAATGCCCGTGGTGCAATTGACCGTGTGTGGCGTTCGGTGCCCCCCCTCGTTCCAAATGTAACTAGTTATGTTTGGCAAATGGTGACCCCTGCCTCCGGTGCGACTGGCCGTGTTTAGAGAAAGGTCCTCCCCTACAACTGGTGCGACTGGCCATATTTGGTGCCCCCAACCTTTACTTGGGGGGAGGACAGGCCCCATTTGGTGATAGTGCCTCTGGCTCAGTGACGGCTGATTCAATGACAGCTGGGCAATACCTCTGATTGAACACAGCATTCAGCCAATCAGAAGCAGCTCTTTCTGGAGGCAGGGATTTTTCAATCCCCGCCCACCAGATGACAGATGAAGACGGCCGGGCACGGAAAGAAGAGTCGGACAGTTCTTCTAGGTGAGTAAATTTATTTTTTTACTTTTCTTTTACAGCTAGGGATGATTTTAGGGGTAGGGTTTTTATGCCAAGCCCCCTCCCCGAAAATCATTGCCCCCATGGTGGCCTTTATTTCATTGCTTTCAATGGGGCAGCGGCAGCACTGGCCACATTGAAAGCAATGGGATAGCATAAGGGAACTCTGCCACAGCTGTGGCAGAGGCTTCCTCCACCCCCGCAGGGATGAAGGAATTCCTTGTCATAGCTGTCACAGCTGTGTCAGGGGAGCGCAATGTACTCGCTATGTTTTTAATGGGGCCACCGCTGCTGCCACCGACCCCATTGAAAACAATGGGCGATAGCGCTGATTTTTCTTGGCGCTGCGAGTCTTAAGTTAGCACATCGCAAATGAGAATCAAACCATTGAAAATAATTGGTTTCATAATCATGCATTTTCACTCACTCTCGCATTGCAGAAAAATCTGTCACCAGTGGGTATGAGCCCTTAAGGTACCTTCGCACAGTACGACTATTGGAAGCTTTAGCGCTTGGCAGCCATACCAGCGACTATCAGTTCTGTACTTTACACAGAAGCAATAGTAATTAAAGTGAATGGAGGCGGAGCAGACGGAGATCTCTTCCAGACCCATGTACTCCATGTGTCGTTCATAGATTCAACGGGAGGATAGAACTACAAGAACTGGTGGTTTACTGCAACACTCGATCATCTTTAATATTTCTTTCATATTTATAGTGTGAAACGCATTACGGCACAAAACCCCTTCATCAGTTCAGTAGGTTGAAGTATACAGAGAGTTGGAGACCTAAGGATGTTGACGTCCCAAATGTCAAGGGGAATCTTGACAAACCTCAATGTCTCCATAACGTAGTTACATCAAGGAGGTTCGCTGTTTGGGTACTGGTGCATTATGTCTCCACCGTATGTATGGGTGGAGACATTGGTTAGCCACTGTCAGTTACAGGGAACTCCCAGGCCACGCCCCCCTCAGCTGCCATGGATCCTTTTGGCTCAGTGAGCCGGCGGGGAGAAGGTGGGGTGAGCGGCACGATGCAGGTTGAGAGCGAGGACACCGACAGCGCCACCAGGGGGACATGGCCAGAGAGAGCGATGTTTGACATGGCAGCATGCAGGGTGACAGCGGGGAGGAGAGTGGTGCCATGGGTGCATGGACAGACACAGCTTGGTTTGCGAGCGCCGGCATTGACTGTGACAGCCGTGAGGAGAGTAACAGCGACCCCGGCAGCAGCGGCTGCAGGAGGAACAGGAGCGGAGGAGAGGTATGAGCACAGCGGCAGCGGAGCACAGATGGAACTCCGGCGGGAACACGTGTCAGCTGCCACGGCCATGTGGGTATAAGCACTGCATCGGGGTGGGGGTACACAAGCGAGCTGCCAGGGCTATTTCAAGAGGATGCAGGAGGTGAGGGAGGCGTGGCCTATAAGTTCTCTGTCCGTGACACCGGCCAACCCATATCTCCACCCATACATCCAGTGGAGACATAATGCACCAGTACCCATGGATTGTATGGAGAAGGATTGAGGGTTAATCCCACTCCATACAATAGTAACATTCAAATCATATCCTAACGTATAGCGTAAAGTGTGCATGCAAGTAGCTAAACACCTTTTAATACTAGGGTACCCCACTAGTGATAAGTATCACCCCCATTATCTAAGGACAACAGGACTACGACCTAATGTTCATACAGTGTTTTTATTAATGCGGAAGGAATTAAGGCATAGCTGAGAAAGAGGATCATTTCTTCAAAAACATGTTGCTTATATCATTTCAATCAATTATGCACAAAATCGCAAATGGACATCAAAAATCATATATGAGGCGGAAGTCCAGGTGTAGGTGCGTGCTCTCCAACCGGTTTACAATCTAAAAACAGAAAGAGAAAAAGAAGAGAAAAAAAGGAGAAAAAGAGACATATATTACAAATCAGTTAATAAGTACAAACTGCATAAAATGCCGCATATCAAAAAATGCAAATTGTAATTCAGGGTGCTGACGTCACCCATCCACCTATAAATGCATAGCAGTGTTGAATTGAAGATTAAGACCTAGTGGAGACAAAGTCTCCAGCCTAAAGATCCATTCAAGTTCCTTACGCTTCAGAGCCATCTCCCTGTCCCCTCCCCTGATGTCTAAAGGGACCTGGTCGATGACTCTGAAGCGCAACTGGCTCGTTGAATGATTCTGTTCCACAAAGTGGCGTGGTATGGGGAGATCAACCTTTTTGGTGCGAACCGTGCTCTTATGGTTCGTAATCCTCGTTTTAATCTCAGTGGTGCCTCTCATGTCTCATCTTCCAGCACATACACTGTAAAGCGAGGCTTAGATGACTGGAATTCACTTGAGGATTCGGCATGGCAAGCGCTGACTATCCATGCATATTAATGCACAGTGTGCCTCAGGTAGTCAGACTAGCGGTGCGGCCATCTATGTTTCTTCAGGACCGGAGGGTCACTTTAAATCATGTCTGTGGCCTTCTACTTGTCTCCACTTTGCTGACACATCACATTCCGTCCTGTCCTCACTAGCACAACCACAGATCACTTCCTGATCTAAGATACTCTGTGCTGCTGTAGCTTCTTGTAACCTTTTGTATGTCCCCCTCCGTCACTGCTACTGTCTTACTAACATACCAAAGAAAGTGGACAAGTCATTGCCCCATATGCTCAGCATACTCATCTGCTGCTACACTCATCACTGCCAGGATCTGATTGGCTACACTGTATTATAGCCCCACCCCACCCTCTGATTGGCTACCGTTTTTGCTAAAAGGAAACCGTAGACAGACGGCCACTCACCTTGTATGCTCTCTCTGCTCAGCTTTCTCAGCATGTCATCCCACATCAGCAGTTTCTTCTCGGGGAACTCGGTGTGGAGGAAGCCAACCACATTCTCCAAGTGAGAGAGGAACATCTTGCCCAGGTCTCCTTTGTTATTGTTTAGCCAGGACGTAGAATCCTGACCCTCACCCAGGTGGTAAACCTACAATTATGGAGGACATCGAGACAAGATAAAGCACAGCTCCACTTACCAATATCTCTTTATATCTTATACCTAAGAATCTGTTCACATTTCCATCATAGGAACAGAAAAACTTTAATAACGGTGTGACAGATCCGTCATATGAGGGACATCAACTGAGCCAGACAGATCCCATTGACAAGAATGGGTTCCGTCAGGTTTTCATCACGGTGTTTGTCATCATACCAGAAAAAATACCAGTGTACTAGTATACTGTTCTAATGGAAACCCTGGACAGAGGCTCCTAATGTAAGTCTGAGTAGAGTCTAACATTGATACATCGTATTAATACTTTTTTACATTATACTCCATGCATTTCCATTTCCCTCATCCATAAGGCTCTCCACAGACCTATATCTCCTCCCTCTTCTCTGTCTACCACCCTACCCATGCTCTCCGCTCTGCTAATGACCTTAGACTAAATTCCTCTCTAGTCTGGACCTCCCACTTCCGCTTCCAAGATTTTTCCTGAGCTGCACTAGACAATCAGGTTAATATCCAACGCCCACAGCTTTAAAAACACATTATTTAGGGAGGCCTACCATACAACCTAACCTCAACTCTTTTCCATCTACACTGCTATACTCTCCTTTGGAAGGAAACCTGCGCTCCTTCTCACTTCAACCCCCACACACCCCACTGCACCTCTTATCTGCGTATTCACTAACAGGGCTGGGGATCAACTCACACACCTTTAGGCTGGGTTCACATAGGTGACAAAGTCGCACGATTTTGTAGAGTTGCTATGATGCTACAAATCACATGTATGTGAAGCCCATGTTTTCCTATGGGTTAATTCACACATGCGATGTTTTGTAGAATGCAACAATCCGACACAAAAACCTTGCGGGTCCGGCGATATGCCAGCGACATGCGAGGTTTTGTACCCCATGTTTCCTTATGGAGCCTTTCTCTCTGTTGCATCGCAGGAAAACGAGATTTTCGATGGTGCGATGCAACTCTGACATTAGGAACTCCTGCTGTCAAAGCCCTAATCTAAGCCCTGGCTGCAAGAAAAAACCCAAAAAACATACATCACCTCTCTGGTGCTGTCAGCCCAGCTGCATCTTCTCCCCGGGTCCTCGGCACTATTCTCCTTCATCTCTTCTGGCCAGGGATTGAAAAATCCCTGCCTCCTTGAAGTGCTGGCTGTGATTGGCTGACGCTTAGCCAAGCACAGCCAGCACTCGATGAAACAATCACAGCCATTCATCGAGCGCTGGCTGTGATTGGCTACACATCAACCAATCACAGCCAGTGCTTCCAAGAGGCAGGGATTTTCAATCCCTGGCCAGAAGGGAAGAAGAAAACAAGTGTCAGGGACCCGGAAGAAGCTGCAGCGGAGCCCTAGACAGCGCTTCTAGGTGAGGTATGCTTTTTTAAAATTTTAAATCGTCAGATCTGACTGCATCTGTAGCAAATCCCCAGCTGTGCTAAATAGGAGTTACCATATAAAAGTAAAGTCCTCAGAGTAACACTTGTAGGGAGAATGCAACTGTAATATGGTGTACCACGGCTAGTTGTCCTGCCGATCCTGTAAAAAACATAAGAAGGGGTATGATGGCAGGGATCTATAATTATAATTAGCAGACCCCCATTACCATCAGCAATAAGACCCCCGGCTCGTACTCACAGTTTGCTGGGTAAGGGGTTCTGAATCTCCAATATTCCTGATTGCGAGCTGCTTGATGCTGAAAAACACTGGCCAAATCCAGAGAGAATGTCAGAGAGGGGTGATATGGAGGCATTATTACTACTGGGGTCACTATGGAAGTATTATTACTACTAGGGTCACTATGGGGGTATTACTACTACTGGGGAAACTACGGGGGTGCTTTTACTACTGGGGACACTATGGGGGTGCTATTACTATTGAGACCACTATGCAGGTATTATTTCTACTGGGGACACTATGGAGTTTATTCTTGTGTCTGGGACCACTTGGCACAGTACTGACAACTGTTGCATCTCATTTGTAGTCACAGGAACCCGCCACTTCAGTCACAAGAGAACAAACTGTACGTCCTGAATAGTCTCCGTCCAACAGAAGGCAGCGGCCATATTTGCTGTTACCAAGCTGAGTTATCAATGGAAGAAAATTACAACAAAATGGATGAGCAATGTCCTCCTACCAGACCAGGCATTACCAGTGAGACTGGAACCTTCTGGAAGCTCTAAGGGGCCGTCGGAGCAGTCAGGCTGGCCCAGTCCAAAGTGAGGAGATGACAGGAGGGCAGGAGGCTCCCTGAGTGCAGCAGACTGTCCCTCCTGCTGTGTCCTGTCACCTCAATGTCCCCCCAGCTGTGTCCCGTCACCTCACTGCCCCCCTGCTGTGTCCTGTCACCTCACTGCCCCCCCCCTGCTGTGTCCTGTCACCTCACTGTCCCCCCAGCTGTGTCCTGTCACCTCACAGCCCCCCAGGTGTGTCCTGTCACCTCACTGTCCCCCCTGCTGTGTCCTGTCACCTCACTGTCCCCCCAGCTGTGTCCTGTCACCTCACTGTTCCCCCTGCTGTGTCCTGTCACCTCACTGTCCCCCTAGCTGTGTTCTGTCACCTCACTGTCCCTCCTGCTGTGTCCTGTGACCTCACTGTCCCTCCTGCTGTGTCCTGCACCTCACTGTCCCTCCTGCTGTGTTCTGCCCCTCACTGTCCCTTGTGTTGTCTATTGTCACCTTACTGTCCCTTCTGCTGTGTCCTGTTACCTCACTGTCCCTCCTGCTGTGTCCTGTCACCTCACTGTCCCTTTTGTTGTGTCCTGTCACCTTACTATCTCTCCTGCTGTGTCCTGTCACCTCACTGCCCCCCCTCTCCTGTGTCCTGTCTCATTACTGTCCCTCTTGCTAATATGTCCTGTCACCTCACTGTCCCTCCTGGTAGTGTTTCCTGTCACTTCAGTGCCCCCCCTCTATGTTCTGTGACCTCACTGTCACCCCTGCTAATCTGTCCTGTTACCTTACTGTCCTTACTGCTATGTCCTGCCCCTCACTGTCTCTAGTTCTGTGCCCTGTAACCTCACTGTCCCTCCTGCTGCATCCTGTGACCTCACTGTTCCTCCTGCTGTGTCCTGTCACCTCACTGTCCTTCCTGCTGTGTCCTGTCACCTCATTTTTTCCCTGCTATGTCTGGTTACCTCACTGTCCCTCCTGCTAATGTTTCCTGACAACTCTCTGTCCCTCCTGCTGTGTCCTGTCACCTCACTGTCTCTCCTGCTGTGTCCTGTCACCTCACTGTCCCTCCTGCTGTGTCCTACCACCTCACTGTCCCTCCTGCTGTGTCCTATCACTTCACTGTCCCTCCTGCTGTGTCCTGTCACCTCACTGTCCCTCCTGCTGTGTCCTGTCACCTCACTGTCCCTCCTGCTGTGTCCTGTCACCTCACTGTCTCTCCTGCTGTGTCCTGTCACCTCACTGTCCCTCCTGCTGTGTCCTACCACCTCACTGTCCCTCCTGCTGTGTCCTACCACCTCACTGTCCCTCCTGCTGTGTCCTGTCACCTCACTGTCCCCCCAGCTGTGTCCTGTCACCTCACTGTCCCTCCTGCTGTGTCCTGTTACCTCACTGTCCCTCCTGCTGTGTCCAGCCACCTCACTGTCCCTCCTGCTGTGTCCTATCACTTCACTGTCCCTCCTGCTGTGTCCTATCACCTCACTGTCCCTCCTGCTGTGTCCTATCAAGGCAAGCGTTCCCGGGGCTTCTTGTAACATACGTATCACAGGTAGCTGTCTGAATAACGCCAGGTTCACGCAGCCATAGGCGGAATCCGCTTGCGGAGGCCCGCAGCGGATCCCATCTGTGAGCCCGGCTGTAACCCTGCGTACGGCCGCGTAATGTAAAAAAAGTACTGCGCATGACCGCCCGTGTAAGTACGCAGTTATGCGCAGCACTTTTTTTTTGTTTGCATTTCCCGCACTGTCGCTTAGTGATGACATGGGTACCCGCAGCCCGTATACAAGGTAGTTGCGTATGGGCAGCGGGTATATCCGCGACCACGGAGCACAATGGGCTCTATGTTGCGGATAGCCGCGGTAAAATAGAACCTGCTGCGTTCTCTTTTCTGCGAGTGGATTACACAATTCCGACCCGCTAATGTGAGCGAAATTGTGTAATCCAATGCGATTGATCTGCGTA
Organism: Eleutherodactylus coqui; assembly: GCF_035609145.1. NCBI lineage: Eukaryota > Metazoa > Chordata > Amphibia > Anura > Eleutherodactylidae > Eleutherodactylus > Eleutherodactylus coqui. Next base: position 209,919,538 of record NC_089844.1, on the reverse strand, counting down.
TTACCGCGGATCAGACGCATACGGAATCCGTAATTCCTATCCGGTCATGTGAGACCGACCTATGTTAGAGCGCTACTTTTTTATTACGTGACCGGAGACCGCTCAACGAGGCCACCCGTCACTGCTCCAGGCTCTCGGCGACCGTTGGTCGCTGAGAGCACGGAGATTTTAAATTTCCTGTGCTCCCCGATTCCTGCGCATGTGTCCGGTATTTTGCCGGCGGTCACATGTGCAGAATCCGGGTAAGTTCACAGATGAGGATCGCGTCGGGGTGCAAATACGGAGGCCTCCGGTAAAAAGTTTCATCTTATCTCACCGATCGCATCGGTGAGGGGAGATGAAACTTCAAATTTTTTTTTTACTTTTACGTGATCGCCATTATTGGATAACGGCGAACACGTGACCAGGAACCGCTCACCGCGGCCCCCCGTGATATCTCCATGCTCTTGGCTACGTTTTGTAGCCAGGAGCAGGGAGAATTTAAATTATCCTGGCAATCTACAGCTTTTGCGCATTCGTCCGCCATTTTGGCGACGGGCGCGTGCGCAGAAGCTGGGGTAAGGTCCGTGGATAAATCCGGGGGCCTTATGTACGTACTTTCATCCTCCCTCACGGATGTGATCCGTGAGGGGAGATGAAACGTACGCTTTTTTAACTTTTTTTTACCTTTTTAAAACTTTTTTTTTTTTTTTTACTTTTTTACACATTTTTTTACTTTATATGATCACTGTTATCCATTGGATAACAGTGATCACATGCTGGGTGACATCCCTCTGCTCCAGGCTACACATGGCAGCCAGGAGCAGAGGGACTTTGAATTTCCCGGGGCTCGAGCCCCTCTGTGCACGCGCCCGATGTCAATCATCGGGCGCAGAGGGGGACTTCGGGTCCCGGAACACGGGGGACATCGGCGGACCTGAGGTGAGTATTTTCACCTCCCCTCATGGATCCGATCCATGAGGGGAGGTGAAACTTCTTTTTTTCACAATTTTTTTCACTTTTCCACGATCGCCGTTATCCATTAGATAACGGCGATCGCGATACTGGGGACCGCTCACCGCAGTCCCCGCCGACATCTCCTGCCTCCCAACTACCTACATGAGCCAGGAGCCAGGAGATTTTAAATCTCCCGCGCCGCCGAGCCTTCTGCGCATGCGGCTGACGTAATGCCGCACATGCGCAAAAGACTGGCTTCGGGGCCCGGAGCGGCGGGACAGGGGGAGCAGTGCGGCGGACCTCGGTGAGTATTTTCAGCTGCCCCGATGGATCTTTAACTTTTTTCAAACTTTTATTTACTTTTTTTGCGATCGGCGCTATCCACTGGATAGCGCCGATCGCAATGCCGGGGGGGGGGAGTCCCACAGCCCGGAATGACAGCTCCATGCTGTTGGCTACCTGCGGACACCGACAGCATGGAGCTGTCACGTCCACAGCCCGAGGGGCTTTATTCTCTGTAGGACGCATGTTTTTACGTCCTCAGAGAATAAAGCCCACTTCGGGAGGACGTAAAAAGACTATGGCCCGGTCGTTAAGGGGTTAATGGCCTGGTAGAAGGATTGAGCAATAAAATACCAATATTTGCAGATGACAAAACTATGTAAAGAAATGAACACAAGAGAAGACAGAATGTGGTGACAAGAGGATCTGGATAAGTTGGGGGCAGAAAAGTGGGAAATGAGGTTTAACATTGATAAATGTAAGGTTTTGCACATGGAAAGGGAAATATGTGTCACAATTACACACTACATGGGAAACCACTGGGTAACACTGATGTGGAAAAGGACTTGTGGATTTTAGGGATCTCTAAGCTAAAATGAAGCAACCAGTGTCAGGCAGCTGCTGCCAAGGCAAATAGGATCATAGGGTGCATCAAAAGAGGTCTAAGGGCACATGACGAGAACATTGTTCTTCATCTTTACAAGTCACTGGTCAGAGCACACATGGAATGTACAGATTGGGCATCGGTACTCAAGAAGGACATCAAAGCTGGAGCGGGTACAAGGGCGGGCAACTAAAGTAATAAACGGAATTGGCGGACTACAATACAGAGATTTTTCCCATCATGTATTTATGCCCAGGACTGTCACAAAGGGGCGCTCTCTACGTCTAGAGTAGTGGTTCTCAACGTGGGCGTTATTGCCCCCTGGGGGGCGTTGTTACTTCTCAAGGGGGGCGGTGGAACGAAAAGGCACAACTGGGGGCGTTGGAACATAAAAGGGGCGGTAGGGGGACGTTCTCTGCTTGTTTTGTTGATTTATTTTTGTATAGTAATTACATTTTTCTAAAAATTAGTAGCGAATAAACTGTCCGAAATCAAATCGGGGAAATCTGAAACCGACAAGAACTGAGGCAATGACTTCCATATGAATCACTTCCAAGTAATGGGAGTTGTGTGCAGCCTGCGCGCCTCTCATATAATGTATGACTGTATAAATGTATACTTACAGCTGTTGCAGGTAGGTATCAGCTGTGAAGGACTGCCGGCGAGTATGAAGTAAGATCGACTTCTGATCCCGTTCCGTACAAAGTCTGCACACCCAGGACGTAACTGTATGCCGTGGAGCATGAAAGGGTTAAGATTTTCATTTTAGCTGATACTGAACCATTATGTGGTCTTGTGACCGTGAAAACTGCGATAGACCTTATTCACACAATACTGAAAGCGTCACGTCCGTGTTGGAGAAATACAAGGCTGAGCCGCAGCGTTCTGCCACAGATGTTCATGCAGACCCACATGGAGATTTGGCTCCAGTCAATGGGGACAGCGTGTGTGCGGCCGACTGACGCAGGTTAGCGTTACAGCAGGCTTGCGCATAATTGTTTCCTGGCTCTGCTGTGCCCGTTACATCACCGCCGTCATACCGCCAGAGGGAAACAGTATACATATATACGCTGCATACAGGGTCTGTCTGGTGTTTCAGCTCACCATTTAAAAAAATAGAAGCAAAATACTTAAGGCCTACCACTGGCCTTCGGCCACTTGACTGCTTCTGCGCTGTCAATTCCACTAGCTCAGTCATACGCACCAACGTCTCACTACAGGCTTGCGCAAAATTGTTTCCTGGCTCTGCTGTGCGTTCCGTAAGCGAAGTCAGCCTCCAACCACAGGCCAATAAGCGGCACATTTAATTGCAGCGTTCAGTTTCTGCTCTACTCGTAATACACCATGCTGAGGGGTAGGGGTAGGCCTAGAGGACGCGGGCGAGGACGCAGAGGCCCAAGTCAGGGTGTGGGCACAGGCCGAGCTCCTGATCCAGGTGTATCGCAGCCGACTGCTGCGGGATTAGGAGAGAGGCAAGTTTCTGGTGTCCCCAGATTCATCTCACAATTAATGGGTCCACGCGGTAGACCTTTATTAGAAAATGAGCAGTGTGAGCAGGTCCTGCCGTGGATGACAGAAAGTGCATCCAGCAATATATCGACTACCCAGACTTCTACGCCGTCCACTGCTGCAACTCTGAATCCTCTGACTGCTGCTCCTCCTTCCTCCCAGCCTCCTCACTCCATTACAATGACACATTCTGAGGAGCAGGCAGACTCCCAGGAACTGTTCTCGGGCCCCTGCCCAGAATGGGCAGCAATGGTTCCTCTCCCACCGGAGGAGTTTGTCGTGACCGATGCCCAACCTTTGGAAAGTTCCCGGGGTCCGGGGGATGAGGCTGGGGACTTCCGGCAACTGTCTCAAGAGCTTTCAGTGGGTGAGGAGGACGATGACGAAGAGACACAGTTGTCTATCAGTCAGGTAGTAGAAAGGGCAGTAAGTCCGAGGGAGGAGCGCACAGAGGATTCGGAGGAAGAGCAGCTGGACGATGAGGTGACTGACCCCACCTGGTTTGCTAAGCCTACTGAGGACAGGTCTTCAGAGGGGGAGGCAAGTGCAGCAGCAGGGCAGGTTGGAAGAGGCAGTGCGGTGGCCGGGGTAGAGGCAGGGCCAGACCGAATAATCCACCAACTGTTTCCCAAAGCGCCCCCTCGCGCCATGCCACCCTGCAGAGGCCGAGGTGCTCAAAGGTGCGGCAGTTTTTCACTGAGAGTGCAGACGACCGACGAACTGTGGTGTGCAAGGTTTGTCGCGCCAAGATCAGCCGTGGAGCCACCACCACCAGCCTCACCACCACCAGCATGCGCAGACATATGATGGCCAAGCACCCCACAAGGTGGGACGAAGGCCGTTCACCGCCTCCGGTTTGCACCACTGCCTCTCCCCCTGTGCCCCAACCTGCCACTGAGATCCAACCCCCCTCTCAGGACACAGGCACGACCGTCTCTCGGCCTGCACCCACACCCTCACCTCCGCTGTCCTCGGCCCCATCCAGCAATGTCTCTCAGCGCAGCGTCCAGCCGTCGCTAGCGCAACTGTTTGAGCGCAAGTGCAAGTACGCCGCCGCGCACCCGCACGCTCAAGCGTTAAACAAGCACATAGCCAAATTGATCAGCCTGGAGATGCTGCCGTATAGGCTTGTGGAAACGGAGGCTTTCAAAAACATGATGGCGGCGGCCCCGCGCTACTTGGTTCGCAGTCGCCACTACTTTTCCCGATGTGCCGTCCCAGCCCTGCACGACCACGTCTCCCGCAACATTGTACGCGCCCTCACCAACGCGGTTACTGCCAAGGTCCACTTAACAACGGACACGTGGACAAGCACAGGCGGGCAGGGCCACTATATCTCTCTGACGGCACATTGGGTGAATTTAGTGGAGGCTGGGACCGAGTCAGAGCCTGGGACCGCTCACGTCCTACCCACCCCCAGAATTGCGGACCCCAGCTCGGTGCTGGTATCTGCGGCGGTGTATGCTTCCTCCACTAAACCATCCTCCTCCTCCTACGCAACCTCTGTCTCGCAATCAAGATGTGTCAGCATCAGCACGTCGCCAGCAGTCGGTGTCGCGCGGCGTGGCAGCACAGTGGTGGGCAAGCGTCAGCAGGCCGTGCTGAAACTACTCAGCTTAGGAGAGAAGAGGCACACGGCCCACGAACTGCTGCAGGGTCTGACACAGCAGACCGACCGCTGGCTTTCGCCGCTGAGCCTCCAACCGGGCATGGTCGTGTGTGACAACGGCTGTAACCTGGTGGCGGCTCTGCAGCTCGGCAGCCTCACGCACGTGCCATGCCTGGCCCACGTCTTTAATTTGGTGGTTCAGCGCTTTCTGAAAAGCTACCCACGCTTGTCAGACCTGCTCGGAAAGATGCGCCGGGTCAGCGCACATTTCCGCAAGTCCAAGACGGACGCTGCCACCCTGCGGACCCTGCAACATCGGTTTAATCTGCCAGTGCACCGACTGCTGTGCGACGTGCCCACACGGTGGAACTTTACGCTCCACATGTTGGCCAGGCTCTATGAGCAGCGTAGAGCTATAGTGGAATACCAACTCCAACATGGGTGGCGTAGTGGGAGTCAGCCTCCTCAATTCTTTACAGAAGAGTGGGCCTGGTTGGCAGACATCTGCCAGGTCCTTGGAAACTTTGAGGAGTCTACCCAGATGGTGAGCGGCGATGCTGAAATCATTAGCGTCACCATTCCTCTGCTATGCCTCTTGAGAAGTTCCCTGCAAAGCATAAAGGCAGACGCTTTGCGCTCGGAAACGGAGGCGGGGGAAGACAGTATGTCGCTGGATAGTCAGAGCACCCTCATGTCTATATCTCAGCGCGTTGAGGAGGAGGAGCATGAGGAGGAGGGGGAAGAGACAGTTTGGCCCACTGCTGAGGGTACCCATGCTGCTTGCCTGTCATCCTTTCAGCATGTATGGCCTGAGGAGGAGGAGGATCCTGAAAGTGATCTTCCTAGTGAGGACAGCCATGTGTTGCATACAGGTACCCTGGCACACATGGCTGACTTCATGTTAGGATGCCTTTCTCGTGACCCTCGCGTTACACGCATTCTGGCCACTATGGATTACTGGGTGTACACACTGCTCAACCCACGGTATAAGGAGAACCTTTCCACTCTCATACCCGAAGAGGAAAGGGGTTCGAGAGTGATGCTATACCACAGGACCCTGGCGGACAAACTGATGGTAAAATTCCCATCCGACAGTGCTAGTGGCAGAAGGCGCAGTTCCGAGGGCCAGGTAGCAGGGGAGGCGCGAAGATCAGGCAGCATGTACAGCACAGGCAGGGGAACACTCTCCAAAGCCTTTGCCAGCTTTATGGCTCCCCAGCAAGACTGTGTCACCGCTCCCCAGGCAAGGCTGAGTCGGCGGGAGCACTGTAAAAGGATGGTGAGGGAGTACGTAGCCGATCGCATGGCCATCTTCCATGACGCCTCTGCCCCCTACAACTACTGGGTGTCAAAGCTGGACACGTGCCCTGAACTCGCGCTGTATGCCCTGGAGGTGCTTGCTTGTCTTGCGGCTAGCGTCTTGTCAGAGAGGGTGTTTAGTGTGGCTGGGGGAATCATCACGGATAAGCGTACCCACCTGTCAACCGACAGTGCCGACAGGCTTACACTCATCAAGATGAACAAAGCCTGGATTTCCCCAGACTTCTGTTCTCCACCAGCGGACAGCAGCGATACGTAAGCAATACGTAGGCGGCACCCGCGGATGGAAGCATCGTTCTCTATCACCATAAAAAACGGGGAGCTTTTAGCTTCATCAATCTGTGTATTATATTCATCCTCCTCCTCCTGCTCCTCCTCCTGAAACCTCACGTAATCACGTCGAACGGGCAATTTTTCTTAGGCCCACAAGGCTCAGTCATATTACTTTTGTAAACAATGTTTATACGTTTCAATTCTCATTAAAGCGTTGAAACTTGCACCTGAACCAATTTTTATTTTAACTGGACTGCCTCCAGGCCTAGTTACAAACTAAGCCACATTAACCAAAGCGATTAATGGGTTTCACCTGCCCTCTTGGTTGGGCATGGGCAATTTTTCTGAGGTACATTAGTACTGTTGGTACAGCAATTTTTTTTGGAGCCCTCGCCTACAGTGTAATCCTAGTAATTTTTAGCCCACCTGCATTAAACCTGACATTACCTCAGCTGTGCTGGGCACTGCAGTGGGATATATTTATGTACCGCCGGTGGCTTCCTGGGACCCACGCATGCTGTCGGTCCACACGGAGTTGTAACTGCATGTGTCCACTTCTAAAGAACCCCAGTCTGACTGGGGCATGCAGTGTGTGCCGAAGCCCACCTGCATTAAACCTGACGTTACCTCAGCTGTGATGGGCACTGCAATGGGATATATTTATGTACCGCCGGTGGCTTCCTGGGACCCACCCATGCTGTGGGTCCACAGGGACTTCACATTAGGGATTTGTACCTGCCAGTGTCTATGTATTAAAAACCACGGTCAGACTGGGGCATGCAGTGTGGGCCGAAGACCACCTGCATTTAATCGGACGTTACCTCAGCTGTGCTGGGCACTGCAATGGGATACATTTATGTACCGCCGATGGGTTCCAGGGAGCCACCCATGCTGTGGGTCCACAGGGACTTCAGATTAGGGATTTGTACCTGCCAGTGTTTATGTATTAAAAACCACGGTCAGACTGGGGCATGCAGTGTGGGCCGTAGACCACCTGCATTTAATCGGACGTTACCTCAGCTGTGTTGGGCACTGCAATGGGATATACTTATGTACCGCCGGTGGCTTCCTGGGACCCACCCGTGCTGTCGGTCCACACGGAGTTGTAACTGCATGTGTCTACTTATAAAGAACCCCAGTCTGACTGGGGCATGCAGTGTGGGCCGAAGCCCACCTGCATCAAACCTGACGTCACCTCAGCTGTGCTGGGCACTGCAGTGGGATTTATATATGTACCACCGGTGGGTTCCAGGGAGCCACCCATGCTGTGGGTCCACAGGGACTTCACATTGGGGATTTGTACCTGCCTGTGTCTATGAATTAAAAACCCCGGTCAGGTTGGGGCATGCAGTGTGGGCCGAAGCCCACCTGCATGTAATCTGACGTTAGCTTTGCTGTCCAGGGCACTGCAATGGGATATATTTATGTACTGCCGGTGGCTTCCTGGGACCCACCCATGCTGTCGGTCCACACGGAGTTGTAACTGCATGTGTCCACTTATAAAGAACCCCAGTCTGACTGGGGCATGCAGTGTGGGCCGAAGCCCACCTGCATTAAACATCACATTACCTCAGCTGTGCTGGGCACTGCAATGGGATTTATTTATGTACCGCCGGTGGGCTCCAGGGAGCCACCCATGCTGTCGGTCCACACGGACTTCACAATAGGGATTTGTACCTGCCTGTGTCTACTTATAAAAAAACTCAGTCTGACTGGGGCATACAGTGTGGGCCGAAGCCCACCTGCATTTAATCTGACGTAAACTCTGCTGTCCAGGGCACTGCAATGGGATACATTTATGTACAGCCGGTGGGTTCCAGGGAGCCACCCATGCTGTGGGTGCACACGGAATTCCCATTGCGGAGTTGTACCTGCCTGTGACTATTTATAAAAAAACCCGGTCTGACTGGGGCATGCAGACACCTTGACAGAATAAATAGTGTGTGGCACATGGGTTCCCCATTTCTATGCCCACGTGTGCAGCTCCTGATGGAGGTGGCACAGGATTGGATTTCTCATTGCTTCTGTACAGCATTGTGGGCTATTGCCCCGCCCCTTTTAAAGAGGGTCACTGCCTCGCCCTGCCAACCCTCAGGCAATGCAATGGGATATATTTATGTACCGCCGGTGGGTTCCAGGGAGGCACCCATGCTGTCGGTCCACACGGAGTTGTAACTGCATGTGTCCACTTCTAAAGAACCCCAGTCTGACTGGGGCATGCAGTGTTGGCCGAAGCCCACCTGCATTAAACCTGACGTTACCTCAGCTGTGATGGGCACTGAAATGGGATATATTTATGTACCGCCGGTGGCTTCCTGGGCCCCTCCCATGCTGTCGGTCCACACGGAGTTGTAACTCCATGTGTCCACTTCTAAAGAACCCTAGTCTGACTGGGGCATGCAGTGTGGGCGGAAGACCACCTGCATTTAATCGGACGTTACCTCAGCTATGATGGGCACTGCAATGGGATACATTTATGTACGGCCGGTGGGTTCCAGGGAGCCACCCATGCTGTGGGTGCACACGGAATTCCCATTGCGGAGTTGTACCTGCCTGTGACTATTTATAAAAAACCCCGGTCTGACTGGGGTATGCAGACACCTTGACAGAATGAATAGTGTGTGGTACATGGGTTCCCCATTGCTATGCCCACGTTTGCAGCTCCTGATGGAGGTGGCACAGGATTGGATTTCTCATTGCTTCTGTACAGCATTATGGGCTATCGCCCCGCCCCTTTTAAAGAGGGGCGCTGCCTGACCGTGCCAACCCTCTGCAGTGTGTGCCTCCGGTTCCTCCTCATGGCAGACGCGCTTATAAATAGACATGAGGGTGGTGTGGCATGAGGGCAGCTGAAGGCTGCGCAGGGACACTTTGGTGTGCGCTGTGGACACTGGGTCATGCGGGAGGGGGGGGGGGTTGGGCAGCATGTAACCCAGGAGAAGTGGCAGTGGAGTGTCATGCAGGCAGTGATTGTGCTTTGTTGGAGGTAGTGTGGTGCTTAGCTAAGGTATGCCTTGCTAATGAGGGATTTTCAGAAGTAAAAATTGTTGGGAGAGGGGGGGCCACTCTTGCCGCTATTGTGGCTTAATAGTGGGACCTGGGAACTTGAGATGCAGCCCAACATGTAGCCCCTTGCCTGCCCTATCCGTTTCTGTGTCGTTCCCATCACTTTCTTGAATTTCTCAGATTTTCACAAATGAAAACCTTAGCGAGCATCGGCGATATACAAAAATGCTCTAGTCGCCCATTGACTTCAACGCTGTTCGTTACTCGAAACGAACCCTCGAGCATCGCGAAAAGTTCGGCTCGAGTAACGAGCACCCGAGCATTTTGGTGCTCGCTCATCTCTATTTATGACCTAAAATATCCTTCCTCTCCAGAAAGACATCAAGTCCCCTTTGAAACTCCTCTACGGATTTTGCCATCACTATGTCCTCAGGCAGAGAGTTCCACAGTCTAACTGCTCTAACAGTAAAGAAAACTTTTCTATGTTGGTGATGAAACCTGCATTCTTCTAAGCGTAGCGGATGCCCTCTTGTTAGCGTCGTGGTCCTGGGTGTAAACAGATCCTGGGAGAGATCCATGTGTTGTCCCCTCATGTATTTATACATGGTTATTTGGTCGCCCCTTAACCTTCTTTTTTCTAGAGTAAATAGTCCCAGTTTTGGTGCCTCTCTGGGTATTCCAGTCCCGTCATTCCATGTACTAGCTTAGTCGCTCTTCTTTGAACCCCCTCCAATACCGTAACATCTTTCCTGAGCACAGTACGTTTTTTCTCTTTTTTTAAACCTCCTTCTTAGGGCTGCCACCCACTTGCGATTGCGTTTTTTGTTAACGCGATTGTCAATGGGACTTTCTAATGTTAAAAACGCAACGCAATGCACCAAAAACGCAATTGCGTTTTTTACAATAGAAAGTCCCATTGACAATCGTGTTAACAAAAAACGCAATTGCAAGTGGGTGGGAGCCCACCTTCTTTCAAAAATGGAGGCAGGAACACCAACTATATGTTCCCAAGGCTGGTCAACACAAAGTCCGTAATTCCAAGCTTGCTGGTCATCTTGGGGTCACAAAGACTTTAGAACTTCATTCTTTCTGGTGACCCGACTGCAGGAGGGATGTGAAGAGTTATGATAAATGTGAAGGAACAAGATGCCACGAGCTCACCCTCTGGGTGTCCGGACTCGAACCCAGAACCTCTTGTTCTCCAGGCAGCAGCTGTCTCCCCTGGGATATCCAGGATTTGGACATTTCCTTGCTGAAATCTCTCCTCTGCCTTTCATCCTCAGTCTAACGGTCAGACCGAGATAACAAATCAGACTCTGGAGCAGTATCTCCGCTGCATCATCTCCCATGTTCAGAATGACTTGGTTAATTTTTTTCTACAGTGGAATTCACCTACAACAATGCCCAACACAGCTCAGCCGCCGAGAGCCCATTCTATGCTAACTACGGGATACATCCTCTCTTTATTCCGGGCCTTCCTATCAACACTCCTGTCCCGACGGCCAATCACAAACTGTTGGTGTTGGCTGAAAGCCATAGGAAATTGAAGGAGACCTACAAGAGAGCAGCAGATAGACACCGCTAGACGCCCCTATCTTCCAGGTTGGTGATAAAGTATGGTTGGCAACCACAAAAGATCCATGTACCCTCTCTCAAGCTTGGGCAAATATTTATTGGGCCCTTCCAGATCACCGCGAGGATCAGCCAGGTGGCTTTCCGTTTAATGTTCCCAGACAGCCTGAGGTTCTATCCTGTCTTTCACTTGTCCTTGCTAAAACCTTTCCAGGACAACACGTTTTTGGGAAGAAGCCAGCCACCTCCTCCATCAGTGAGGGTCCAATGAGAGGAAGAGTTCGTGGTGGAGATTTTGGACTCAAGAATCACACAGAGGTAAATTGCAATACCTTGTTAAAAAGAAGGGTTATAGCTCAGAGGAGTACCAATGTCTATGCTCCCAGGCTCACAAACAAGTTCAATCACAGGTACCCGGGAAAGCCGACCCTTAGGATGTCCAGAGGCCATCCTAGAAGAAGGGGGTTACTATCAGGACTTGAATCCAGGACCTCCTGCTCCTAGATCGGCAGCTCTCCCTGCTGCGCTATTCTTTGGACAAGATCTTTAGCTTTGTACCTGGATCCTGCTATCCAGTCTCTGTTCTGGATCCGCCCTATCCCTGATTAGGCTTACTATATAAACATGGCTCTGATCCCTCCTTCCTTACGTGATTATTGTGCTCCAAGCCTTGGTCAAGCTCCACCTCTGCGATTCTACTGAAACCTTCTGATACAGACCCCTGGCTTCCCTTATTACTACACTACCCACCTCATCCATCTGTACTGCAAACTGAGAACCTCCTGTTGCTGACTCCTGGCTCTTCCCTGACTACTCTCTAGACCTGCGGCTAATACACCAGAGGCTCCAACCCAGTTTCTGAAACTGCTACACTGAGGGGAATGTAGTTAGTTTGGAATTATGATACTTTTACTAGAGAGTTTGATGTTATGTTTAAAGGGGTTGTGCCACAATTACAAGCTCTCCACTATCCACAGGATAGGGGATAATTTGCTGATCAGTAAGGGTTTCTTACAGCTGATACTCCCACCGATCTCGAGAACGGGATTCCCTCCCATGTCCTGGGATTCATTTCAGTAGGGTTGATAAAAATACCCAAACGACACCCGCTCAGCTATCTCCGTAGTCCCATTGAAAGTCAATGGAGTGCTAGTGTGCTTGCACTACCAATTCTCCATTCGGTGTCTTCCTCACTGCAGGGTGTGCGGTAACCTGGCAGTGCAGATGAGAGCGTATACTCCCCGATCTGGAGATCGGCAGTGGTGAGACTCTCACTGATCAGCAAGTTATCTCTGTGGATAGGGAGGGGACAACTTGGAATTGTGGTATGTGATTCAATGTGTAAAAGATTATGAAACGGGCAACAAGGCATTTTGAGTAGTGGGGCTAGGTGCCAACTAGAGATTACGTGAGATAGAGATGTACCTTTTGCACTTATGTTGCATTAAGTCTGCAATGACGTAGAGCTCCTAAATTGGTGATGTATCCTGGCACCTACAGTGATGTTGCCATGCCATAGTATTTCAAGAATGTAGTACGGAGTAGGACGATGAATATGCAGTACTATGAGGACAGTGGTTAGTCAGGATTTAAGTTCGAGGTGCCTTGTCTCAACAAAATGTTTCCCTTATATTGATATTAGGATATAAATTCTGGTTAAACTCTTACGTAACATTTAATGTAATAGTGCCCTACTATGTAGCGCAACCAGTTAACCGTCACCTTTGTTCAGTAAAGTTAATATTTTTGTTAAAAAATTGTTGCCTTTTCAGAAACAGCAAATTTGGGCCATAATCGTCCCATGTACTCACGGCCTCCGACGGGGCACAGAGAGAGAGCGCACATTTGTCTGAGTTGTTTGGTTTTTAGCAGAACTGAAAACCAAGCAACTGGCGAGCCGTGTATACAAGAGCCGCTCAATGCTTGAGCATCCCTGTTTACTGTGAATGGTCCGGGTGACTAGAATGATCTGTGGCCCACTCCAACTCCATTCACTTGAATGACTGTCTCTCCTGTGCAATCTGCATCTCTTACATGTATATTTCCCACAGACTTGCTGTGGATTTAACACAATGCAAAGGGAGAAATCAGATGGAAATCCACATCAAAATTCTCATCTAATGGCTCACTCACACGGACAGAAGTTGCCTGCGTTTTGCGTGCATAAAATACGCAGTACACAGCAAATACTCATATATGCTTGTCAATATCAGTGTGTATTACCCACGCAATATGTACAAAAATAGTATATGCTGGGTTTTTTTTTTACACATGTATCATGGTTGTGAGTGACGCAGTAGAATTCGATAGGTTTCTAGCACGCATAATAAGCAGGCGACATATGCCCACACGAGTGAGCCCTAAAGGCTGTCGGCACACAGCGCTAAACAGTCCGTCCCTGGGTTCCGATTTATAATGGGGTTTCTTAAAGGGCCCGCTTGCGCTCCCTAATCTCGTCCCCCACCAATCACCAGCTTTCCCTGCTATATTAAGCATCCTTCCCTTATGGAGAATGCCTAAGCAATTTGGTTTCATTACCCATTTGTAACAAAGCCTGCGTTTATGAATGTGCTTGTTCTGACCTTTTGTCTGACTCTGACTATTCTGACTTCTGTGTTCCCTGACCATGGGTCTGTATTCTGGCCTTTGATATTGCTTGCTGCCTGCCCTGACCTTCAGCCTGGACCTTGTTATTACATCTGTGCCGCTAGCCCTGACAACAGCCTGTATTCCTGTAAGACTCTTGTTCAGACCTACAGGTACCGCGACGCGGCCCAGTGCAGCGTGATGGCTTAGGAATCCCATAGTAAAGTTGGTATCCCACTTGGAGCAGTCAGATGTGATAACTGGTGTTCCCCAGGTCCTGCCACCTCAGACATCCAACAAGCAAACCGCTGTGTGGCAAGGCGGTCCACATCCATCTGCCTGAAAGTTTGCTTCGCCGATGCATCCCGCTGGTGCTGCAAATACATTTGATCCAGCCATGTGTGGTCGCGCATTCCAAGACCAAGTTTCACGGATCCTGCAGACTGTCGCAACGTGCCTTGATTTCTTGAAAAATGTTGAGTCTTCACAATCTGCAATTCAAGTTGCTAAAGAAGTAGTCACCCAGCTTACCAGCCTATTAATGATTCAACTGGCCACTCAATCTACGTCTCTGCTTTCTGCTCCCACCACCGGACTTCAGCTATTGCCGTCACACTTTGATGGAGACCCTCAAGTCCTGCCGAGGATTTTTGAACTAGTGTCAAATACATTTTAAACTCACACCTGCACAATACCCTAGTGATTGTAGTAAAATTGCATTTATTATTACTTTATTGTCTGGTGAAGCCGTAGCCTAGGCTATACCCTTATGGGAGCGCAAGAGTTCTACGACTACTGATCTCCTGGCTTTCTTGATCACATATCGTTCTGTATTTGAGAAACCTGGACAACGTTCTTCAGCTACATCCGTTCTCCTGCGCCTATGCAAAGATGGTCAGCCAGTATGCTATAAAAATTTGTACACTGTTCGCATTACCAGAATGGAATAGCATTCTGGGAGAGGCTTTCCGGTAGAATAAAAGATGAGTTGACTGGCAGAGATGTTCCTGAAGGACCTCATCTCCTCGGCTTCCAGAATTGATATTCAGAGAAAGCCTACAGATAATCTCTTGTGTGAAAAAGAAAAATTGTTCATTCTGCAGTTTCTCTGGACCACTTCAGCCTCCTCCTCCTGCACTTTCCCTGGATAAACCTATGGAGGTAGAAAGAACAAAGCTTTCGTCTGAGGAAGGCCTCAGAAGGCAAATACAAAACGTATGCCTCTATGGTGGTCATGATGGACACTTCCTGAGGCCATTAGAAGAGACTGCTCTAGGTGACACTGAGTCCTCTCCAAAGTTCCTGCATCCTGACCTGTGGTGACTTCCAGTTCTCTAAGGAGGCATACCTGGACTCCAGTTTTGCCATAATCTTCATCCACCAAGACTTGATGGTCCAGCACAAGATACCGGCGGTACCCTTGTAGAAGCTCATTTCCCCTGCCTGATGTCATCAGGTTTGTCACTGTGCCTCTGGAACTGCATATCGGAGATCTGCACAATGAGATTTCCTTGCTGGTTTTAGCCAGGTCCATAAACTCAATGTTTTCTGCACTTTGTTGGCTTCATCTGTATTCTTGAGTCATCAACTGGCATACTGAGCAGATCTCCCATTGAGGTCCCTACACCCACTGTCTGCACTCTGTTGTTCCAGTCCTTAAAGGAGTTGTCCCGCGAAAGCAAGTGGGGTTATACACTTCTGTATGGCCATATTAATGCACTTTGTAATGTACATTGTGCATTAATTATGAGCCATACAGAAGTTATCAGAAGTTATTCACTTACCTGTTCCGTTGCTGGCGTCCTCGTCTCCATGGTGCCGTCTAATTTTCAGCGTCTAATCGCCGGATTAGACGTGCTTGCGCAGTCCGGTCTTCTTCTTTTCTGAATGGGGCCGCTCGTGCCGGAGAGCGGCTCCTGGTAGCTCCGCCCCGTCACGTGCCGATTCCAGCCAATCAGGAGGCTGGAATCGGCAATGGACCGCACAGAAGCCCTGCGGTCCACCGAGGGAGAAGATCCCGGCGGCCATCTTCACCAGGTAAGTAAGAAGTCACCGGAGCGCGGGGATTCGGGTAAGCACTGTCCGGTTTTCTTTTTTAACCCCTGCATCGGGTTTGTCTCGCGCCGAACGGGGGGCTGTTGAAAAAAAAAAAAACCCGTTTCGGCGCGGGACAACCCCTTTAAACCACAACTTCATCGAGCTTCCAGGTCTACCTCAAAAATATGCTGATTGCAGAAGTGTTCAGTAAAAAAGAGGCCGAGACCCCGCGACCACCCAGACCATGCGATTGTCCACTCTACCTCCTGCCAGGCGCATCGCCTCCTAGAGGTCACGTTTATCCATTTTAATTATCTATTCCGGAGACTCAAGTCATGTCTGAGTACATCCAGGAAAATTTATTGAAAAAGATGTAAAAGAGTTTGTCTCTGTGTGCCACACCTGTCTAACAGCTTCCTCTTACCGACGAACGACGCGTTGATTGTAGATGGGCGGGACCATTGTTTGGTCATGTGATAATGATAACACGGGGGAGGCACCATCTCACCGTACTATATGTTACACATAATACTCCAGGACAAACCTTTCACCGCACGGTCCTGTGGTTACATACATGATCATGTTTGAATGTATGGATTAGCGGTGCTACATCTTGATTAATCACCTGATTAATCTATTTAGACATCACTATAGAACTAATTGGTTGCCATGGAGACCTTTGGATGTTTGTGTGGGCGGGATGAACATGATTGGTCAATTACAGGACACTCCCTTTTAGGGGCTGCACCACTTCACCACTATTTAAGAGCATGAGGTCTGTGAGCTCAGTATGCTGTCAGTCCACCACCAGGGCTGACATGCCGCCGTTTTTTTCATTTATTTTGTTTTCATTTTGGATTTAGCTGGCGCCGTTAGCTATTTAGCTGTACTAGAAGTTATTATCCAGTTTCTGGCTGAGCTTATTTCAGTGACCAGCTGGCATCATACTTACTCCAGATATCTTAGTGGAGGGTTCAGTTTGGATCACATGCATTAAAATATAACGGCATGACTAAGATTAGGACTTCTTATTCTATCATACTAGTCCTTATCAACGAGGGGGATTGATTGCCTATCTTCTACTCCTTTCAGCGTTTAGCTGCACGAAATTGCGGTCTGTTTTAGGATCTACCAACTGATATATATATATCTTTAACCATCGTCCAGTTCATCTGGACTTATATCTTTTGGATTGCTATTATCCTCTTACTCAGATATGCAACTTTTTTAGGCACTATCTGGTCTAACTAAAGCTAATCTCTCTATATATTAATCTTCTAAGTCACTATCCGGTTCATTACAACTGGAACCATCCAATTTTTCTTGCCCCTGAGGAACCCTTTAATGGGGGAAACGCGTAGGGATTAACTTACCGTTCAGGTCTCTTTGTAGACGTCACCCAGCTATCGGGTAGACACTTGTGCTGTAATCGCTGTAAACAACCAAGATATCTGTTACGTTCTGGACTGATTGAACTAGTTGGTTGAGCGCCCACCGTTGGCACTTAACCAAATCAGTCGTTATCTTAGTGCTTTAGTGGCTCTAAACTGATTATTTTCAACAATCCTTTCTCTATTTGTAAATACATGTATATGTTTGTCCTTCTATACCTTTTTAATTAATTAGAATAAAAGTTATATTTTAGGATTCTTTAAGGTCCAACCAAGTAAGCTTCTCGATATATACAATTCTTGGACTCACACTGCCGCTGTGAAATTCACACCTGTGCCAGGAACAAACCTTCACTTCGGCGCCCAGGCGAATTACTTCACCCTCTGCCAGTCCCACAGTCAGTCTGGTTACATGTTCAATGGACTTTATTAGGATTTTCCGAATTCTTGTGGTCACACTGTGATTCGGGTAGTAGATGACAAATTCTCCAAGATGGCTCACTTTGTTCCTCTTCCTGGCATGCCCTCTGCCTCCCACCTGGCACATTTGTTTGTGGCACATTCTGGGAGAGTGCGCCCAGTGATGTTACAGTACAGAGATAACGCAGTAAGATAACAGTAGGTGGATAATGTAAAGTGTTATATTCTAGAGAATGGGGCCTTTTTCAGTTCATATACCGAAATTGGACAAAATCACATTGAGTGTATTTTCAGTCCATCAGAAAAATGACAGCAGGCACTTTGGACTGATGAGCTAAAATGTGAAATATTTGTCTGTAGCTGTCAGAACATTCTGCTGAGATCTGTTGTTCTACATGGGTTTTCAGCAGCTCAGCTCCACAGCTGGTGATCGATTGAGCTGGCTATGTGTGGATTGATTCAGCCAGTTCCCCGGATCTGCTGCTCATATATAACAGCTCCTCTGCTGCTCTTCCCTTTGTTCGGTGTGTTCAGTCTGAACAGTGTTATGCTCCTGTGTGTCAGTGCAGCTTCTTGTGTGATCAGTGTCATGTTCCTGCATGTCTGTGCAGTTTGCCTTTTGGGTAGTGTGAACTGCGTCCTGCTGTGGATCCTTCATTATCTAGGATGAGGTAGGTCCCTAGGTTCCAGTGCAGGGTCATCCCTATCGGAACAATTGACCAGCATGCAGGCAGGTTTTCCTAGGGGTTAGTTGTCTCATTAGTGTAGGGACCTACAAGACAACCAGGACCCGCGAAGTGGGCTCGCAGGCTTAAGTATCTTGGCCAAAATATGAACTAATACCTAGTACCTGCTAGTTATTCCACCTAGCTATGCGTGCAGGTGTTTTGTGCGCTTGGCAGTCTTTGGTTTATGCCTGTCTTTGAGTATGGAGTCTGTTTCTCAGTGTCCGTATTCTGTCTGGGTTCCTGAGTTCTGTCTCTGCATCTGAGTTCTATTAGTTTCATCTGATTATGGATTTTGTCAGTACGTCTGATTCTCGGTTCTGTCTGTTATGGGAATAATATCATATTCCATGTACTCCACTGTTTGCTCCAAATTGGTTATAAGTTGCATGCATGCAAATGTAGTCTGACTCCCGTAGGTCATTCTCTAATACACTTCTGGTTTATTCATATCATAACGGTACAGATATAGTTGAACATGACACATCAATACCCATGTACGCCCCCCAACATCATAACAACTCATGATTGGCTTAGTATGTAATGACACTAATGTTAACGCCCCAGGTGTATGCCACTACCAAACACGTAATTTGTAAGACTCAACTATCATAGGCTTTAATATCTCTGCCTGAACCATAGGAGAGAGAGGAGATAAGAAGCAGCTCTCCTAGATAAGTTTCCTGTGAGAAAGAAGCGCAGGGGTGTATAGCTTAACATTCTGCTTGCACATACCAGTGTATAATATTGAGCTCGTTAACCATTTAACTGCTAGCTATTTCCTATGAAGGTGTGTGTGTGTGTGTATATATATATATATTTGCCTAGGCTGATGTAAGAAATATATATATTATTACTCTAACATGTCTAAATTCCCGAGGTTGGCCGGTTGGAAGATGTAACAGAGTGAGCACGACTTAGGTGGGAGCTATGTGTGTCAACAGAATATAATTGTACTCTCATGAGTATTAAGGACATAACAGTATGCACGTTTCGGGTGGAGGTTATTCGTTTAGTTTGGTCCCCTCCTCTGTGTGCGTGGTATGTTTGTTCTGGTGTCCAATTCTTGAGTTCCTGTCTGAACTGCCTGTGGCAGAATGTGCACTCTCTAGACGGGAGGTATGAGTAGCGTTTGTTCTGCTCCCCTGTGTGTGGGTTATGCCTTAGTTCTGTTCCGTCTCCCTTTCTATCATTCGCGTTGGTTCTGTTACGTCTTCCAAACGACCGAACTCCAGAACTCAGACAGAACTTAGACAACATACCAGAACTCAGACAGAATACGGACACCGAGAAACTTCACACTCGCCAAAACGATGAACTAAGACAGAACACGGAAATAGCGAAACAGACTTCACGGACAGACTTTAATACTCACCGACAGGTGAACTCAGACAGAACCGCAGGACTGAGAGACGGACTACATTTTTGCAGACTGGCATTAAACAAAGACTTCCAAGCGCACAAAACACTCACCTGCACACAAAGCCAGGTGGAATAACTGTAGGCGGCACAATAATGAGCGTCTGCTGGCAGCAGTGAAGTATGGGGGAGTGCGGTACAATAATGAGTGTCTGCAGGCAGCAATGAGGCATGGGGGGAGTGCGGTACAATAATGAGTGTCTGCACGCAGCAGTGAAGCATGGTGGAGAGCGGTACAATAATGAGTGTCTGCAGGCAGCAGTGAAGCATGGGGGAGAACGGTACAATAAGTGTCTGCAGGCAGCAGTAAAGCATGGGGGAGAGCGGTACAATAATGAATGTCTGCAGGCAGCAGTGATGCATGGTGGAGAGCGGTACAAAAATGAGTGTCTGCATGCAGCAGTGAAGCATGGGGGAGAACAGTACAATAAGTGTCTGCAGGCAGCAGTAAAGCATGGGAGAGAGCGGTACAATAATGAGTGTCTGCAGGCAGCAGTGAAGCATGGGGGAGAGCGGTATAATAATGAATGTCTGCAGGCAGCAGTGAGGCATGGGGGAGTGCGGTACAATAATGAGTGTCTGCAGGCAGCAGTGAAGCATGGTGGAGTGCGGTACAATAATGAGTGTCTGCAGGCAGCAGTGAAGCATGGTGGAGAGCGGTACAATAATGAGTGTCTGCAGGCCGCAGTGAAGCATGGTGGAGAACGGTACAATAAGTGTCTGCAGGCAGCAGTGAAGCATGGGGGAGAGCGGTATAATAATGAATGTCTGCAGGCAGCAGTGAGGCATGGGGGAGTGCGGTACAATAATGAGTGTCTGCAGGCAGCAGTGAAGCATGGTGGAGTGCGGTACAATAATGAGTGTCTGCAGGCCGCAGTGAAGCATGGTGGAGAACGGTACAATAAGTGTCTGCAGGCAGCAGTAAAGCATGGGGGAGTGCGGTACAATAATGAGTGTCTGCAGGCAGCAGTGAAGCATAGGGGAGTGCGGTACAAATCTCATTCACAAAAAATCTCATGTTTGCAACTGCGATATTGGTTCAAGTGTCTAAAACAGATACTGCACACGCCTCTGTAAATACAGACTTAGGCCGCCTTCAGACAGGCGGGTCGGACTCCGCATGCGGGACTCCCACAGCGGAGTTTGACCTGGTGCCCAGCCAGTGACACCTGCATACCTGTCCGGCGGCTTCTGTACAGCGCTGTGGATGTGCCGACCGGAACCCCGCCGCACATGCGCAGTGGCCACCGTCGCTCTGCAGTGATGCATAGCCCGCAATGTAACCAGTCACACAGCCGCTTGTAAAAACCTGCGGTTTTTAATGTTGTGTTTCCTGCGGTTTCAGCTGGGTCGTCAGGCATTTTTATGGTGTTTGACAGCATTTTCAGCAGTTATAGACGCAGCCAAGCAAGCTGATAATGCCAGAAGTGAAAACGCTGCTGAAACGCGTGAACCACATCATACCGGGTTTTTAGCTGAAATTGCATCTCATTCGTTTCAATGGGCAAAGCATCGTGTTGTAAAAATGCAGAAACCCATGAAAAATGCAACGTTTTAAGGCTGGTCTGAGAAGCCCCGGTGACATCAGTGGTTGGGATTGACAGCGTTTAGCGCCATGCGGAAAACACAGCGGTAAATGATGAAAAAAAAATCACCAGATGAGCGTATTTTACCCATATGTGGTCCGTTTTTGTATGGAACTAATGTAAGGTAATAGGACGATTCGCATGGCCGTATTTTTCAAGGCCGTTTTTTAACCCCTTACAGGTGTGGCCCTTTTTATTTCTGCATCGCGGTCGCTGTCTGCGGGGCGAGTTGTATTTTTCACTGGCTCTATGTAATGTACCACATAATGGACTGAAAAATGTCTGAAAAGTGAAATGAAAAAAAAAACTATGTAATTTATCCATCGTTGGGGCGTATTGTTGTTACGGCGTGCACACTGCGACAAAACTGACATCACTTTCCTTTACGGGTCGGTACGATTATAACAATGCCAACTTTATAGAGTGGTTTTTGCTGCACTTTTAACCCCTTCCCGCTGCAGGGCGTAAGTTTACGTCCTGGCAGCCTGGTACGTCCCGCAACAGGATGTAAACTTACGTCCTGGAGATAGCGCGGGATCACATATTATCCCGCAGCCGGAGCCGGCTGTCAGTCACAACCGGCGTCCCGCTACAACAGCGGGGGGGCATCGGAGTTGCGCCCCCGCTGTTAACCCCTTCCCTGCCGCGATCTAAGTAGATCGCGGCAGGGAAAGAGTTCACAGAGGGAGCGCGGCTCCCTCTGTGTCTCCGGCTGGAACTCGCTATGTCATCGTGAGAGCCCGGCCTGTCACCATGGCAAGAGGACGCCAGACACTGGCGTCCTGTATTGCCTATGCCTAGGATCGCTGTATAAGCGATAAGGCATGGCTCTGCCATGCCTTATGACAGCAATCATCAGGGCAGTGGTTAAAGTCCCTCAGAGGGACACAAACAGTGTAAAAAAAACAAAGATTAAAAAAATGAATTAAAAAAATGTAAAAAAAGAGTAAAAAAAACCATTTTTTTATGCTTTTTCTCAGATTAGCATAAAAAAAAGGTAAAAAAAAAATAAAACCCCACATATTTGGTATTGTCGCGTCCGTAACGACGCGTACAATAAGTTACACATGCTTTTGACTGTGCACGGAAAAAAAACGCTAAAAAAAAACACTAAAAAACTGAGGCAAAATGCTAATTCTTAGCATTTTGCCTCACTAAAAACGCTATAAAAGTGATCAAAAAAGCTGTATGTACCCCAAAATGGTACCAATAAAATCTACAGCTCGTCTCGCAAAAAATAAGCCCTCATAGAGCGCCGTGCATCAAAAAATAAAAAAGTTACAGGACTTTGAATGCAGCAATTTAGAAAAAAAAAAAAATTACCCAGAAAAGGGTTTTTTTTGCAGAAAAGTGGGAAAACCTAAAAAAAATGTAAGAATTTTGGTATCGTTGTAACCGTACCGACCCGCAGAAAAAATGGAATGTCTCATTTATGCTGCATGAGTACCGCTGTAAAAAAAAAAAAAAAAAAAAATCTATGGCAGAATTGATGCATTTTCTCTCCCTATCATTAAAAAAAAAAAAAAGTTTTACAATATAGTCTATGTACCCAAGAGGGGCACCGATAAAAACTACAGTTCGCCACGCAAAAAACAAGCCCTCATACGGCCGCGTCGACGGAAAAATAAAAAAGTTATGACTTTTGATAAACGGAGAAGAAAATCCGCCAAAAATTGTTGCGTCCTTAAGCCCAAAATAGGCCGTGTCATGAAGGGGTTAACACATCCTGATATATATGTTCTGTCATTGTGTAACAGTCCGGCGGGGTATTCTTTGTGTCTCGTAGTTTCTCTTGGTACCCCTTTGGGGCACATATGACTCCGGAATGACTTTTATGACATTTTTTTCTTGACTTGGTGGTTTTTTTCTTCTGGTGCGGTTTCTTTCTGTGATGTTCCTCTGATAGATCGGACCACCACAGCGACACCATAGATCCTATTTTTGTTTTTTTATTATAAAATATGTGAAAAGGGTTTTTTTCTTGATTTTTAATATTAAATCTTTTTTTTTTACATTTTCTCTTTAGTTCCCATGGGGACCGAACCTGCGATGCTCTGACCACTCCTGATCGCGCAGCACGCTCCCACAGCGGCCCGACTTACCGAGGAGCCTGCATGTAGCTGAGCGGCCTATATGCGCCCTGATGACAGGCTCAGCTCCGCTCTATCGCACATCTTGGCCTCACATCCTGTAGCTCCGCCTTCTCCATCACATGACCGGTCACATGGCGGTGACGTCACGCAGGTCCTGCCGCGGTGACTGGAGGTGCGGCGGGAAGCGGCTTGTCCATCCGCCGTTTTGACGGCAGCCGTTGGGGAAGGACCCGTTAGCGGCCGGCAGCCCCGGTAGAAGGCGCCGCGTGTGTCCGGCCATGGATGGGTACAGGGTGCAGCTGTGGGCCCGGACCGACCCGTTCCTTATAGGGGCGCTGCAGTTCCCTCCGCCGGCGAAGTTTAACCTGCACTACCTGCGGAAGATGGCCACGTACGTGCGGAGCCGCTCGGCGGAGGGCTGCTTCCCGCGCCTCGGCTGGGGAATGTGGCGGCACATCGCCTGCGGGAAGCTGCAGCTGCCGGAGGACGCCGCCTGGTGGTACTATGAGGCGTTCCACAGTCTGACCGAGCGGAGTGCCCAGAGGAGCCTGCAGTGGGCGGAGTCTGTGTCCAGCTGCACCTGCGCAGACGAGTACGAGGAGCTGAAGAGCGAGGTGAGGGGAAATAGGCGCGCGACCCGCGGAGGAGGGGGTAGAGCTGCGCGATGGAGGGGAGGGGAGGCCCGCGGAGGAGGGGGTAGAGCCGCGCGATTGGGGGGGGGGGAGGCCCGCGGAGGAGGGGGTAGAGCCGCGCGATTGGGGGGGGGAGGCCCGCGGAGGAGGGGGTAGAGCCGCGCGATTGGGGGGGGGGGGGAGGCCCGCGGAGGAGGGGGTAGAGCCGCGCGATGGGGAGGCCCGCGGAGGAGGGGGTAGAGCCGCGCGATGGGGAGGCCCGCGGAGGAGGGGGGGTAGAGCCGCGCGATGGGGAGGCCCGCGGAGGAGGGGGGGTAGAGCCGCGCGATGGGGAGGCCCGCGGAGGAGGGGGTAGAGCCGCGCGATGGGGAGGCCCGCGGAGGAGGGGGGTAGAGCCGCGCGATGGGGAGGCCCGCGGAGGAGGGGGTAGAGCCGCGCGATGGGGAGGCCCGCGGAGGAGGGGGGTAGAGCCGCGCGATGGGGAGGCCCGCGGAGGAGGGGGGGTAGAGCCGCGCGATGGGGAGGCCCGCGGAGGAGGGGGGGTAGAGCCGCGCGATGGGGAGGCCCGCGGAGGAGGGGGGGTAGAGCCGCGCGATGGGGAGGCCCGCGGAGGAGGGGGTAGAGCCGCGCGATGGGGAGGCCCGCGGAGGAGGGGGGTAGAGCCGCGCGATGGGGAGGCCCGCGGAGGAGGGGGGTAGAGCCGCGCGATGGGGAGGCCCGCGGAGGAGGGGGGTAGAGCCGCGCGATGGGGAGGCCCGCGGAGGAGGGGGGTAGAGCCGCGCGATGGGGAGGCCCGCGGAGGAGGGGGGTAGAGCCGCGCGATGGGGAGGCCCGCGGAGGAGGGGGGTAGAGCCGCGCGATGGGGAGGCCCGCGGAGGAGGGGGGTAGAGCCGCGCGATGGGGAGGCCCGCGGAGGAGGGGGGTAGAGCCGCGCGATGGGGAGGCCCGCGGAGGAGGGGGGTAGAGCCGCGCGATGGGGAGGCCCGCGGAGGAGGGG
Organism: Eleutherodactylus coqui; assembly: GCF_035609145.1. Taxonomy (NCBI): domain Eukaryota; kingdom Metazoa; phylum Chordata; class Amphibia; order Anura; family Eleutherodactylidae; genus Eleutherodactylus; species Eleutherodactylus coqui. Next base: position 209,894,541 of record NC_089844.1, on the reverse strand, counting down.
GGTAGAGCCGCGCGATGGGGAGGCCCGCGGAGGAGGGGGGTAGAGCCGCGCGATGGGGAGGCCCGCGGAGGAGGGGGGTAGAGCCGCGCGATGGGGAGGCCCGCGGAGGAGGGGGGTAGAGCCGCGCGATGGGGAGGCCCGCGGAGGAGGGGGGTAGAGCCGCGCGATGGGGAGGCCCGCGGAGGAGGGGGGTAGAGCCGCGCGATGGGGAGGCCCGCGGAGGAGGGGGGTAGAGCCGCGCGATGGGGAGGCCCGCGGAGGAGGGGGGTAGAGCCGCGCGATGGGGAGGCCCGCGGAGGAGGGGGGTAGAGCCGCGCGATGGGGAGGCCCGCGGAGGAGGGGGGTAGAGCCGCGCGATGGGGAGGCCCGCGGAGGAGGGGGGTAGAGCCGCGCGATGGGGAGGCCCGCGGAGGAGGGGGGTAGAGCCGCGCGATGGGGAGGCCCGCGGAGGAGGGGGGTAGAGCCGCGCGATGGGGAGGCCCGCGGAGGAGGGGGGTAGAGCCGCGCGATGGGGAGGCCCGCGGAGGAGGGGGGTAGAGCCGCGCGATGGGGAGGCCCGCGGAGGAGGGGGGTAGAGCCGCGCGATGGGGAGGCCCGCGGAGGAGGGGGGTAGAGCCGCGCGATGGGGAGGCCCGCGGAGGAGGGGGGTAGAGCCGCGCGATGGGGAGGCCCGCGGAGGAGGGGGGTAGAGCCGCGCGATGGGGAGGCCCGCGGAGGAGGGGGGTAGAGCCGCGCGATGGGGAGGCCCGCGGAGGAGGGGGGTAGAGCCGCGCGATGGGGAGGCCCGCGGAGGAGGGGGGTAGAGCCGCGCGATGGGGAGGCCCGCGGAGGAGGGGGGTAGAGCCGCGCGATGGGGAGGCCCGCGGAGGAGGGGGGTAGAGCCGCGCGATGGGGAGGCCCGCGGAGGAGGGGGGTAGAGCCGCGCGATGGGGAGGCCCGCGGAGGAGGGGGGTAGAGCCGCGCGATGGGGAGGCCCGCGGAGGAGGGGGGTAGAGCCGCGCGATGGGGAGGCCCGCGGAGGAGGGGGGTAGAGCCGCGCGATGGGGAGGCCCGCGGAGGAGGGGGGTAGAGCCGCGCGATGGGGAGGCCCGCGGAGGAGGGGGGTAGAGCCGCGCGATGGGGAGGCCCGCGGAGGAGGGGGGTAGAGCCGCGCGATGGGGAGGCCCGCGGAGGAGGGGGGTAGAGCCGCGCGATGGGGAGGCCCGCGGAGGAGGGGGGTAGAGCCGCGCGATGGGGAGGCCCGCGGAGGAGGGGGGTAGAGCCGCGCGATGGGGAGGCCCGCGGAGGAGGGGGGTAGAGCCGCGCGATGGGGAGGCCCGCGGAGGAGGGGGGTAGAGCCGCGCGATGGGGAGGCCCGCGGAGGAGGGGGGTAGAGCCGCGCGATGGGGAGGCCCGCGGAGGAGGGGGGTAGAGCCGCGCGATGGGGAGGCCCGCGGAGGAGGGGGTAGAGCCGCGCGATGGGGAGGCCCGCGGAGGAGGAGGGGGGGGGGGGGGGGGGGTAGAGCCGCGCGATGGGGGAGGGGAGGCCCGCGGAGGAGGAGGGGGGGGGGGGGGGGGGGGGGGTAGAGCCGCGCGATGGGGGAGGGGAGGCCCGCGGAGGAGGGGGGGGGTAGAGCCGCGCGATGGGGGAGGGGAGGCCCGCGGAGGAGGGGGGGGTAGAGCCGCGCGATGGGGGAGGGGAGGCCCGCGGAGGAGGGGGGGTAGAGCCGCGCGATGGGGGAGGGGAGGCCCGCGGAGGAGGGGGGGTAGAGCCGCGCGATGGGGGAGGGGAGGCCCGCGGGGGAGAGGGTGAAGGACAAAGTGAGGGGAGGGACCACAGAGGAGGGGGAAGAGCCGCACGATTGCGCGGGGGGGGGGGGGGGGGAGCCCTCTCGGAGAAGACGGTGAAGGAAAAAGTGAGGGGAGGGCCCGCGAAGGGGATGAAGGACAAGGTGAGGGGGCAGAGTATGGAGATAACGGTGTTCAGTTTCTGCAGGCATAAAAATTAAAACAAGGCTGGTCTGTTCCCAGAGACTAGTGTTCATCTCTGAATGATGGCCGTCTCACTGTGGATGGTGGCCAGGGTGTTGTCTGGTCTGCTTCTCCTCCAATCACTGAGCACTGATCCCTCCTGGGTAAGCAATCATTGGTCGGTAGACTGTCATCCGGTATAAGGCTGCCTGTCCATGGGCGTTGCGAGATCTCACTGCGACCCATGTCTGATGTCTGCAGCAGGCACAGTAGGAAGTGGTGGCGACTGGTGCGGTGACCTCAGGATATTTGTGCCATCGGCTGCTCTTTGTGAGGGGTGCAGTAGAGGAGGAGTCGGGGGCGGCTGGTCGGTGGCGGCGCTGCAGCGGGGGAGGAGTCGGGGGCGGCTGGTCGGTGGCGGCGCTGCAGCGGGCGAGGAGTCGGGGGCGGCTGGTCGGTGGCGATGCTGCAGCTGGGGAGGAGTCGGGGGCGGCTGGTCGGTGGCGATGCTGCAGCTGGGGAGGAGTCGGGGGTGGCTGGTCGGTGGCGGCGCTGCAGCGGGGGAGGAGTCGGGGGCGGCTGGTCGGTGGCGGCGCTGCAGCGGGGGAGGAGTCGGGGGCGGCTGGTCGGTGGCGGCGCTGCAGCGGGCAAGGAGTCGGGGGCGGCTGGTCGGTGGCGATGCTGCAGCTGGGGAGGAGTCGGGGGTGGCTGGTCGGTGGCGTCGCTGCAGCGGCGGAGGAGTCGGGGGCTCGTCTGTGGCGGCGGAGGAGTCGGGGGCCCGTTAGACATGATTAGCCGCTTGTTCTGTAGACACAGCAGTGACCCGCGCGTGCCGCTGCTTCCTCTCCCTGACCCGCGCGTGCCGCTGCTTCCTCTCCCTGACCCGCGCGTGCCGCTGCTTCCTCTCCCTGACCCGCGCGTGCCGCTGCTTCCTCTCCCTGACCCGCGCGTGCCGCTGCTTCCTCTCCCTGACCCGCGCGTGCCGCTGCTTCCTCTCCCTGACCCGCGCGTGCCGCTGCTTCCTCTCCCTGACCCGCGCGTGCCGCTGCTTCCTCTCCCTGACCCGCGCGTGCCGCTGCTTCCTCTCTCCGCAGCTCTCGGTGAACACGCTGCAGTTCCTCCTCTTCCTCTACATACAGCAGATTAATAAGGTCTCTCTCCGCACGTCTCTGACTGATGATGAATGGCCGAGTCCCCGAGCCGCGACCGCCGACCTCAGCGGGCAGTCCAACCACCACAATAAGGTACAAACCAGTATTATTTACATGTCTGAGACGGGCAGTGACTTCTCACACAGCGGTGGCTCCGCTCTCAGCCTGCGGGGGGCGCACACACAACCTTTTACAGCACTTTGTGCTTAGAGAAAAAAGTAATAATATGCACTAAAGCTTAGTGACAGACGAGTCGGTCTGAGCCGCGGCCGCCACTGCCTGTTGTTAGGGTTGGACCACTCAGACCACTATGTCTGCTGCCCTGTTGTGTGCTCAGTGGCGGCGGCACCGTACAGATAGATCACCATCGCCTTTCCCACTTCACCACACCAAGCCCGCACCCCAACTGGTGGATGAAGGGGTGAAGGCAGCGCTCCTCAGGTGGCCTAAAGACAAACCATTGTGTGGCACAGCGGGTCGTTATCTGCTAGGTGGTCATGGTGGGCATGGAACCTGAAGAACGGGCCGGGGGATTACTAGAATTAATCTGGTCCCCGTGGTTCTGTTCTTGCAGCACTTCCGTGGCTCCGCCCCCAGCGGGGGCCCTCCACTGCCGCTCCTCGCTCTTTATAGGTCAGTGCTGTGGTAAGTTGGAGCCAATCATGGTGAAGGTGGCCTTACTTACCGTAAGCAGGAAGCCTCTACTCCCCTGAGAGAATAGAGCGCAGCCTGGTGGCCAGGGAGGGGATGACAGGAACTGCGGGTGCGTGGAGAACCAGGAGGGGAGGAGGGCATTTGGGTACACATGTACGCCACTGGGTTATAACGTAGCCTTTGATGTGTATATGCCCCTTGTATTATACCATGCGCCATGTAATATGTGTAACAAGTACTATACTGCACCCCCAAATATAAGTGTCCCTAGAATGTGTACCCCAGCATTATACTGCACTCTCTCATATATATATACCCACATGTATTACAGCACCCCTAATAATGCATGGACCCCCATATTAATCACCCCATACTATGTATCCTAGTATTATAGTTCACCCCTGATAGTGTTGCCCCTGTACTATATATACCCCACTATTAGGCACCCTGTATTTATGTACCCCAGTATTTTATTGTAACCTCGATACCAATGCCCCGCTATGTACCCCAATATTATACAGTATCCCTGCTATGTATGTATCCCAGTATTAAACTGCATCCCCTGATATCACTGCCCTCCAATATACCCCGGGGCTCTAATGCCGCTCCGCTCTGCATCCCCGGGGCTCTAATGCCGCTCCGCTCTGCATCCCCGGGGCTCTAATGTCGCTCCGCTCTGCATCCCCGGGGCTCTAATGTCGCTCCGCTCTGCATCCCCGGGGCTCTAATGTCGCTCCGCTCTGCATCCCCGGGGCTCTAATGTCGCTCCGCTCTGCATCCCCGGGGCTCTAATGTCGCTCCGCTCTGCATCCCTGGGGCTCTAATGCCGCTCCGCTCTGCATCCCCGGGGCTCTAATGCCGCTCCGCTCTACATCCCCGGGGCTCTAATGCCGCTCCGCTCTACATCCCCGGGGCTCTAATGCCGCTCCGCTCTACATCCCCGGGGCTCTAATGCCGCTCCGCTCTACATCCCCGGGGCTCTAATGCCGCTCCGCTCTGCATCCCCGGGGCTCTAATGCCGCTCCGCTCTGCATCCCCGGGGCTCTAATGCCGCTCCGCTCTGCATCCCCGGGGCTCTAATGCCGCTCCGCTCTGCATCCCCGGGGCTCTAATGCCGCTCCGCTCTGCATCCCCGGGGCTCTAATGCCGCTCCGCTCTGCATCCCCGGGGCTCTAATGCCGCTCCGCTCTGCATCCCCGGGGCTCTAATGCCGCTCCGCTCTGCACCCCCGGGGCTCTAATGCCGCTCCGCTCTGCACCCCCGGGGCTCTAATGCCGCTCCGCTCTGCACCCCCGGGGCTCTAATGCCGCTCCGCTCTGCACCCCCGGGGCTCTAATGCCGCTCCGCTCTGCACCCCCGGGGCTCTAATGCCGCTCCGCTCTGCACCCCCGGGGCTCTAATGCCGCTCCGCTCTGCACCCCCGGGGCTCTAATGCCGCTCCGCTCTGCACCCCCGGGGCTCTAATGCCGCTCCGCTCTGCACCCCCGGGGCTCTAATGCCGCTCCGCTCTGCACCCCCGGGGCTCTAATGCCGCTCCGCTCTGCACCCCCGGGGCTCTAATGCCGCTCCGCTCTGCACCCCCGGGGCTCTAATGCCGCTCCGCTCTGCACCCCCGGGGCTCTAATGCCGCTCCGCTCTGCACCCCCGGGGCTCTAATGCCGCTCCGCTCTGCACCCCCGGGGCTCTAATGCCGCTCCGCTCTGCACCCCCGGGGCTCTAATGCCGCTCCGCTCTGCACCCCCGGGGCTCTAATGCCGCTCCGCTCTGCACCCCCGGGGCTCTAATGCCGCTCCGCTCTGCACCCCCGGGGCTCTAATGCCGCTCCGCTCTGCACCCCCGGGGCTCTAATGCCGCTCCGCTCTGCACCCCCGGGGCTCTAATGCCGCTCCGCTCTGCACCCCCGGGGCTCTAATGCCGCTCCGCTCTGCACCCCCGGGGCTCTAATGCCGCTCCGCTCTGCACCCCCGGGGCTCTAATGCCGCTCCGCTCTGCACCCCCGGGGCTCTAATGCCGCTCCGCTCTGCACCCCCGGGGCTCTAATGCCGCTCCGCTCTGCACCCCCGGGGCTCTAATGCCGCTCCGCTCTGCACCCCCGGGGCTCTAATGCCGCTCCGCTCTGCACCCCCGGGGCTCTAATGCCGCTCCGCTCTGCACCCCCGGGGCTCTAATGCCGCTCCGCTCTGCACCCCCGGGGCTCTAATGCCGCTCCGCTCTGCACCCCCGGGGCTCTAATGCCGCTCCGCTCTGCACCCCCGGGGCTCTAATGCCGCTCCGCTCTACATCCCCGGGGCTCTAATGCCGCTCCGCTCTGCACCCCCGGGGCTAGAATGCAGATTGTCCGTGGATTCCACAATAGAGATCTGCTCATCTGAGAGCGGCCAATGGGGAATTCACAGCAGTTTTCCACTTGAATTCTCCTTAAAAAAAAGTCAAATCTGGGTAATTCTGGGACGGTTCTGCATTGTGGGAACATGATTTTTCCATGCGCGGCTGGTTGTTTGGCGCTTCCTGCGATGTAACGTAAGTGTGTTTGGTTGTATCTGCCAGAACTGGGACGACTATGGCCACCACGCCTTCCTGCAGAACCACATCCCGTACCTCCTGGAGCTCCTCCTGGACCCCGAGCAGCTCACCCGCTCCTCCCACTCTGCTCAGGGCAGTCTGCTGTCCCTTGAAGCCGCTCACGCTCTCGGCTTTCTTCTTGAAGGGACGCTGGACAAGCACAGAACGGTCCACTCTTTTACTGATTTGGCCCTTTGGCCCCCGTTGCAGACAGTCAGCGGCTACTCAAAGACCAGCGAATCCTTCTCCCTTAAGAAGCTGCAGGCCTGGATAAAGGAATGCTTCACCGTCAATCCGTTTGGGATGTCTGCGTGTATCCGGTCTGGGAGGAAGCTCTCGTGGGCCCAACAAAGTAAGACAACTGCTGTATACTCTCCTGTTGTCTGCGGGTAGGCACAGTCCCGCCACGGGACCATCTCTGAAGAGTCTGGTATCTCGCAGCGTTGAGGGGAGCGGATCGTTCATCTTACCTGCCTGCGTTAGAGGAATTATATCAGAATCCACCTTATCACCCATCGATGGCACAAGTCTGAATGGTGGGAGCCACCCGCAGCCTAACCTTCTCATAGTGGGGTCGCTGCACTCGCCTCTCTATTCATGTCAATGGTCTGACGGTAGTAGCCAAGTACAAGCCTCAGCCATCTTCGTCAGTCCCATTGAATATTAACGGTGTGTCGCAGCACATCCACTGCTCCGTTCATCCCCTCCTCACTGCTGGGGGTCTCGGTGATGAGGCCTACACATATCAGACTTGTATCATCTATCCTCCGGATAGGTGTGAAGCGTATTTTGGTACAACCCCTTAGTGCCCGCTGATGGTAAATTTACATTGCTGCTGTCTGGGCTCTGTGCAGCAGCAACGCAGATGTTTCGGTGCCGTTATCAGCACCTGATTGGTTAAATATTGTGATAGTTAAATCGCTTGTACTTTTAGGTAAATGGTGATACCAAATATGTGTTGTTTTTTTTTGTTTCCTTTTTTTTTAATACCATGTTTCCCCAAAAATAAGACACTGTCTTATATATAGTCTTGCCCCTACGGCCCGCTGTAGGCTTCTGTGTCGTCCTGCACGCCGACAGAGCATTTCTCCCTGGTAGCGGGGCTTGAATACCCCGCTTCCAGCAAGCGACTGCTCTGATTGGTTCATCGAGCGCCACCTCAGCCAATCGGAAGCGGCGCTTGATTAACCAATCACAGCCATTCATTGAATGACATCATTGTAAGTGGAGGGGACGGTGGGTGTCAGAGGCCGGACATGTAATGGGCGCCGTGAGACCAAATGTCCTTCAGCCAATCACCTGGATGGTTCTAACAGTCAGTGTCACGCCCCTGTACAGCTCTGCCGCCTCCCCTTCACCGCTAATGTCAGCGACAGCAGCGGTGGATTTCTGTGCTTGCGCTGTGTGGCGCTCTGTCCCAGCATGGACTGTCAGCTCCACCTGGGACAGCCGTAATGTAGGTTTTCACCACGACTTGAGCGGACGTCAGCGGTGAAGGTGGCCGAGCTCTACAGGGCATGAACACGGACTTTGGAGTCAGGTGGCCCCCTCTGTGTGTGTAGGTGGGTCATTTTGCATACCGCGTGGCAGAGTATAAGGGAGTTTTTAGAGAAGACAGATGCATGTCCAGCCGGTGCAGCGGGCAGTGTCATAGTGCCGGCTTATGGTCCACATGTGACCCATTTAAGTAATTGGGACCCATTAATAAAAGAAAAGACAAGCTTACCGCCCTACATCTCCAGAATTCACAACTCTCCCATGCTATCTGCCTTGAGCCCTACGGCAAACCAGAAGTACCAACCCCCCCCCCCCCCCCTCCTTTTTTTCCAATGGTTCCCATTTGGAGAAGGGTGGGGGCAGAGTGAGTTTTACATGTAAAACAAAAAAGTCTTGTAGGCGCATGTGATGGGGGCTTTTTACATCAAGGTGTCGAACCCAGGATGGCTATGAATGCAGCTGTTCAGGTACCCAATTAGTTTTAATGCTATGGCTTATCTAACTATTTCTCCTGGAGGACGGTTTGTGTTCGCCCCATCACCGGTTACATGAGAACGCTTTGTGCCTCCCATACCTCTGTTCACTTTCTAATGATTTCATATCGTTATTTTGTGCAGTTGACGGCCCAAACAGAAAAGCGAAAATCGTTTGCAATGTCTGTAAAGTTCCGCGTGACAATCACATGGTGCTCATGAGTCACATACACCGGCAGACCTTGGCTAAAAGCTCTGAAACTCTGGTGGGGGCGCGTGTGAAAATTTCCCACTGCAACGAGTCTTTTATCTACCTACTATCTCCCTTAAGGTAGGTACCCGCTGCGCGGCTCCTCTGGAAATCACTGTATTTCTTGATTAACCCCTGCATGTTCATTCCCCCGCCTTCCAAAAGCCAGAACTTTTTTTTTTCTCTATTGACATGGCTGTCTGAAGGCTCGTGTCTGGGGGGACAGGTTGTACTCGTTAATACTGTGATTTAATATGCCTTATAATGTACCAAAAAACGTAAAAATAAAAATTTAAGTGGTCAGAAAAAAAGAATTGAATTTCGCTATTTCTTGGGGAGTTCAGTTTGTGCAGCGTTCACAGTGCAGTAAAATGACATGCGTTTTGTTCTAGGAGTCGGTACGATTACGGGGAGACCAAATTCCTATAGTTATTATGGTGTTTTTTTTGTACTGATGGATGGATGACAAATATTGAGGTGCCCCGATGCCCCCACATTTGCCTCTTGCCCTTTCTGCAGAATCCTCTATTTCATCCCCTGGTTCTAAGTTACTATTGAGGAAAAAAATACATTCCGTCCGGCTGCACGCAACTGGGTGGGATCCTGCAGCCGAATCTGACCCTGTGCCTCGCCGGTGACCCCGCGTACCTGTCAGTTGTCATCATTATCTGCGCTGTGTATCGCCCGCGCGGCTCGCCATCAGACATGCACAGTACAGATTTTCCTTTGATGACGCGGAATCCGCGACCTGTCCGCAAAGGTTTGTAGAAATGGTATACACATTGCTGAGTCCCCTTATATGCAGTTACCACATTGGGAGTGTAGGTCTAGAAAAAGAGAAAAACTGATATACCCCATTAAAGGGAACCTGTCTGCATTTTTTTGCCAACTAAACCAAGCTCCGCACTGGAAGTATATACATCTGCTTAGAGAACCCACTTTCCACATGGTAGTTGCCCTCTGACCCCTATAGGGCCAGGAAGAAGGAGGGATTAAAAGCACCTCCAGTGTTCTTCATGTCCCTACAGCGGACACTAGTATAGGAGTTCTGTTTGTGGATAAGGTGGACTAGGCTTGAACGGGGACTTAGGCTCATCTTGTTCTCCGGGCCGCACAGGCTAAACCTCCTGCAGGTCCCTCTCCTGCTTCCACACCAGAATCCAGTGGTGAAGAGATCGGAAGAAGTGAATCACCGTGCCCAAATATCGGCAAACATACCCTCCGACATTCGCTGCTGAGCATGCTCTGGCGTATGCCCCAGTGAATAGAGGCACGCCATGTGGATATCCTTGAGGATCTGGGATGTAGCTTTCAACCCCACCAAGCTGCCATATTTAAATCCCCTATTACTTAGGAAGTTGGTGCCACTGCTCCTCCACAACTGAGTGTTCTATTTCTTTATTTCCCCAGTCGTCTCCACGACAGCACCAATTGAGATTGCCTCCTCCTGATAGGACAGGAACACACAGAGGTTAAAAGCTGCCCCCTTTCCCCACTTTCCTCAGTGTCTTCCTGTCCTGCCAGGAGGCAGGATCTCTGAGAGGGGCTGGTGGAGAAGCCAGCCAGGATTACTTACAGGCGGATCGGAGGGCAGTGGGTCAGCCTGTCCTCCCTTCCAAGCCAGATGACTCCCGGGACACCACATGGGGTGGTAACCCCCGGGCCAGGTTCCTCCCGCGGCGCCCCATGGGGGGTACAAAGCGGGACCCTCAGTCCCCCTCGTCCTCCCTGCAGAGTTACAGCGCGGCGCTCCAGGCATCGCGTCTGCATCAGGAGCGGAGGGGGCGGGGCTTAGCGCAGGAGCGCGAAAATTGAAAAAGATAGGAACCTGAGAGAAGCCAGAACAGACCAGCACTACAGGTCGCAGGGTGTCTGCAGCACCGGTATAGCAATGAGTGCTCCAGCCCCAGAGACAGCTGAAACCTCAGCCTCAGCAGCCGTAAGTAGCCAGTGCGGCAAAAAATACAATGCAAATATCCAGTGTATTGTGTATGGAAAATTGCATATTTACCCGCAAAAATGCTTTTTTGTCAGGGGGATAAAAAAGACATCCCCCCCCAGAACAAAACTGCGAAAATGCGTGGAATGCGGGATAAGACTGCCAGCTACGTACCAGAGGCTTCTATGCAAGGCATGCGTAGCTAGGCTAGTCAAAGAGGAATCGGGGGGATTCATGGAGGACATTAGGAAGCTGGTGAAAAAGGAGGTTAGATCAGCCCTAACGTCACAGCTGGCGCCGCCAGCGAAACGCCAGAAAAGGGCGTATGTTCCTGACGAGCCTTCCGACTCCGAGAGTTCTATCGGGTCGGAGCAAGAGGAACAGGCGGCCGAGGAGTCCTCAGATGAGGAGGACTACAAAAGATACTTATTCCATCAAGACGACTTAACGAAATTGATTAAGTGAGTCAGGACTACTCTAAAAATGGAGGAGCCCAGAGAACCAATAAGACGCCGAGGGAACAGATCCTAAATTCCCTTCCGGTCCTGCGTATGGCAAATTTCCTAGCGGACGCCGCGGCCGAAACTATCAAACTCTCGGCGAAAGCTACAGCCCGGTCTAACTCAGCCAGAAGAGTGTTATGGCTGAAATCGTGGTCAGGCGACCTAGCCTCAAAAAATAAGCTATGCGCCCTCCCGTTCTAGGGCCAGTTTTTGTTCGGACCGGACCTTGACAAGATTCTAGAGAAGGCGGCCGACAAAAAGAAGGGGATTCCCGGAAGAAAAGCCACAGAGAGGGAGGACCTTCTTTCGGGCCCCAAGGCAACAGCCCGAGACCTACCGAGGCAAGGGCAAGACGGGACGTTGGAGTTACCCTAAGGGGGGCAGAGGAAGGAATATCTTCTTTAACCCCCACCAGGGGGAGCCAAAGCAGAGACCCTGACGCCATCCCCGTAGGGGCAAGGCTGGGGAGCTTTGTGGATCAATGGGCCACGATTTGCGAAGGCTCATGGATCCCAAAGATCTTACAGCAGGGATACCGGATAGAACTGGTGTCCCTCCCCAGAAGAAAATTCGTTATCACGGGAGGCTCCAAACAACAGTTACACCTACTAAGGCAAAGCATTCGGGACCTGCAACAACTAAACGGAATATCCCCCGTACTGCAAAACGAGGAAACCCAGGGCCATTATTCCAGGCTCTTCCTAGTAAGCAAACCCTGTGGGAAACAGCGGATGATAGTGAACCTGAAACCTCTGAACACCTGCATCAGATACAGAAAATTCAAGATAGAGTCCATCTCCTCAACAATAAAGTTGATTCCCAAAGGAGCCTACATGGCATCCATCGATTTAAAGGATGCTTATTTCCACGTACCGATCCACAAGGGGTCCCAGAAATACCTAAGGTTCGCAGTGGATGTGGGCAAAGGAATAGAGCACCATCAATTCAGATGCCTGCCCTTCGGGATCTCCTCAGCACCCATAATCTTCACCAAAATTATGGCAGAGGTAGCCGCCTACCTGAGGAAGAAGTCGGTCCTAATAGTACCCCACCTGGACGATATTTTAATAATAGCAGAGTCCAGAGAACTCCTAACGAAACACCTGAGGATAGTGCTAGAACTTCTCCAATCCTTAGGATCGATCATAAACTGGGAAAAATCCAGCCTAGATCCCGACAAGCAGAAAACGTTTCTGGGTATAACGCTCAACTCAGAATCGCAATGCTCCTGCCTACCCGAGGAGAAAATACAAAACATCCGACGGCTAGTCAAAACCTTTCTACGGAGACGATTATGCACAATTCGGGAAGCAATGTCTCTCCTGGGAAGCTTGACGTCATGCATTCCAGGAGTGGCATGGGCCCAGGCTCACACCAGAGCCCTGCAAGCCTCAGTCCTATCCACGTGGGACAAAAGGCAGTCCTCTCTAGGGACAAGAATGTACATCCCAAGCGCGGTGAAAACATCCCTGCGTTGGTGGACATTCCCAGAGAACCTGCGGAGAGGGGTTCATTGGCTACAAAACCCAGCCACTCACATCACAACGGACGCAAGCGCCTGGGGATGGGGAGCGCATGTGGGGAACCAGTTATACGACACCAAGGGGGCACAAGATCTCCCGCCCCGCAAAACATCGCACAGAAAATTTTCCACTGGGCAGAGGGCCGGATCCTCTCGATCACGGCAACCCACTTGAAGGGGACGCTAAACCAAAAAGCAGACTCTCAGCAGGAGGCAAATAGACCCAGGAGAATGGTCTCTCTCCCTGGAAGCATTCAGAATCCTGACCAACCAGTGGGGGACCCCACAATTGGACCTGTTCGCAACCAGGGAAAATGCCAAAGTAAGCAACTTCTTCTCCCTCTGGCCAGGAGATCGTCCGACAGCAGTAGACGACTCTAGGCCAAGACTGGGGAGAGGGGCTGGCGTACGCCTTTCCTCCTATACCGTTGATCCCCAGGGTCTTACAACATTTCAGAACCCAGGTATGCACACTAATCCTGGTGACCCCCTTCTGGCCCAAGAGAAGCTGGTTCGCTCTTCTAGCAACATTGAGCGTCCAGGACCCAGTCATCTTCCCTACCTGGACAGATCTTCTATCGCAGGGGCCACTGAACCATCCGAGCCTAGACAAGCTCCACTTAACAGCATGGCTCTTGAGGAATCCTCACTAAAAGAGAAGGGATTCTCAGAGAGAGTAGTAGAAACATTAATGTCCAGCAGAAAAAAGACGACCCACCTTATCTACCAGAAAGTTTGGAGAAGGTTTTCCTCATGGAGACAGGGAAGGGATCGCGGGGATTCTATCCCGGACATCCCTCTAATTTTAGAGTTCTTGCAGGAGGGCCTAGAGATGGGCCTCTCTCCAAGCACCCTGAAGGTCCAGGTCGCAGCCCTTAGCGCCATATGTGACACAAAGTTCGCAGACAACAGATGGGTCAACAGGTTCCTAGCAGCAGCAACTAGATTACGGCCTAGGCCCATAAATCTTTTTCCAGACTGGAACCTTAATTGGGCTCTAAGGGCCATGACAATGGTACCATTCGAGCCGATCGAAGCACTACCCATAAAAATGCTTACCATCAAGACCATTTTCTTAGTAGCCATCACCTCCGCAAGACGGGTTAGCGAGCTGCAGGCCTTGTTCAGTCGCCACCCGTTCCTGAAAATCTCGGACACCAAATTAGTATTTAAAACGGACCCGGCGTTTATGCCAAAAGTAGTATCACATTTTCATAGGTCCCAAGACATAATAATCCCCTCATTTTTTAGTAAACCTAAAAACGAGGAAGAAAAAACCCTAAGCTGCCTGGACGTTAGGAGAGCAGTCCTAGGCTACATAGAGGCGACAAGCCACTGGAAGCGGGACGGCAACCTGTTCGTCCAGTTCAGTGGCCCAAATAAAGGGAGTAAAGCAGCGAAAAGCTCCATAGCCAGGTGGATCCGCCTAGCCATCATAGAGACCTATAAGGCCCTCGGGAAGGAAATCCCCTTAGCTCTTAAAGCCCATTCTACAAGGGCAGTAGCATCCTCATGGGCCGAACACAGCTCAGCTTCGGTCAAGCAGATATTCAAAGCCGCAGTCTGGAAGAAGCCCCACACGTTCACTAAACACTGTAGGGTAAAAGTGCAGCAGGACGAGGACATGGCCTTCGGCCGCAAAGTCCTCTCGGCAGCAATCCCACCCTAATAAACTTTAGTTCGTACATCTCAATTGGTGCTGTCGTGGAGACGACTGGGGAAAAAATAGATTATACCTACCCGATAATCGGGTTTCCAGTAGTCTCCACGACAGCACCCGTACCTTCCCCCCCCTAAATTGATAGAAAAGAAACTATAGAATATAATATAATTTTTTAATAATAATAATAATTTTAAAAAAAAACCCGGTTAGAGGAAAAAATTGAAGTTGAGCTCCTACCCCGGCAATTCGTTAGAATCCACTGAGGAAAGTGGGGAAGGGGGGGAGCTTTTAACCTCTGTGTGTTCCTGTCCTATCAGGAGGAGGCAATCTCAATTGGTGCGGTCGTGGAGACTACTGGAAACCCGATTATCGGGTAGGTATAATCTATTTTTTTTATTAACTTGCCTCAATAAATGCCGTGTATGGCCATGAAGGTGATGCAGAAACCCAGCAATCTGTGACTGGTCGTCCTGGGCAAATGGCTATATTGTATTTGTTGGTATAGCAGTGAATGGGTTTCTTGTCTTTTTAGGGTGACAAAGAAACTCAAAGGTCCGGACTTAATATCAAGAGCAAAACTAAAAAAAAAAAAGAAACTTCATGTGCCAAAAAAACACGTGAAGAAAACTATAAAAAGCAACTGTGTGGAGTGTACTGCTAGAAGAGTAAAAGATGAACAGGCTACCATGCTGAATGATATTAGAAGCATGGTCCGAGAAGAAGTAGAGGCCTCCATCTCAAGCCTTTCCACTACTCCTCTGTCCCTCCAGACCAACCAAAAGACCCCGTGTGCTAGAACCTCCTTGTTCGGACTCTGAGGACTCCTCAAGACCCGTCTGATAAGGAGCTAACCGACAAAGAGGGGCTTCTGATTATTCATGAGGACAACAAATAGTATTTCTCCTCGAGTGACATAGAGGAACTCCTGAAAGTGACGAAAGACACCATGAGAGTGGAAGAGGTTCAGCAACCTAGGTCCATTCAGGACGAGATGTCCGGGGGTCTTAGATCCCATCGTAGAATAGTGTTTCCTGTAAATGAAGCATTAAAGCAGCTGATTATGGACGAGTGCAGTCAGGCAGAGAAAAGACCGTCTATCTCCCAAGGGTTTAAAGATGGACTTTTTTTTTTCCTCCTGGTACAGGTGGCAAAGGTTGTTAAGAAAACCTCCCAGCCATTTGAAGACTCCTCACAACTCAGAGAGCCCATAGATAAGAAAATTGTTTCCATATTAAGAAATCTTGGGAGGTGACATTCTACACTCTCGAGACAAATGTTGCCGCTACCTCTGTTGTTCCATCCATGTTCATATGGCTTAATAAGTTAGACTACCACCTGAACCAGAAAACCCCAAGAGAAAACCTAATTGTTTGTCATTAATCAAGATGGCCACCTGGTTCCTGGCAGATACTTCTGCTGAGACTGTATGGTTCAGGTCTAAAAAACTCTGTTCTAGGCAACTCTGCTTGGTGGGGACTGTGGATAGAATCAGGTTCTGGAGATACAATCACTAAGAATAAAATGTTTGATCTCCTTTCAAGGTGAATGTGTTCAGCCCTGAGCTCTGCAACATTCTGGAGGAAGCTGCAGGTAGAAAGTCTTTCTGGAGGACGGACCATTTTTAAAGATCCTTTCCTTTCAACTTAAGAAACCGTAAAAGGTAAATTGGGGAGATGGTTCTATCCAAAATGAGGAAAGGGTAGAA
Source organism: Eleutherodactylus coqui (assembly GCF_035609145.1). Lineage (NCBI taxonomy): Eukaryota > Metazoa > Chordata > Amphibia > Anura > Eleutherodactylidae > Eleutherodactylus > Eleutherodactylus coqui. Next base: position 209,878,672 of record NC_089844.1, on the reverse strand, counting down.
ACTCCCTCGTCAGCCCAAAACCAGAATCCAGACAATGACTTGGGATCCCAGGATCGCTAGAGACAAGTAACAAACATATTCAGGATACAAAGTAGAATTTGAAACTCTCTGGGGGGAAAGAGGTGTAAACGACTCCAGTTCTATCCCCACTACTACAGGTTAGATGGGAGGTTGGTGTCCAGATCCTGTTTTCCATGGGGGTGGTTATTTCGGTACCCAAGGAAGAGCTGGGATGGGGTTTCTATTCCCCATTATTCCTAATGAACAAGCCTATTGGTTCCTTTTATAATTATAATTAAGTAAAGTCTCCTAATAAATACAGCTTCTTGCAGATGCAAAATGCAAACTATTAAATCAACATTCCGCTAATTGACTTAAAGGATGCGTACTACTACATTCCATAGACCCAATATACCAAAAGTACCTTAGGTTAGCAGTCAGATTGGGTTCAGAAATCCCCCACTTTCAGTTTATCTGCCTACCCTTTGGTATTTCCACTGCTCCTAGAGTATTTGCCAAGGTGCTAGTGGAGCTGGTAGCCCATCTAAGAGAATTGGGAATTAATGTTGTTCCTCGTCTCAGTGACTTCCCAGTAGTGCTGAGTACTCCAGAAACTATGGGTATACACCTAATCCAAATAATGAACCTCCTCCACAAACTAAGGCTGGACGGTTAATTTTCAGAAACTTAACCTTGTCCAAGGAACCCAGAGAGTATTTTTGGGGGTCCTCCTCGACTCAGAATCTGGATACGGATTTCTTCCTGATACTATGGAAAAGGATAATATTCAGCCTCGAACTACCTTCACAAGGAAAAGAGACTTGGCAATAAGCAAGGAGAAGAAAATCCTAGGACAGATGACCTCATGTATACAGATGGTCCCCTGGGGGCCGCTTCACTGCAGACCCTAACCAAATTCTACTCTTAGCAAGGAATGGAGACCCATCCTCATTGAATCAGACATTCTGACCATCCCATCAGGTTAAAAGTTCCCTTTCCTGGTGTCACTCGTTAATCTTGGCAGAGGACTACAGCGGTCCCTCGCCTCCTTTGTAACGGCAGGTCGGACAGGTTGCGGAGCTCGTGTGGTGGAGCGCCCTCCCTCTGTGACATCATCAGCCCTCTATGTAACTGCAGGCCTGATGTCTGGGCCACCGTGGCCTGTGATTACTGTGGGGTGATAAATTGTGTGTTAGAAGAGGCAATTGCTTATTTTTGTTAATTTTACCTTCCAAAGAAAGCAATAAGGGTTGTCAAAAAGCCGTATCTACCCCAAAATGGTACAATAAAAGCTCGTCACGCAAAAACAAACCTACACGGAGCTCCGTCCATGGAAAAATAAAAAAAACTGGAAGAGACTTTGAATGCAACAATGCAAAATAAAATGTTCTTGTGCAAAAGTGGAAAAACTTAAGAGAAGTTTTTGGCATTGTCGTAATCATCATGCCGCCCGCAGAGGAAATGTATCAGGTCATTAATGCTGCATGATTAATGCTGTAAACAAAAACAATTAAGTTTTACCATATATTATATTTACACAAAAATGGTACCAATTAAAACTACAACTTCACGCAAAAAACAACCACATTATGGCCAAGTTGAAAATTAAGGTTTCCGCTTTTGAAAAGTGGAGTTGAAAATCGCCGAATAATCAGTGTGTCCTTATGTGCCAAAATTAATTAGTGTCATTAAGCGGTTAAACATTGATTCTTCAACTCTCTTTATAAAGAGCTATGTGACAGGAAGGTGATCATTCTAATGCTATAATTGGTTTTGTCTCACTTCCAGCTATTTTGCTCCAAGAAGCAGACAGCTCTGTTCGTGGTGCAGTGGCCGTGGTTGGTACTGCAGGCCAAGTCTCATTCATTTCAGTAAGACTGTCTGCAGTACCAACTAGGACCACTGCGCAATGTATAGAGCTGTCTGTTTCCTGCAGCAAGACAACCCATCTAAGGCCCAAAATAGGTCAATCCTGAAGTGGTGCAATATTTTCCCATGGAAGACCTTTCTCCATTACTATTTTATGGTATATTTGTAAGTTGGTACTTAAAAGTCTGATGCTCTTCACTTACTGTATTCTGGTATAAGTCTTGATCAAAGTGGTTGTCCCGCTTCTCGCTGTTTTGCTGCATGAAGCCATCAGCTCCGTACATTTTACAGTGCCTTGGATTGGTACTGCAGGCTGAGTCCCATTTACTTCAGTAAGTCTTAGCCTGCAGTACCAATCCGGGCCACTGTACAGTGTATGGAGCTGTTTGCTTCCTGCTTAAAAAACGGCTAGAAGAGGGACAACCCCTTTTAATCTTCAGTTTGGTCTGTTTGTAGATGAGTTTAGTAGTCGTGTTATATAGTTGTTACGTGAATTCTTGATTCATGCTGCTTCTTGTCTCCATAATCTAGCAGTATATAGATATTCTGAGGTCGGGCAGCCAGTTATTCTCTCCCAATCTCTTATTTCTAGGTGTGTCACCATTGAAAAATGTAGAAATAGCACAATCATTCTGGGACCGGTGCAAACTGTCCTTCATGTGCAAATGTGCGACCACGTAAAAGTGATGGGCGTGTGTCAGCGCCTGTCGCTTCTGTCCACGACGGGCTGTACCTTCCATAGCCTTACTCCCACGCGGCCCCTGTTACTGTCCGGGAATCAGGGAGTTGTATTCGCCCCCTTTCACACCCATTATTCCATGTTAGAAGATCACATGGGGCAGACTGGTTTGGCCACTTTGCCCAATTACTGGGACAAACCGCAGCTGCTGAGTACGGAGAACGACAACCAGGAATGGAGGCTCATGTCACCGCAGGAGTTCTACTCATTTGTTGTTCCATTTGAAATGGAGGGGGACACAACGGAGACCCCGGGAGGGCTTCCACCCGCCTTCCAGAAATCCATGGATCAAAGACAACAGAAAGTGCAGATGTGGCAGAAGACAGTCAAGGAAGCTAAATTAACCCGGTAGGTACAATTGTCTTTTTGTGTCATTATTATTATTTTTTTTTTCTTTCCATTTTTGGTTTTTCCTACCCATTCTCAAAAATATCATAACTTTCATTGATCCATCGCCGTAGCTGTCATGTACCAGGAGCGGGTCAGGTGCTGACTGATCCGGAGAAGAAGGCAGAAGCAGTGAAGATGGCAGGCTGCATAGCACTGGATGAGAGAGAAAACGTGCTAGCCGATTTGGTGATCATGTGACTGCCGGGTGTAATATTGCACCCACTGCCAACCGCTACCATATGCAAATTATATATTAAAACAATAAGAGGAACCCATTCCTGTACTTTTATTTTTGCTTAAAAATCATTTTAAAATTGCGCAACTTTTAAATAAAAAAAAATAATTGTTTTTATTTTTGTTTTTTTACCCCTAAAACTGAAACAAAAACAAATCTGTGAAAAAAAGATATTAAAAAAACACGACAAAAATAGTTTTGGTAGCTGAATCTGAAAAATTAGGGCAGTAAAATCCCTAAAAGGTGTCTGATGGAACGGACGTTTCCGGACGCAGCGAACCTAAAGGTGTTCTGGGATTTTTTTGTTTGATTATTTATTATAAATATGAGGGGGGGGGGGTGAACCTTTACTGCCGTTTATTTAATAAAACTTTTTAAACTTGTGCTTTTACTTTTTTTTGGCCTGTAGGAGACATGAACCTTATACCGCAGTCTATCAGCCAATGGCAACCAGCCATGGTAGCCCTGGGGGGGGCCTTTAAAAGGCCCCAGGCTGCTATAGCAACTGTACAGCACCTTGCAATCTCATCATGGGGGGCATTATATTACACTGCAGGAGCGATCAAGTGATCGCCAGTTCAGGCCGCCTGTGGGGACTAAAAGGACATAAAACCCTTTGACCTCCAGTATGACTACTGCACAAAAACACAGATCTGGTATCGCTGTAAACCTGCAGACCCCGATCCTTACTGCCCTGTGAGCAACGTAAAACCCCCCCCTTACCAAAGTGGTTCCATTATGCTGTACCTTAAATGGTAATGAAAAATACAACTCCTCCCCCCACCCCCACAGGGGCTCCTCTTCATGGCTGAGATGGGAAACCCATGCCAGTTTACCAACCTCCTCACCGGGTGTTACGGCACCCCACTCGCTTCACCCATGGTCGGAGGAGCCCGTGCCCCATGTAATGGGGTGAGGCCTCATGTTCTGTGTTTGTGCCTTTCTCTTCGCAGGGAGCAGCAGAAGCATTTCCAGGCACTTGTTGAAAAGAAATTCAATGAATGGCTGGTTAAGACTGGGAACCGCCATCAGCTGGACAGCCTGGTCCTCCCCAGTGACGGAACTAAACAAGTCGCCGGATAGCGGATGCAGATCGTCACTTGTAAGTTGCTCAAATTGAAATATATTTATACTGTTTGTGATCTTTGAAGTTAAACATAGAAAAAAAATATGTAACCCTCTGCAATCCAATTTTGGATTCAGGGTTCCCTAGGGGGTTTTCTCTTTCTGCGATTATACAATGGCGCCACCTGCTGGCTAGAGCCAGTACTGAGGTATTGGACATGCTAGAGAGGCCCCTGACAACAGAGCGTTCAGTAATATACAGTAAGAATACCCAGGCGGACGTCTTCCAACATCGGAAGCTGTACAGCCTTTAATCAGAATGTCTTTAGACGTCAGACAGTGGATTGGAAAGGGTTAAAGGACAATATATGTCTTTATATGTCATTCTACTCCGTCTCTGTATATAAGACTGGATTTACACGGGCGTATATTAGCCAGGTTTTCACACTCGGCTGATATACGCTGCCCCTCTGCATTGGTTTACAATGCATTGGTGCACATGGGCGTGTTTCCATGGCACAAAAGCACCTGGCCTGTCAAGATGATGCACTTCAGCCGGGCGCTTTTATGCCGGTGGCAATTGCATAGACTCCTATGGGAGCCTATGACCGCGGCTGGAGAAGAGAACGTGGGAGGGAGTTTAGCATTGTGACTGCTAAACTCACACCCCCTTCCTTGCTCCTCTCCGCCCCTTGCCTGCTGCTTGCAATGGGAGGAGGCGGGATGGGGGTGGAGCTAAGCTCTGCCCCCCTCCAATTGCTGCTTAGTACACTAGCTCCTGTCCTGCCCCTCCCCTTGCCGAGAGACGGGAAGGGAAGGGGGGAGACAGCTTAGCTGAGCTAAACTGTCTCCCCCTGCCTAAAGACATTGCAGACTCGGTATATATGTGCCGGGCCAGGGCTGTCTGAACGGGCACACAATCATTAGATTTGTATGCCTGTTCATGTGGTTTTTTTACGTCACCGGCAGGCGAATGTAAAACCACCGATTCCCCCGTGTGAATCCAGCCTAAGACTGTTTTCACACGGGCTACAAAATCACGTGATTTTCTGGCGAAGCGCATGCTTCCCAACGATTGTTTTCACTGCTGCGATGTTGTGAGCCGTCTTTCTGGGGGGTGCTATGTTATCTCCCATGTTATCTCCCCCCCCCCCCCCCCCCCCCGTTCGGCGCGAGACAACCCCGATGCAGGGACGTACAGAAAGCTTACCGGAGCGCTTACCTTAATCCCCGCGCTCCGGTGACTTCTATACTTACTGGTGAAGATGGCCGCCGGGATCCTCTTCTTCCGTGGACCGCAGCTCTTCTGTGCGGTCCATTGCCGATTCCAGCCTCCTGATTGGCTGGAATCGGCACGTGGCGGGGCGGAGCTACACGGAGCCGGCATCCTGCACGAAAGGCTCCATAGAAGAAAGCAGAAGACCCGGACTGCGCAAGCGTGGCTAATTTGGCCATCGGAGGGCGAAAATTAGTCGGCACCATGGAGACGAGGACGCCAGCAACGGAGCAGGTAAGTGAATAACTTCTGTATGGCTCATAATTAATGCACAATGTACATTACAAAGTGCATTAATATGGCCATACAGAAGTGTATAGACCCACTTGCTGCCGCGGGACAACCCCTTTAAAAACTCCTATTGACTTTCGCGATAAAAAAATCATGCAATTTTATTGCGGCGGCAATGCGAGACTATTCTTAAAAAAAACAAAAGCATCGCTGACGCTACAAAATTGCAAGAACAAGGCTGTGATATCGCCACAATTTTGTAGCAGCTACATCACTGTTGCCCGTCTGAAATAGGCCTAAGGATAAGCTATTCTATAATTTAGGCCCTTAGTGATGGCCAGTAAGCTTTTTTAGGGCTGTCACTAATGACCTTTAACCCCTTGAGTGGCACGCCCGGAAATTTTCCGGGACGAGCTCCACTGCTCATAGCGACATAGCCCGGAAGATTTCCGGGCTCTGTATCACTATGGGAGCTGCAGAGCACAATGCCACAAGCTGTGACAGTGTGCTCTGCCTGCACAGACCCACAGAGAACAAAGCAAGGGCTTTGAAAAACCAGCAGAAGATATTGCCGATATGCCGGCAATCTCCTGCTTTGTTTACAGGTTGCCATAAAGACCATCGGCTTGTCAGAAGCAAGCCGATGGTCTCTGTGGCAGGGAGAGCTTGGTGCTTGGCTATCAGAGGACAGCTAGGTACCAGCTCTTACAGCAGAGATCAGAGAAAACCTCCGATCTCTGCTGTGTTAACCCTTTACATGCTGCAGTCTATGTGACTGCAGCATGTAAAGGGTTGTCACTGCAGCATGTAAAGGGCTGTCACCATCGGACCCCTGGAATGTGATCAGGGGTCCTGATGGGTCCCTGTGGAAGTCCCCTAAAGGGACAAAAAATTTTTTTTTAAAAATTATAAAAACACTTGTCTCCCTTTACTTTGTAAAAAATCAAAAATACAATCACACATGTGGTATCCGTGCGTCATAATGAACCAGAGAAGGACGTTAATACATTTAACCCCTTAATGACATGGCCCCTTTTTTTCTTTTTTCCCCATTTCTTTTTTTCCTCCCTCCTGTTTAAAAAATCACCACTTGTCCCGCAAAAAACAAGCCCTCATATGGCCATGTCAATGGAAAAATGAAAAAGTTATGGCTCTTGAGACGCAACTGCAAAACTAGTTGAAATTCAATGATTAGACCATTTTAAAAAACCTGCCCTGGTGGGCATGACAGGGTGGTAGGAAACCCGCCACTCAAGGGGTTAAACCTGCGCATCCATCTTTTTAAGTTGGCAGCTTGGCTGATTACTGACAGCCGGACTCCTGCTGTAACCATCAGTAGCAGAGAAACCTCAGATCCTGGCAGTTTAACCCCTTACATGCCCCAATAGTAACTGCAGCATGTAAGCAGATGGCAGAGGAAAGGGGGCTCCTTCTGTCATTCATCAGCACCCTGCAGTGCGATTGCAAAAAAACAATGGGTTCACATGTCAGACGGTAGCCTGACAGACATCTGTGTTTGCCATCTAAAGCCCCATTTACACTGCAAAGATGATCGCATTCCCTTTGTTCAGCCAGAGGAGCTGATAGCTGATAGAATGTTATCAGCTGTAATCAGCTCTTGGCGGGCAGAACACAGCGTGCGGTCCGTCTTATCAGCTGTTCTGCTGGACTGAAGACAGTTGTTTGGCAGAAAACTGAAAGATGGGCCCATTTAGACAAACTAATATTGCTCAAAAGATGGCTTTTGAGCAGATTTTTAGCAGTAATTATTGTGTCCAAATGGGCCTTAACTCGGCCTATTGGACCCCGCCTCCCGTAGAATCTAACAGGCTGCTGTCTTAGGCTTAGTAGTATTGTGGCATATGCCTGAACTATCACATCTTCAAGTCCACTACATGGACTAAAAACAGAGTATTAAAAAAGGTTAATAAAGTTTAATTTAAAAAAAAAACATTTTTCCCCACAAAAAAAAGCATTTTTAAATAAATACCAGAACAGTAAAAAAAAAAGAAAAAAAGCCCATATTAGGTATTACCGCTTTCGTAAGAACCCGGACCAGGAAGATATTTTATCCTGCACGGTGACCGCCGTATAAATAATTTACAAATGTAACTCGGAACAAACAGGAAGCCCTTACCGCGCTCCGCGACTATTGGCAGTTGGTCTGCGTTATATGTGCGATATTTCGCCCAGTGCGGTCGCGAGATACAAAGACTGCGGCGTGTTTTCTTTTTAAAGGAGCCTGTCCCCTATTAGAGTAATAATATCCCATCGCTGGCGTCTGTAATCACGAGCTTTATGTTTATGTAATTTATCTCTTACTATTAGAACGTCACAAGTGCAGCGATGCAATAGGTTTTCTTTCAAAAACTCATCACAATCACATTAAAGGGTCTCCCAGGCAGCGCCGCCAGTCCTTGCCTGGATACGCCGGGGTTGGAGTGGAAGCCGCTGCTCTGACCAGTGTAGTGGCCGGTGCTTGTAATTGCAGGTGCAGCTCCTATTGCTCTCAATGAGAACCCCTACCTGCAGCGACCAGCACTTCCCACTACACAGGTCAGAGCAGCGGCTTCCACTCCGACCCCGGTGTATCCCAGCACTGACTGCCGACTCTGCCTGGAAAACCTCTTTAAAATTAAGGGGTTTAAATGTGTGCAGACAACCGTAGTCAGAGAAACCACTCCATGGACCACTTTCAATGGGGGTTACAGTCCGGTGAGTTTGGAGACCCAAGCAGGCTGGAGAGTTCATTGCCTTGTTCCTACAGCCACTCTCTAGTGATCGGAGCTCGATGACAAGGAGTGTTGTCCTGTGGTCAGGGAAGACTTCTTGAAGATATGGGTGAAAATGGTCAGCTTAAGGGTCTCCGTAGTGTTTACCATTCAAGGATTGTGGTATGCCGACCAACGGTTCTGGGCCAAGTCAAGGAAAATGCTCTGCAGACCATGACAGCCACAAATGGCCTACTGAACCCCAACAGTACGCCATGAGACACGGCTTCCTGCTGTTTACACCAGATGTGTACCCGGCAGCAGGAAACGGGAATCGTCACTCCAGACAACCTTCTGCCGTGTGACTTCTTTCGCAGCGTCAGTCACTCGAGTTACATATTTACCCATGACTGCTGAATGTTGCCTTCTGCTGCACAGAGAAGAGGTCAGCACATTGTCACAGGGCAGTGTACTACTGATCACCCGCTGTCCCGTGCCGGCTGCTCCCAATGCAGTGTATATCCCAACCATTGGATCTAATGTACAGATGGGTTCAGCCTACATGTAGCCCCGCTAGGTGCGTCCCAGGGCCCTCGGTTGTCCCGCTAGGTGCGTCCCAGGGCCTCTGGTAGCGGAATGTAGCGTTATGTGGTAATCGCTCACTAGTTACTGGACAATGTATTTCTGTTCCTTACAGACTTGTTCCCCGTGTTGTAAAGTCTTCACCCTCAAAGATGGACAAGAGAAGATCTACCAAACACTGGAGTTAGAATGTTCTGTATATTTGTATTCCGGGTGGACTTAGGACTTTTACAAGGACCGCATTTACCTTAAGATTCGTTGCTGTTCTCCATTTCATAAATTTACTGTTAAAGCAAAGCCTTTGTATGAATTGATAGCGGATGATTGCACACGGCACTTTATAAAGTCATTAAAATAAGGTTTTCTAATGAGTTTCATTGTCCGTTACTTCTACATCACCAGTGTGGGCCGAGGCTCCCGGTGCGCTTGTGACAAACGTTGGTCAAGATCTAGAGCAGGGGTCCCCAACTCCAGTCCTCAGGGACCACCAACAGGTCATGTTTTCAGGATCTCCTATGATGAGAACACCTGTGGCAATGTCTGAGGCACCAATAATAATTACATCACCTGTGCAATACTGAGGAAATCCTGAAAACATGACCTGTTGGTGGTCCCTGAGGACTGGAGTTGGGGAACACTGATCTAGAGAACTGGGAGCCAATGCTGATTGTAAGGCGGGGCTCACACGGCGGTACGCGGGATCCGCTGGGAGGCTGGCCATGTTTCTGCACAGTACAGGGTTTTTTGTTTGCATTTCCCGCGCCGTCACTTAGCAATGATGCAGGGACCTGCAGCCCATGCATGGGCACATGGATGTCTGCGGTACAATAGAACATGCTGCTTTCTATTTTCTGCAAGCGGATTACACAGTCCGTCCGTCCGTCCCCACCACCCATAACAGGCCACAGATTTCTTGTAAGAGGCAAGATGAATGTCGCACAGACTGAGAAGGAAGAGGTCAGAGCAGAATCTCACTTTAAATTCCGTGGGACACATAACCCTATCCCATCTGTTTCTGCACACGCTCGTAGGCCGCTCACACATGCGCTTTTTTTGAACACCATGCTAATCTTGGTACAATGCTCCCATTGATTTCAATGGGGCCTCGCAGAACTGCACTCATAAACGGCGTTTTCATGTTTTTCAATTCACCCAATCGCAAAGATGGGGTGCATTAACGCTGCTGATCGTAGTTACTGTGTTCAAAAACGCAGCTCACGGGATTCACATCACGACTGCCTGCTGCGATGAGCCTATCCATCAGATAGACTCATCAGGGAAACCCATCAGTTCACCCCCTGCTCACCCGCAGTGGAATAGCGCTAGTGATATTCCGTCACGGCCATGGAAAGTCAGCCTTAGAGATTTGAATCAAGTTGGCCCCCCTTGGATAAAGTATGGTAGCTGTACACATTTTACTTGTCCTGTTCTGCTTCTGCAGACTCGCTGCATTCTGCGTGATGGGACGGCTTCTTGACTGCTTAGGCCCCGGTCCCCCTCCCGCTCTTCCTCTTCTCGCTCTTTTTTTTTTTTATCAGGACTTCACTAATATGAGTAATTTAGCTACTTCTGGAATCCCTGTCGTAAGCAAGCGTGGGTCGCAGTGGGTTTTTTTTTGTTTGTTACTGATGTCATTTATAGTATTTATAGACATCAGTGTTTCAGTTTGCCATAATTCATGTGAGCAACGTTAGGCTCACCTTCTTGTGAGATGTAACAGACATGTACCTGCTACTTAATAGGACGACATTTTACATATTTGTATTTTTACTTTTCAGGAAACCTTTTATTAGGCCTTATGCAAAATGAAGCCATTTCTGATTCTGTTTCATTACATAAATGTTTATTGTGATAACACAAACTTACATGAATCATGGCTGAAAGAAGTCATGGTGGTCTGGGCTGCATGGAGAAGAAAATTCAAACAGAAAAGGACTCAAATTAGAGATTGCCTTGCTAGTCGTTTATGGGAGACTGCAGGTAAGGTGACCCCATCTGTTCCCATCTCGACATACACAATGCCAGGGACAGCTGGGAAGGAGTCCATCAGAGGGGAATATGCAGACCAATACATTACAAGGTATTTTATGGGTATTAGAAGGAACCAGTGATGTGTTTATACAGGATGTGTCTTGGCACTTTGTACCACGAGATGACTGGGCTTTTCCTTAGGAGGATGGACTATTTCTTCAGTAGTGTTGCCTTGGCACGCTCAATCTTGTCGGCTGCAGACGAATCGGTGACGGCGGAGCACTTGGCCAGGACCATGTTCATTTCATTCTCATTTTTATGTTCGATTGCAGCTTCTGCAGCCTGATCCAACTCTCTGTAACAGGAAAAACCAGAAGTGATCACGCTTATCTACTGCTGGCATATACAGGATCGTGTAGAACAACACTTTAGAAGAAGTAATGGGCAAAGCAGCCGCTGCGGCTCAACAACAAATACTTGTATGCGGTAGAGAAAGAACGACCTTATTGCACACCTACATGAAATCACTAAAAGCGGCAAACACTGCAAGGAGCGTGAGGCGCTGCACAATACATGGCAGAAAGATGGCGTACATGGCAGGATCTAGCAGAGCATGCCCAGACTGTGGGGGAATCGGGTAGAATGCAGTAATATCTCGATGTGGACAGTACCCGTCTTTCATGAAGAGTAGAGTAAGTGCCTTACATTGTGCGGTGCTAGACGTGGTTTGCATCATTTGCAAATTTAAAGGGGCACAAACTTTTCAGACATCTTGAATTATGCTAATTTGTACTTGCACAGTTGAAGGCCAAATATTTTGTCTAAACCAGCAATATGCATGGATGTTCCACGCTGAACGTGTTAAAGGGCCAGTAACTTTTTAGCCAACTGCTGCTCATCTACTGACTTGTGTCTCAGCATTTCTGTAATAGACTCACATTAAAAATATTGGTTTATATCAAATGTTAATCACATTTGAAGGGGCTGACTCTAGGGGGTCTCCCTTCCAGCTTCTCTGCAAGCCACTGTTTGTTATTAGGTAGAGAGCTTCACTAGTTACAAGGACACAGATGTTTCTATAGCAATAGGTGGAATTAGTAACCATGGCACCAATCCGGAAGACTTTTAAATAAGAAGATACTTTATTGCAATATATGAAAACTGCAGCTCACACGTTTCACTGCCGAGGGCAGGCAGCCTCGTTAGGCAAGATCATATAAATAACAAATGGCCATTTAAATCCTAGTGAGCGGAAGCAGGGTGGTGGGTCAGGAAAGGAAGAGCTATTGTCACAGACAGCTCCAATGCACCTGCAGATCTGCATCTTCTGTTACAGCATGTGGCTGCGTGTGCGAACATTATAGTGGCTTTACCGTTTGGCAAAAATGTCTCTAAATGCCTGATCATCCTGGGAAAGCAGAGGGGTGGACATTTAACCCCTTAGTGATGAAGCCTGTTTGCGCCTTAGTGACGGAGCCGAATTTTGGAAATCTGACATGCGTCGGTCAACGTAGCATAACTCCGTAAAGGCTTTACATATCCCAGTGATTCTGACATTGTTTTTTCGCCACATGTTGTACTTCATTTTGGTTGTAAAAAGAGACCGATATAATTTGTGTATATTTATTAAAAGCACCAATATTGGAAAAATATTGAAAAACATTTTCATTTTTTCACATTCAACTTTAATATCTCAAATATGTCCAAACATACTGTACAAATTTTTGATAAGATATATATTTCCATCTGTTTACTTTATTCTGAATGCACACTTGAAAAACTTGTGTTTTTTTTAACCATTTAGAGGACGTACAAATTTGACATTACTTTTCAGCATTTTGAGGAACACTTTGTTTTCCGGCACCAAGCCCAGTTTGCAGAGGCTCATAAGTGTCAGAATAATAGATACCCCCCCAAATGACCCCATTTTAAAAACTACACCCCTTAATGCATTCACTGAGGGGTGTCAGGAGTATTTTGACCCCACCAGTTTTTTTCAGGAATTAATTCAATTTAGAGGAGAAAAAATAAAATTTCATATTTTTGCAAATATGTCATTTTAAAGACATTTTTTTCCTTTAGTGCCCATGAAAATGAGAATTTACACCCCAGAATGGATACCCCCATTTCTCCCATGTTCAGAAACATACCCATTGTGGCCCAAATCTTATGTCTGGATGCACAACGGGGCGAAATGAGTAGTCGGTGGTTTTCAGAACATAAATTTAGCTTGAAGGCGTTTTAGGCCCATAGCACATTTGTAGAGCTCTTGAGCGGCCAAAACCAAAGAGTACCCCCACAAATGACCCATTTTGAAAACTAGACCCCTTAACGAATTTATCTAGGGGTGTACTGCCCATTTTGACCCCACAGTTTTTGAATGAATTCAAGCAAAACAAAAGGAAAAAAATATGATTTTCGTTGGCCCAAAATGAAAGGAAATGAAAGTCGGTGGCTTTCAGAACAGAAATTTAGCATGAAGGTGATTTAGGCCCCATTGCCCACTTGTAGAGCCATTGAGCGGCCAAAACGACAGAGAACCCCCACAAGTGACCCCATTTTGAAAACTAGACCCCTTAACGAATTAATCTAGGGGTGTACTGTGTATTTTTACCCTACAATTTTTGAATAAATCTAAGCAAAGCAGTGGGAAAAAAATTTACAATTTCATTTTTTTGGCAGTTGTATCAATTTAAAAACAGTTTTTTTTGTACAGCACACATAGTAATGAAGACTTTTACCCCAAAATGGATACCCCTGTTTGTCCCGTGTTCAGAGCCATACCCCTTGTGGCCCTAATCTACTTAAAGGACACATGGCTAGGCCTATAATGGAAGGCGCACCCGTTGGATTTCAGGGTACAACGGAATAAATTCCAGGCCCCATTGCCCACTTGTAGAGCCATTGAGCGGCTAAAACGATAAAGAACCCCCTCAAATGACCCCATTTTAAAAACTAGACCCCTTAACGAATTCATCTAGGGGTGTACTGCGTATTTTGACCCCACAGTATTTGAATAAATCTAAGCAAAGCAGAAGGAAAAAATTACGATTTTCATTTTTTTGTCAATTTAAAAACTTTTTTTTGTACAGTTTACATAGGAATGAAGACGTTCACCCCAAAATGGATCCCCCCGTTTGTCCCGTGTTCAAAAACATACCCATTGTGGCCCTAATCTACTTATAGGACACATGGTTAGGCCTGTAATGCAGGGAACACCCGTTGGATTTTAGGGCACAACTGAATAAATCCCAGGCCCCATTGTTCATTTGTACGGAATAAAAAGTGACTCCCTAAAAATCCCCCCCCCCCACCCTCTGTGCCCTTTTCGGCGTTCCCCAAATCTTAGATAAAAGTAATAATGTGAACTGTGTGGTATTTCCGAAGACAGGGGTAACTACGGAGGCTGGTTGGGATGGGTACATGGGGCAATAAAACCAGGTATCCCCCCCTCCTCTCATGCTTTTTGGGGGTATTTCGTGACCTCAGTAGCGGGTATGGGGTGTAAAAAGTGGCGTTCTGTGAGTCTCCGTAAGCTTGATGAGGTGCGGCGGTCTCGCACAGAAGACGCTCAACAAGGTGCTCCTGGAACTGCAGGAAGGCGAGCGTTCCCGGGGCTTCTTGTAAATCACGTATTACAGGTAGCGGTCTGAATAACGCCGGGCTCACGCAGCCATAGGCGAAATCCGCTTGTGGAGGCCCGCAGCGGATCCCATCTGTGAGCCCGGCTGTGACCCTGCATACGGCCGCGTAATGTACTGCGCATAACTGCCTACTCACAGGCGGCCATGCGCAGTATATATATATATTTTTTGTTTGTATTTCCCGCACCGTTGCTTAGCGATGACACGGGTACCCGCAGCCCGTGTACAACGTAGTTGCGTATGGGCAGCGGGTATATCCGCAACCGTGGAGTACAATGGGCTCTATGTTCGGATATCCGCGGTAAAATAGAACCTGCTGCGTTCTCTTTTCTGCGAGTGGATTACACAATTCCAACCCACTAATGTGAGCGGAATTGTGTAATCCAATGCGATTGATCTGCGTATTACCGCGGCTCAGACGCATGCGGCATCCGTAATTCCTATCCGGTCATGTGAGACCGGCCGAAGGTAGATCGCTACCTTTTTATCACGTGACCGGGGACCGCTCAACGAGGCCACCCATCACTGCTCCAGGCTCTCGGCGACCGTTGGTCGCTGGGAGCAAGGAGATTTTAAATTTCCTGGGCTCCCCGACGCCTGTGCATGTGTTCGCTGTTTTGCCGGCGGTCGCATGTGCAGAATCCGGGTAAGTTCATGGATGAGAATCGCGTCGGGGTGCAAATACGGAGGCCTCCGGTAAAAAGTTTTATCTCCTCTCACCGATCGCATCAGGGAGGGGAGATGAAACTTCACCTTTTTTTTACTTTTACGTGATCGCCATTATCGATTAGATAACGGCGAACACGTGATCAGGAACCGCTCACCGCGGCCCCCGTGAAATCTCCAGGCTCTCGGGTAAGTTTTGTAGCCAGGAGCAGGGAGATTTTAAATTATCCTGGCAATCCACGGCTTTTGTGCATGCGCCTGCCATTTTGGCGACGGCCGCGTGCGCAGAAGCTGTGGTAAGGTCCGCGGATAAATCCATGGGCCTTTAGGTACGTCATTTCATCCTCCCTCACAGATATGATCCGTGGGGGGAGATGAAACGCAAGCTTTTTTAACTTTAAAAAAAAAGGGTAAAAAGTTTTTAAAAAGTTTTTAAAAACTTTCCATGATCACTGTCATCCATTGGATGATAACAGTGATCATGTCCCCGGTATATTCTCTCTGCTCCTGGCTACACATGGCAGCCAATCATCGGTGCGCATGCGCAGACGGGAACTTCGGGTCCCGGGACATCGGGGACGACTTAGGTGAGTATTTTCACCTCCCCTCATGGATCCTATCCATGAGGGGAGGTGAAACTGACTTTTTTTTTTTTATCTTTTGTTAACTTTTTCGTGATCGCTGCTATCCAATGGATAGCGGCGATCGCGTGCCCGGGGACCGCTCACAGTGGTCCCCGGTAACACCTCGTGGTTCCCGGCTACCTTCAGGAGTCGGGAGCCAGGAGACTTCAAATTTGCCGGGGGCTCCCGGGCTTCTGCGCATGCGCCTGACGTCATCGTCTGGCGCGCATGCGCAGAAGGCTGGCGGCGGGTCCGGGAGGACCCGATCTTTGGGGGATACCGCGGACAAGCCGGGTGAGTATTTTCAGCTGCCCTGATGGATCGGATCAATCAGGGCAGCTGAATTACTACTTTTTTACACTGTTTTGTTTACTTTATTGTGATTGGCGCTATCCATTGGATAGCACCAATCGCAATGCCGGGGGGGACTGCCCGCATCCTGGGATGACAGCTCCATGCTGTCGGCTACCTGCGGGCACCGACAGCATGGAGCTGTCACGTCCTCAGGCAAGTGGGCATTAATCCTAAAAGGATGCATAAAACTACGTCCTCTAGGATTAAAGCCCACTTTCTGAGGACGTAGAATCCCGATGGGGCAGTCGTTAAGGGGTTAAATACTGCCTCCATGCTGATTGGACCAGAGACAGTTCAATGCAGCATTGGAAGACAGGGCAAGGAAGTGCAGGACAGTGAACTACTAGCAGAATGCTGGTCTTGCTACACGCTCCCTCCATGAAATTGGATAGCAAACAGCAGAAAAGGAGAAAAATGGGGAAGACACCTAAGAATTACAACTTACAGACATGAAGCATGGTGCAAACAGCAGCAAATGGGGGATAAGAACAACCCGGGGTATTTTAGAAATCTTATTGAAAACTCAGGTACACTTTAAATGTTGTTCCATTTTGTGTAAGTGTAGAATAGGGTAGTATACAACACGAGGGAGGGCAATAACACACTATTACATCTGCTCTTGTGATGTGTTTTGGAAGAAGAATGCACTGCTGCACATGTGATGATTTTCA
Source organism: Eleutherodactylus coqui (assembly GCF_035609145.1). NCBI lineage: Eukaryota > Metazoa > Chordata > Amphibia > Anura > Eleutherodactylidae > Eleutherodactylus > Eleutherodactylus coqui. The sequence goes on along the minus strand of NC_089844.1, from coordinate 209,861,645 downwards.
CATGTGTGAATATTGCATGTTTTAATAGTAAAAATTAAAAAAAATGCATCACACTTGCACGAAAATCGCATTTATTTGCGAGTGCGATATGATTTTTTGGGGCCAATTCTGGAACGGGATCACCCAAAAATCTGAGAACAGCAGCTTACATGAAGTAACGCATTGAAAATAACAGGTTCTTTCCATCTGTGAGTTCTATCCATATCACAGTCAGACAGAATAGTTTGTTTGAATACACCCTAAAGATGTAACTTCGTCGTACACAATATCAGACTCCGCTTCTTTGCACAATGCCTTTACCTAGCCCGCTAGGTTTCTATTGCGTGGGGTCAGCTTACCCGCTAGCTAGAAGATTCAGGGGAACGGGATATTTCTAGACACTAAAAATCGGAGATATTTCAAATGCAAGTCATAAAACTGGTAACGGCACAAGTTTCCAATTTACTGCTTTGATTACAAATTCTCTAAAGTCCAACTTCTCTTAGCATAACCCAGCGGAAAGTAGGCGCTTCAAGGTAGGTAATCCCTTCCTCAGCCCAGCTGGGGGCGCCTGCTATCTTCTAGCATCTGACATTTCTCTCTGGAGTCACTCTCATGGCTTCTATCTTTTACCAGTGTGCCCCCAAGTTAGGCTGAGGAAGGGATTATCTACCCCGAAATGTGTTCTTTCGGCTGGGTTATGTTAACAACAGAGAAGATGGAAGTTTCCCATTTGTCTCAAATTGTCTAAATTGGACATTTACACCATTTAGGCATATTTTCTGGATTGGCAGCACTTTGGTGACTTCCTCACTATATATTATATATACTTTCTGGTGCCATTGAAGGCGTTACACACATAATCCGGGGCTAGCGCCAATCAGGATTCCTCTGCATCTATGACAGACAGTCGAGTTTGGAGGAAGTAAAGGATCTTCTCCCCCCATGATCGGAGTTTGCTTTTTACCCCCTTGCCTTCTCTTCTCCTTCTTGGACAGGTAACATCAGACCGGCTCCGCACTTTACTGCGCTTTACATTTCAATCTAATAATGCATAAACATTTTCTATCACAAATAACACATAATAGACATGTCATACCGCCTTACCCAATTAAAAGAAGGGCTTTCACCCGCTGCTCCGGGCTCACACGTGCCATGTACTTCTTGGCTTCAAATCGGTTTCGGTGTTTCATACATATTTCAACATATGGCTGTTCAAAAAAGATAAACATTGGTTAACTTCATTAAACTGGATTCAAAATATATTAATTCTGCCGATGGCATGAATGTCCGTAATAGATAAGATTAAGCCTCAAACATGGAAATGTAACGTCTGGTAGCAGGGGGTCTGGGGGGGCTGCATTAAGGAAACGTTCTGCCTGGAATCTGCATAATCCGGATTATGAACCATGCATCATCTCCCTGCATGATACATCAACACTACCTACGCCCTCAGCCCAATCCCATGCAGACCCTATCGGCACACAGAAACATCTGCCAGGCCACATCTATCATCCTACATGATGATCCCAGGAAGTGACCACCTCAGACCACCAGCAATGTTGGAGCTCAAGGACTACAAACCACGTGGACCAGACACCATCTTGCAGACCTGTGTCACTGAGCTCCCTGCCTCCCAGCAAACAGAAGGGGTCCCATGTGTCCAGCAATGGATGCATCTGAACACATCACCTCCAAAGCAGGACATGCTTGCTCTAGACGTAGAGTGTCATGTTGGTGACATCCATTCCTCCTGCCCATGTGCATAGTCTTACATGTATCAACATTGACCTTCATTTGCCATTTTTCTGCCCAAGCCCCCAGCTTATCCAGGTCCGTTTGTAGCCACATATTGTCCTCCGTTGCATTAATTATATTGTATAATTTAGTGTCATCTGCAAATATTGATATTTTGCTGTGCAGCCCCTCTATCAGGTCATTGATAAATATGTTGAACACAGTGGGCCCTAATACTGAACCCTGTGGCACCCCGCTAGCGACTGTGGTCCAATCAGAGTATGAACTGTTTATTACCACCCTCTGTCTTCTATCTCTGAGCCAATTCTTTACCCAATTACACACATTCTCACCCAATCCGATCTGCCTCATTTTATACATCAGCCTATTATGTGGCACGGTGTCAAAGGCTTTAGAGAAGTCCAGATATACGAGATCAATAGACTCTCCCAGGTCCAGCCTAGAGCTTACTTCATTTGGTAGGTTAAGGAGGTCGGAAGTGACGTCAGACGCCAGGAGCAGCGCGCCGAGGCAGAGGCACGAGCGGGGGTCTGAAGGGCAGAAGGGGGCATCGGACCAGCGGAGGAGCCGATACCGGCGCCCGGAGGTGACAGGAGTCCGAGGAAGAGTCGGCAGGAGGAGTGCAGAAGCGGAGCAGGTCCCGCAGGAACAGCAGGGCAGAGTGACAGGTGGAGTGAGCGGCCGCCGGGAGAGCAGGTGACATCACTGTGGAGGAGCTGCAACAGGAGCCGAGAAGTATCTTCTGTGTGTGTGAATTTAAGTGTGAGCCGTTGCGCGCAAGGGGCAGCGCGTGAGCGGAGTGTGAACAAGTCTATCTTCACTACTTCCACAAGTAAATTGTAGATCCCCATTAGGATGAGCTCCATGCCTGCCAATGCCATCCAGTGTGCTACTTGTGCAATGTATGCGGTCCTTGATCAGCCGATCGAGGGTGCATACTGTTGCACAAGATGCGTGCACGTCGCACATTTAGAAGCCCAAATCATGGATCTAAAGGGGCAACTGGCAACACTGAGAGCCATTGACATCACGGAAAGGAGTTTGGTGCTCACTGAGCAGACACTCGCTGGGGTAGAGGCGGGGGCGGATGGTAGTACGGAAGAGCAGGGGGAGCAGGCAGTCAGCTGGGTGACAGAAAGAAGGAGGGATAGAGGGAATAGATCCAGGGAGGCTGGTCCTGAACTGGCACAACCCAACATGTCTGCAACGTTGGCAGATGAGGGGGATGCCATTACAGAGCCAGCACTGCTGCAGCACGACACGCCCTCTGAACGCCAGGGGGATGACTGCTCCGGTGAGACGGGGACGGGGAGCGTAGGGCAGGCTAGACAGGTCCTAGTGGTGGGGGACTCAATTATTAGGGGGACAGATAGAGCAATCTACCATAAAGACCGGGATCGTCGAACGGTGTGTTGTCTTCCTGGCGCTCGAGTTCGACACATCGCGGATCGGATTGACAGATTACTGGGAGGGGCTGGTGAGGATCCAGCAGTCATGGTGCACGTTGGCACCAATGAACAAATTAGAGGTCAATGAAAGGCCCTCAAAAATGATTTCAGGGACCTAGGGTCCAAGCTCAGGGCGAGGACCTCCAGGGTAGTTTTCTCGGAAAACTGGAGGCTGGAGGAGTGTTTAAACTAGGGACTGGGGGGGGGGGGGGGGGGGGGCAAAATGAGTAATAGTGGGGTAGCCAGTGTAGATAGCGACCTGGGTCAAAGAAATGGGAATGGGGGGGTGGGGGGGGGTAGTACAGTTAGAAATGGGAGGTCAGCCATAAGTACGAATAGCAACAAAACGAATCTAAAAAACAAAAATAACGATATAAATTGTATGACCACGAATGCACGAAGTCTGATTGGTAAAGTGGGTGAGCTTGAAGCGAGAATGACTGATGAGAGTTATGATATAGTTGAAATAACGGAAACATGGCTTGATGATAAGTGTGATTGGACGGCGAATTTACAGGGGTACAATCTCTTCAGAAGAGACCGAAGGAACCAGAAAGGGGGAGGGGTATGTCTGTACGTCAAATCGAACTTGAAGCCGAGGCTACGGGAGGATATAGGGGTAGGAGACGAACAGGTGGAATCTCTGTGGGTAGAAATACAGGGAGGAAAAATAACAAAATCCTGATAGGGGTCTTCTATAGACCACCAAAAGCAACAGAAGAAACTGAAGACCTACTACTAAGGCAGATAGAAGAGGTGTCAAACCGCAATGAAGTAATCATCATGGGGGACTTTAATTACCCAGATATAACATGGGGAAATGAGACCTGCAAATCTCACAGGGGTGATAAGTTCTTGAGAGTAATTAAAGACAATTACCTGAACCAACTGGTACAGGAACCAACAAGAGGGAGGGCCATTCTGGACCTACCGTGTTTCCCCGATAGTAAGACACCCCCGATTGTAAGATGTAGGCAGGATGTCGCTCGCTCCTCGTCCCCGGCGCAGCATTGCTTTCTGAATGCGGGGCTTGAAATCCCCGCCTCCAGAAAGCTAATACACACGCCGTCAGCCAGTTACAGCCATTCAATGACAGCATTGAATGGCTGTGATTGGCTGAAGGCGCACGTGGCTTCAGCCAATCACACTATTCAATGACATCATTGAATGGCCTGTGATTGGCTGAAGCGCTAAAATCGTACAGGGAAAAAAACAAAATATGCAAAGATACGATCAAAACTGCCAAGGAGGAAGCAGAAAGACGGATCGCCAAAGAGAGCAAAAACAACCCGAAGCTATTTTTCAACTATATTCATAGCAAAAGGATTTGCAGGGAGAGCGCTGGCCCTTTAACAAATAATGCAGGGGAAATCATTGAAGATGATGGAGGGAAGGCAAATCTATTAAATTGTTTCTTTTCAAGCGTATTCACAAACGAAAAGGAAATGTCACACGAGATACAGGGGAATAAAATAAACCCCTCGCAAAATATGTCATATCTAACGCAGGAGGAAGTGCAGAACAGGTTAAAGAAGATTAAAATTGATAAAATCGCTAGGCCCAGATGGAATACACCCAAGGATACTAAGGGAACTAAGTGACGAGATAGCTAGGCCGCTATACCTAATATTTCTAGACACTATCAAGACCGGTGTAGTACCATTGGATTGGCGCATTGCCAACGTGGTTCCAATTTATTAAAAGGGGTCCAAAAGTGAGCCTGGAAACTACAGGCCAGTAAGTCTCACTTCAGTAACGGGAAAAATATTCGAGGGGATTCTGAGAGACGCCATCGATGAGTACCTCAAGGAGAACAACGGAATGACTCCTCACCAGCATGGATTCATGAAGGGTCGCTCATGTCAGACAAATCTGATCAGTTTCTACGATGAAGTAAGCTCTAAGCTGGACCAGGGAGAATCTATTGATCTTGTATATCTGGACTTCTCTAAAGCCTTTGACACCGTGCCACATAATAGGCTAATATACAAAATGAGGCAGCTCGGATTGGGCGAAAACGTGTGTAAGTGGGTAAAAAATTGGCTCAACGATAGAAAGCAGAGGGTGGTAATAAATGGTGCGTACTCTGATTGGACCACAGTCGCTAGCGGGGTGCCACAGGGTTCAGTATTAGGCCCCACTCTGTTCAACATATTTATCAATGACCTGATAGAGGGGCTGCACAGCAAAATATCAATATTTGCAGATGACACTAAATTATACAATATAATTAATGCAACGGAGGACAATGTGCGGCTACAAACGGACCGAGATAAGCCGGGGGCTTGGGGGGGGGAAATGGCAAATGAAGTTCAATGTTGATAAATGTAAGACTATGCACATGGGCAGGAGAAAGTCATATGGAAAAGGATCTGGGGGTATTAGTGGACTATAGACTAAACTGGAGTAACCAATGCCAGTCAGCTGCTGCAAAGGCAAATAAAGTTTTGGGGTGCATGAAAAGAGGTATAGGGGCGAGGGATGAGAACATCATCCTCCCACTATATAAGGCACTTGTCAGGCCTCACATGGAATACTGCGTACAGATCTGGTCACCGGTGCTCAGGAAAGATGTCACAGTGCTGGAGGGGGTTCAAAGAAGGGCAACTAAACTAATACATGGAATGGGAGGACTGGAATACCCAGAGAGGCACCAAAACTGGGATTATTCACCCTGGAAAAAAGAAGGTTAAGAGGCGACCAAATATCCATGTATAAGTACATGAGGGGACAATACAAGGACCTCTCCCAGGATCAAGAGGACATCCGCTACGATTAGAGGAAAGCAGGTTTCATCACCAACATAGAAAGGGGTTCTTTACTGTAAGAGCAGTGAGACTGTGGAACTCTCTGCCTGAGGAAGTGGTGATGGCAAAATCCTTAGAGGAGTTTAAAAGGGGACTTGATGTCTTTCTGGAGAGGAAGGATATAAATCTAAGATTATTTGTTAATCCGGGTACACAGGCAGGTAGGAACTATTAGGGGTTGATCCAGGGAACAGTCTGATTGCCATTAGGGAGTCGGGAAGGAATTTTTTCCCCAAAAGGGCTAATTGGCTTCTGGCCTTGGGGTTTTTTGCCTTCTTTTGGATCAACAAAACAGGAGGCTAACAGGCTGGACTAGATGGACATTGTCTTCATTCAGCCTTACGAACTATGTTACTATGTTACTATGTTACTATGTAGAAGCTGATCAGATTGGTCTGACATGACCGACCCTTCATGAATCCATGCTGGTGAGGAGTTATTCCGTTGTTCTCCTTGAGATATTGTACTTTTAGAGATTGTTTTTTTGTATATTGGGACGACACTGGCAATGCGCCAATCTAGTGGTACAACCCCAGTCTCAATGGTGTCCCCAAATATAAGAAATAGCTGCCTAGCTATCTCATCACTTAGTTCCCTTAGAAGCCTTGGGTGTATTCCATCTGGGCCCGGTGATTTGGCGATTTTAATCCTCTAACTGGCTCTGCACTTCCTCCTGTGTTAGGCATGCAATACTTAGTGGGGGTTCGTTTTATTACCCTGCATCTCCTGTGACATTTCTGTTTCATTTTGTAAATACCATATTATATCCGGATAATTCAAGTCCCCCATAATAATTACTTCAATGTGGTTTGACGCCTCTTCTATTTGTCCTAATAACAGGGGTTTTCTATAGGCCTCCAAAAGCAACAGAAAAAACTGAAAACCTATCAGAATTTTGTTATTCTTTGCTCCCTGTATTTCTATCCACAGAGATTTCACATGTTCATTTCCTGCACCTATATCTTCTTATAGCTTCGGCATTAAGTAGGATTTAACGCACAAACACACCCCTCCTCCTATCTGGTTACCACAGTCTCTTCTGAAGAGATTGTAACCCTGCAGGTTCACCGCCCAATCGCACTTATCAGCAAGCCAGGTTTCCGTTATTCCCACTATATTCTAATTTTCTTCAGACATTCTTGCTTTGAGCTCACCCCCTCTACGGATCAGACTTCTTGCATTCGTTGCCAAACAATTTATACAGTGGTTGTTATTCTGTATTTTCATTGTTCTACCATGGGTCCTATTAGCTATACTGCCAGTTCTAAGTGTACTAACCCCACGTCTAAGTGTACTAACCCCACCTCTAAGTGTACTAACCCCACCTCTAAGTGTACTAACCCCACCTCTAAGTGTACTAACCCCACCTCTAAGTGTACTAACCCCACCTCTAAGTGTACTAACCCCACCTCTAAGTGTACTAACCCCCATTAAGAAACACTGCACTCCATTATTCAACAGTTTTTGGTTCCTCCCCTTTAAAGAAAAGATTCAATTTGGAAAATCCATTTAAAGTCAGGTCTCCCCATGTGTAAAAAAAACAAACAAAACAGCTTATGACTCACCACTCCCTGTTCCCCCAGCTGGCGGATCTGGGTCTTCATTGTGATGTATTGGCTGCAGAAGCCTGTAACGTCCCCTACTCAGGCTTCTGCAAACAATACGTCAGAGTGGAGACTAAGAGCCACTGGTGGGGTACGATCTGGGTGCATGGAGAAGTATTTGCTGGTTGTTAATTTTACACATCTGGGACCTGATTTTTAAAGAAGTGATTTATTTTTGGAAAACCCCTTTAAAGGGATTGTTCAGTTGTAAACTATTGATGGCCTATCCTCAGGACATGTCATCAATAGTAGATCGGCAGGTGTCCATTACCCGAGACCCCTGCCAATTAGTGGCTTGTTTGTTTGCCAGTAAGCTCATGCACTGAGCTGAATTCTGCAGGAGGCAGACAGCACAGTTCTTACTGTAGTGGCCAGGTTTGGTATTGCAGGTCACGTCCTCACTGAAATGAATGGGAACTTGGCCTGCAATACCAAATCTGACCATTGCAGTAGGAACGGAGCTGTCTGCTTCCTGCAGAAATCAACTCAGTACACTGGGCCAGTGAACAGTTGATCGGTGGAGGCCCTCGAGTGGCAGATCTACTATTGATGACCTGTTCTAAGGACAGGCTATCAATACTTTACAACTGGATAACCCTTTTTTAAGTAGATAACTTTTGATACCTACAGAGTTCCCCCAATATTAGTGGCTGGATAGGAACAGGAGGTTATGCTTGTATAGGATAGCCTGCTCTGAGTTTTTTTTCTCTAACTGCAAGGATACTTGTACACTCTTGACATTGTTCTTGTGGTACGACCCAAAGTCTTGCATCTCCTAATATATATGGTCTTACTTCCTCAGAACAGGAAGATTTTAAAAGAAACAGTAAAACCTATGAAACATATGAAATTACCAAGTATCCTATCGGGGACTTTTTACTTTTTGAAAAATTCTCCAACTCTTCCCAATCTTCCTTTTCTGCCAGTGCGGATATCTTCAGCCACCAATACCTAAAAGGCGGAAAGAGATAATAGAGAGAAACTACATGGCACTAGTCTGAATCACCTGTCCAGCAACACGTGTACAACCAGGCTTTGTGCCAACAGCACTTCTAGACTGCAGGCCTTCATCCCATAAAGCATACCTAACTCTTCGTATGGCTTCTCAGAGTAAGCGGCCATGTGGGTACATGAGGAATAACACTTTCTGGCCAATACAGGACTTGCTTGTAAAAGGGCCAGTAAGATGTAAAAGGGGCAATAAGCAACAAAAAAAAATGTAAACTACTAACACAAGAAGGCAGTGAAGCAGCACTGAAAAGCTATAAGGAAAAATGTCAAAGACTAAAACTAACCCTAAAGGGTTCTTCAATTACATAAATAGTAAAAAGAATAAATCTGAAGGTGTTAACCATTTACAAATCTTCCCTCAATACCTAATAGAGGTTGGTAAGTAAAAAGCAAATCTATTAAATAGGTTTTTTTTCTCCAGTGTATCCACAGAGGAAAATTAAATGTCATGTGAAATGCAGAGTGAGAAGTTAACTTTCCATTACCGGTCACCAGTCTAACGAGCCATTAACACAAACCCATTATTGTTCAAAGGCATTTCAGCGATAATTGTTCAGTGTGAATGCGAACATTAAAACGGCGTTAAATACGCGTGCAAAAAGCAAGAAGATCCAAATACACAGAGTTTCAGTTTGAAAATGCTGTGTATGTTACGGACCGAAACGTCATACACTCGTGTGAATGAGCCCTAAATGCAACTACTCATTAGCATGACTATGGCGCTCTATGCACTATGATGGCATTTTCTCCCCTTCCCCCTATTTAGTAGCACCGAGTTAGAGTGCTAGTGTGCCGGGGTAGTGCTGTCAGAGTTGTGCCACCACTCTCCAGTTGCTAAATACAGCGGTGTGGAGGCGCACCAGAGTTTACAATAGAAGATGCTGATGCTACCAGCTCCCTGTGCTGGCACCTTCACCTCTGCCACGCACTCTGTGCTATGGGGTATCACTGCTCCTACTATAAGAGCAGGGAGACTATGGAGCTCTCTGCCTGAGGACATGGTGATGGTGATCTCGCTAAAAGTGCAAGAGGGGTCTACACACTTTTCTTGTGTGAAACAATGTTACATGTTCAAGTCACTGAATACTTCAGAAGGGTCGGTGATCCAGGGAGTTATTCTGACTCCCAGATTAGAAGTCATGACAATGTGTTTTCCCCCAAAACCCCATGCGGGTTGTATGCCTTCCTCTGGATCAACATCGCAGGAGAAATGGCTGAACTAGATATCTAGGCTCGTACTCCCTCATGGCAGACCTGAGGTCCTTGAAAAGGTTGCAGGCTGTCATGACTTCCGGATGGCTTCTTGCCATCTCACTGTGGGGCAGGGGAGTAACCTCCAAGCCGGACAGTGTCAGGACCGGCTGTGCTACCACATGGCAGCGGCAAATTTAAAATGCCGGCCACTGTAGGCCTGGCTGTGCTACCACATAGCAGCGGCACATTCAAGCACCAGCCATGTGGTGCTAAACACTGTGTCTGCATTCAGAGAGCCATCCGGTGACAGAACCGGCCGTGCTACCGCATGGCAGCTGCGGCACAGTCAAGTGCCGGCCGCGCGGCGGACAAACATGGCGGCTAGAACTGACAGATGACAGAGGCATCAACACAGAAGACTAACGGCAGGTAATTTAACTTCCCCCTCCAGTCACAAGACAAGTGTCTCCAGAAACCGAAGGGTTACTTTAAATTAAATTGTATCAAAATTTACTAAAATGGGTACAAAAAAGCGCATAAAATCTCACATTTCCCGCTTAACTAAATTACCTTTTATCAGGAATTCTAAATTCTTTATAAAGCTGCTCAGCTTTCTTCTGCATCCCGTCTAGAATCAGGTTATAGATGGTTTCATGTAAGGAGTAGTCCAGGTAAGGTTTGTCAAGCTTTTCTTGTAGAGAACGCTGAATTCTTAACAATTTGATCTGATCTTCTGTCACCTAGGAGTAAGATACAAATTAGTTCTGTACACCAAAACACAAGATGTAATGTGTGCGAGTGCTGGAGTAAACCAGAAGAGAAGTACTGATAGATGGGAAGATGCTAGGGGCAAGTCGTAATGTGCGGAGTACACTGGGGGCATACTCTGGGAAGATGCCTCTAACGAGTGCCACTAGAAAAGCTCTACAGAGGCATGTGTCCACCATAGGCTCCTAAGGCATAACATAATGAATGTACTACATGGAATGCTTCCGTATGGAACAAAACATACAGGATACGTTGCTGGAGCTACCCCTAGGAGGCGTACATCAAGCCTTATGGCTTCACAGGGTAGAAAAGTGGAGCCAATCTAGAAGATACGCCAACAACCGGCCATGGAGGGTGTGTGAATATTGATTGGAAGATTAAGGGGACAACGGCGAAGCGCCCAAATAACTGTATCTTAAGACGATCGTTAATGTCCAACTTCATTTTTATTAATTAATACCCAACAGACAGAAGGTGTTTCAGAGCTGAAAGCTACACGGGGTTGTGTCTGAACCTTCTCGGAGAGCGGACACTCTGTGTATCCCAGTGATCACCCGGTGTGACCGTGTGCCCCGGCGGAGGGGAGGAAGGGGCTTTCAGCCATGAAATGCGTTCTGTTTGCTCGGTATGAAGCCAGTCGCAGAAACACAACTCCTTATTTGGAGGTTTGTGCAGTTCTAAGTTTTTACTCTACCACTCAATATCCACACCCTCCATTGCTGGTCGTTGGCGTGTCATCTGGATTAGCAGCACATCAGGGATTTCTCCACTTTCTACCCCCTCAAGCTATCAGACTTCATGCATTCCACCCGGAAAAAAAGTCGCTCCAATGTATATCTCAACAGGATGACTGGAAGCCTATAGATACATTTGACGTAAGCCTGGTAGATCTACCAGTGTACATGGCAAAGGCAAACTGCAAATGGTGGTCTCTAAGGTCCCTCAGAATCGGATTGTGTTTGTGCGCTGCCACTCCATGCATCACAACAGCGGTGCTGGAGACCGCCAAGAGTGTGAACTCTGCAACAACCGCCGCCCCCGGTGACATGAATGAAGCGGCAGATGTGGCGTGGCAGTTCCACTCATGCAGAGGTCTTTAGGACCCCGGTCCTGGTGATCAGTGGTGGTCCCAGTGTCCAGACCTCCACCGATCAGCAGCCACAGCACAGGGGCTAACTCTCTATCTTGGCATACTCCCTTTAAGCTTACCCAACCGTTCTCTCACCTTCGCAGCCAAGTCATTTTTTGCCTTATTGTACTCATCGACGGCGTTCTGGAGCTCCGCAACCCGGCCTTCAACAGTCTGTGCAAACCCATGAATATGGTCAAAATATGGGAAAAACAGAAAAATCACGATTATGTCAAATGCACAAAGTGGAACAGTCAATTACATTATTTATTTATTTTTATCTAAACAGGCGATGTTAAAGGGAGTGCAGTAACTGCAAGTGCAGCTCTTATTAAAGGGGTTGTCTCCTTACAAGACAAACATTTTTAATGGCTGGGGAAAAAAATATAAACAGCATATACTCAACAGTCGTATGCCCCCAGGGCACAGCCGAGTGGCTCCCGTGGCCCCCATCACAGACACTGGTAGCTCCCGCCTGTTCCCCACTGCTACCCCCCGCTCCACCACTCTGCCCCCCCCCCCCCACATTCCAGCGCCCCCCGAATCTTTTCACCCAAGTAGTCAGGTACTCGAAAATAGCGATGCTCGATTGTGAAATCGCCCTTAACGAGTACGTTCACTCATCTCTAACTGCAATGCATTATTGCTTCTCATAGTGCTCAAACACCATGGCAGACCCGGATGCCATTGACCAACTGCTATGGCAACCCCATCAGCCCACTGCAATTACTTGGAGGGCTGATGATGTCACAAAGTGTGCGCTCTCACCCTCTATGAAACCTTTAAATGCCGCGATAAACACGGATCACGGCAAAGAAGGGGTTAATGGAGGGGATCTTCTTTTGAGCCTGCATCATCCAAAGGAGGTAAATATATGTCCATTTGTGGGAACCGTTTCCCAGCCAGTATGTACATTTACACCCTGGGGTGAGAAGGGGTTTTCCCCACTTCTAGCTATTTTACTGCAGGAAGTAGGCAGCTCCATACACAGCATAGTGGCCAGAGTTGAAACTGCAGCACAATGTATGAAGCTGTCAGACCCCCTGGATGAAGCTAAAGGTGAAACGTGCGCGGCGGGGCACTATATGCATGACTCTGGGATTGGTTGTGCCTATTGTGGGTTTATATCAGCAGGATTTACTTTGTGACCTCTTCTATGTGTGACCTGGAGGGATGGAGTTCCCTTGCATCGATGCTGCATTTCCTTTATGTTCTGTTTTTAAAATTCTTTTATCATATTTGTGATTCTCCATAAACTATTTTTTTACTGATAATTTTCTGCGGTCCGGTGCTGGAGATTTATTTTTGGGTTTGACATGTGGAAATCAGTATCCTTAAGTCTACCCCCCACCCCCAACATCATTCAAGGATGCAAGTCTAGCAAGGCCTGGACAGCAGCAGAAGAGTATCTTTTGTGAAGACCCCCAATGTTGGGGATCATGCAAGATCTTTTTAATCCAAATGAGAACTTTTTTCCAATTTTTTTTAACCAATCTCTTTTTTTTAAAAATGACAGTCGTGCAGAACTTAGAAAATTAACCCCTTAGTGAAGACCAATACGCCTTTTTACTGATGGGCTCTAAACCTGCACATTCATCTTTTTAAGGCAGTGGCTTGGCGGACTACTGACGGCCAGACTCCTGCTCTAACTGCCAAAAGCAGAGAAACCTCAGATCCTGGCAGATTAACCCCTTACATGCCACAATCAATAGTAACTGCAGTGTGTAAGCTGACAACAGGGCAGAAGGCTCTTTTTGTCACCCATCAGCAGCCTGCAGAGCGACTGCAAGGTAGCAATGGATTCCCATGGCAGCCAGAAGCCTGACAAAGGTCTCCATGTCTGCCATGTAACTCTGCCTATTAGACCCCGCCGCCCGCAGAGTCCAATAGGCTGCTGTCATAGGCTTAGTAGAATGCCAAGGCCTTCCTCACACAGATATTTTTGTACTGTGTTTAGTGCTGCCTTTTAGGGGGTTCGCTAAACGCTGTACAATGCTCCCATTCATTTCAATGGGGTCTGTTCACACAAGCGCCATCAATGCTGCGCTTTGACAGCGTTGCATGTCCTATCTTTGGCAGTTTACAGCATGCATCGCCCATTGAAATGAATGGGTAGCGTTAGCAGCACTGCTGAAAATGCAGCACAACTTGGTACCACGTTGTGGGCAGCATTAAACACCGCACTAGCTGCACTATCAAAAAAAGTTATACTCACCGATGCTGTCCGGTCCCTGGCGCTGCTTTCTGGGGTTGGTGCACTTGTCCGAAGATCTTTTGCTAGTGATAGGGTTTGCAGACCCCGCCTCCAGCAAAAGATTGCTCTGATTGGCTAAACAAGTGCCAAATCACAGTCAGTGCTGGATGCACCAATCACTGCCATTCAATGAATGAATGGCTCATGGCTCAGCCAATCGGAGCAATCTCCTGCTGGAGGCATCGTCTTGAAACCCCGTTACCAGCAAGAGATGCTCTGCAGGCACAGACAAGTGTCTGGAAGTCTGCAGGGACCGCGAACGGCGCCAACTAGGTGAGTATTTGAATTCTTTTTTCAGCTTCCTTGGCTGCATTATCAGCTGTGCTCATAACGCTGGCATAACGCACGCCAGCGCTGCTGAAATCGTGGTAAACCCGCAACAGACTTTGATTCAAAATCTGCTACATGCAAACGTACCCTTACAAATTTAATTGATTTCTACATAAATTGTTAAAAAAAGGAAGCTATACTATAAAATCACCTATACTAACTAAATAGTACAGATGATTGCAACAGAAGGGGTTAATGCGTATTAGGGCTTAAACATGACTCTTCAAACTCCACGGTACTGCACCAACCAGAACCGCGCCTGCTAGGTGAGCATTGTTTTTTTTTTCTATGTAGTGCAGCTAGGGCTTATTATCGGGGAAACACTGTAGGCCCTGCCCTATCTTTCTAGCACGTAGCATTAACGGGCGAGAATGCTGCTAGTGAAGACAAAACCATTGGAAGCAACGATTTTTGAACCCTGTCCATCCGTTTCAGCTCTTATTTCGTGCGGTTTTACACACGGTGTTCTCTTAATCTCTCCATGGTTATCACAATAACAGGGAAGAGATGTAGCGCTGACATGCTGGAAAAGTTTGTGCTTTGACGTCATTGGGGCCGGAACCAATCAGGTCTTGAGGACAGCACCCCACAGCCTATTAGTAACAGCCTGTTTTACCCGGTGTGGCCGCTATCATCAACGCAGTGGCTGACATAAATTTACGTAGCTGCTGCACAGAGCCGAGGCAGCAGGGACATAAATTTAGCGCTGGTGGACACAAAGCGATTAAAATGTAAAAAGATCCCCTGATGGGATCTAACCTACAAAGACAGGAATTAGGTCCTACCTGAAAATACCTTTTCTTGGACACCTGTTGGGACAGGAAGCGGAAAAATACAAAAGGTAACTCCCACCACCGGCTCACCAGTGTGTACCAAATAACTACAGTGACCCGGCTTTGCTTAACCAATCATTTTTAATACAGCAATCATAGTACAATACCTTACTTCACGTAAAAATAACTCAAGGGGAGGAAAAAGCCCCTATGCTGTCAGGATGACTTCAAGAAAAGGAATTGTCAGGTAGGACCCAATTCCTGTCTTCCCCTCGTCATCCTGACAGCATACACATGGAGGAGTGCCAACAACCAAGGGCTTTAGGGAGGGACCACTGCCTGTAGCACCTTCCGCCCAAAGGCCATATCACGGCTGGCCCCCAGGTCCAGGCGATAGTGTTTAGTGAAGGTATAAGTGCTCGACCATGTGGCAGCTCTGCAGCTCTGGTCGGTTGTCGCCTGGGTTCTCTCCGCCCAGGAACAGGCGACCGTCCTAGTGGAATGGGCTCTAACGTTGCCCGGGAGTGGCATCCCCTGGGATCTGTACACCTTTTCTATGGCCCTCCTGACCCAACACGCTAAGGAATCTTTAGTAGCGGCCCCTCCTCTGCGTGGACCCTGAAATTGAATAAAAAGATTGTTAGACTTCCTGAAGGAATGTGTGACCTCCAAATACTTCAGGACTGCTCGTCTAACATCTAAATTATGGAACCTCTGTTCCGTGGTGTTACGGGGTTCCTGGCAGAAGGAGGGAAGGACTATGCGCTGTTCTCTGTGAAAGTCTGTGAGAACTTTAGGTTGGAAAAAGGGGTCAGGTCTGAACTCTATTTTATCTGGGAAGGTGGTCATATATGGAGTCCTAATAGAGAGGGATTGGATCTCCCCAATCCGTCTAGCGGATGTGATGGCGACTAGGAAAGCTACCTTATAGGAGAGGATCTTAACGGATAGGTCTTCCAGGGGCTCAAATGGGTGTGCGCAGAGGGCCTGTAAAACTAAGTTCAGGTCCCATGGGGGCATGCTTTCCCTTACAAAGGGGTGGAGTCTGACTGCCCCCTGAAGATATTTCCTAATTAGCCTATGGTCGCCTAAGGGGGAGTCGAAAAAGGCTCCAAGGGCGGCCACCTGGACCTTAAGGGTACTAGATCTTAGCCCCATATCTAGTCCGTCCTGTAGGAACTCCAATATCTTGTTAATGTCAGGCTGTTGGAGGTCATGGATACTATGCCCCAACCACCTAGAGAAGGTATCCCAAACCCTAGTGTATATATCTCTGGTGGATTTTTTGAGGCTCTCGCATAAAGTAGTGGTAACCCTCCCTGATAGGCCCTGGCTTAGGTATTTTACCCGCTCAGCTTCCAGGCCGCCCGTCTGAACTGTCGGACCTTTGGGCATATCAGGGGACCCTGCTGGAGGAGGTAGTCTCTCTGCGGCAGATGTAGAGGATCCTGTGTTGAGAGAGCGGCCAGGAGCGGGAACCAGGGTCTCTTGGGCCAGAATGGGGCTACCAGGATAACGGAGCCTGGGGACCCCTGAATTTTTCTTAGGACCAGAGGGATCAGGGGGATGGGTGGGAAGGCGTATGCAAGGTCCCAATCCCAAGCCTGGGACAGTGCGTCTATTCCCAGGGAGCCCCCATCTGCTCCCCTGGAGAAGAACCAGGGACACTTGGTGTTCTCCCGAGAGACGAACAAGTCCACCTTTGGTGTCCCCCATCTTTCTATAATTAGCTGGAATGCGTGTGGATGTAGAGTCCACTCCCCCGGATCTATTTTTCTGCGGCTGAGATGGTCCGCCATGGAGTTCTCTGGGCCCCTTACGTGGAACGCTGTGACGGAAGGTGTCCGTTGCTCTATCCACCCGAGAACTTTCGCCGCCAGGTCTTGGAGACGGGGGTTCCGCGTGGATCCCTGGTGGCGAATGAGGGACACAGTTGTTACATTATCCGAAAAGATCTTAATTAGAGATGAGCGAGCGTACTCGGAAAAGCACTACTCGCTTGAGTAATTTGCTTTATCCGAGTATCGCTGTGCTCGTCCCTGAAGATTCGGGTGCCGCTGCGGCTGACAGGTGAGTCGCAGCGGGGAGCAGGGGAGAGCGGGCGGGAGAGAGGGAGAGAAAGATCTCCCCTCCGTTCCTCCCCGCTCTCCCCTGCAGCTCCCCGCTCCATGCCGGCACCCGAATCTTCAGGGACGAGCACAGCGATACTCGGATAAAGCAAATTACTCGAGCGAGTAGTGCTTTTCCGAGTACGCTCGCTCATCTCTAATCTTAATGTGTCTACCCCTGATCTCTGTCTCGAGGCCCCGAATGGCCTTCCAGACAGCGCAAAGTTCTTTGTAGTTGGAGGACTGCGTGGCTTCCTCCCGGTTCCAGCCCCCTTGGACATAATGACGGCCTAAGTGGGCCCCCCAGCCAGTTGCACTTGCGTCGGTAAAGATGGATACTGGGGATGCTGGGTACCAAACGGTGGCTCTGGCAAGGTTGGTAATGGACATCCACCACTCCAAGGAGGACTTTATTTTGTGGGTAAGGATGACTATCTGATCCAGGGAAGCGGGCGATTTATCCCAGTTGCTCAGAATGAAGTCCTGGAGGGTTCTACAATGTAATTGGGCCCAAGGGACTACCCCGATGCAAGAGGTCATGAGGCCGAGGACCCTCATGCCTCTCCTAAGGGAGACTTTGGTGGTGAGAGAAAGTGCCCGACACTCGTCCAGGATCGCTTTTTGCCTTTCTAGGGGAAGGGATGAACACTGGCGGTATGAATCCAGAATCACTCCCAGGAATTTTTTCTTCTGTTCAGGCAGGAGACTAGATTTAACGGGGTTGATGATCCAGCCCAGTGATTCGAACAGACGGAGTGTGAAATTGACCTGGAACCGGAGTTCTGAGGCTGATCCTGCTATGATCAGGAAATCATCGAGCAAAGGGACGATCAACACCTTTGTTAGTCCTTAGTGCCGCCACCATCTCGAACACCAGTTTGGAGAACACCCGGGGTGCGGAGGAAATCCCGAACGGTAGGCACATAAACTGGAAGTGAGCGACTGACCTATCCATCACCAGTGCAAATCGCAGGAACTGCTGGAAATCTGTGTGTATAGGGACATGGTAGTAGGCGTCCTTTAAGTCCACGGTGGCCATGACGCTATCTGGTGCGATTAAGGGGATTGCTGACCGCACCGATTCCATTTTAAACCTTTGATATGAGATGGATTTATTTAGGACTTCAGATTAATGATGGTTCTATAAGACCCGTTGGTTTTTTTAAACGAGAAACAAGGGGGAGTAGCACCCCTTGAACGGTTCTTCTGTGGGAACCCGAGTGATGGCCCCTAGGGACAACAGCTCCTGCACCCCCAACTGGAGGGCCTGAGCAGACGAGGGTGACTGGCAGGGGGTGACCACGAACCTCCAGGGAGGAGAGGAGGAAAATTCGATTTTATAGCCTTCCGAGACTAGGTGTAAGGCCCAGGGATTGGAGGTCACCTCATTCCATTTAAGGGCGAACCCCATCAGCCTACCCCCTACTTGTAGGGTCCTGGAGGGCGGATTCTCACCCTTTCCACCTTTGGGATAGGACCAGCGTCCAGTTTTCCCTTTTCCCTTGTATGTTCTAGAGGGAATAAAGGATGGAGGGTAGGAGGAGGAAGGTCGCTTGAAGGACTCCTCCGTTGGTAGTCCCTGGCTTTTATCCGATGCCTTCTCCAGGAGGGTATCCAAGGAAGGTCCAAAGATTCTATGTCCTTGGAAGGGCAGGGAACAGAGCCTGTTCTTCGACGCGTTATCCCCTGTCCAGGCCTTAACCCAGACGGCCCTCCTGGCTGTGTTAGAGAGGGCTGCTGAACAGGCCCCAAACCTCACCGACTCCATAGAGGAGTCTGCCAGAAAGCCGGTTGCTTGTTGGAGGAGGGGAAGGCAGTTGGAGTGGTCTTCTCTAGAGCCCCTCTGAGGGATCAATGTCTGAAGTTGGTCCAACCAGACCGTCATAGACCTTGCCACAGATGTGGCCGTGAGGTTAGCTTTAACGGTCAGGGCCGCCATCTCCCAGGCCTTTTTTATTGCTGCATCCACTTTGGTATCTAGTGGATCCCGTAGTTGGGAAATGTCCTCAAAGGGGAGGGCTGCTTTCTTTGAGACTCTGGCAACCGCCAGGTCCACCTTAGGGACGGTTTCCAGGAACTCGATATCTTCTGGTGTGAAGACCATTCGATCCTTAAATTCTTTGGGCAGGAAGAATTTTTGTTCTAATTGCTTCCATTCTGTCAGGATCAGCTGTTTTAAAATGTCATTAACCGGGAATGACGGTTTTTGTTGCGGTAGGAGGAGCCCCCGGAACAGGCTATCTTGAAAGGATGGCTGCTGCGGCATCTCTTCCTCCACCTGCATGGTGCGTCGGACCACGTTTAACAGCTGACTCAGGTCCGCCGATGAGAAGAAGTATTTCCTTACATCTTCCATTGGTGGCATGGATTCTGAGGGAGAATCTTCCAGGAGTCCTTCCTCAGAGTCAGACTCCTCCATTTGTGTCCGCCTCGCCCTTTTCATGGGGGGCGGAAGAGAAAGGGAGGAGAGAAAGGCTTCAATTTCCTCGCGAATCATGGATCGGATGTCCGTCATGGCAGAGGAGCCCTCTTCACGGACCACTTTCTCTGTACAGTCCGCAAAAAATGGCTTGGTGTGGCCCTCTTCTAGCCGCCGCAAGCAAACCGGACATTTGCGCACTCGCCTTTTGGCCTCTCTAACTTTTCGCGCATCTTTGTCCTAAGAGACGGAGACAGCAAAAGGAACTTCCAGCACCTTGATTATTTGTCTCTCCTTCCTCCCCCCCGGTACCAGACCCAAAGGAGGTTTACTCACCAGCAGGCTGCTCTCAGCGTCCTCTCTGGCTGACATCTTCAGTAAAGGTGCAGAAAGGAGAGATGCAGGGGAATCCAGCCTTTTAAATTTCAAATTTTGGCACCGACACGCCCCCTTTAAGCGAGACCACACCCCTTTATGCGAGGCCCCACCCTCGCGTGACGCGGCCGCGCTGACGTCACGCCGGACCCGGGGGATACGCCGCATACAGAGGGACGCCGACCAGGAGGAACGCATGGAGCTGCTGCCGCGCGCACTCTGTCCGGACCGGCCCCAAGCCCCTGCTATTCCCCGCATACCTCTGCCTGATGGTGCTGCTGGATCTCCGCTGGAGACGCCGGGCTTCTGTTCCAGGCCCTCCGGGTACCGGGGCTGTTTCTACCAGTGCGACTACCTTCTGGGCAGCGTACTGGGGGAGGATTTTCCACAGGGGAAACAGTGCTGGTGGATCCTGCGGGTGAGGGTCCCCTCGTAGGGTCTCACCCGCGCAAGCTCTGTCAGCCCGACCAGAGAGTCGTCCCCCCAGGGGCCGACAGGCTGCATGCGAGTCTTCTTTCTTCATGCACCTCCAGCATACACCTGGAGGCTCCGCTCGGACTGTCCTGTAGGGACAGGAAGACACTGGTGAGCCGGTGGTGGGAGTTACCTTTTGTGTTTTTCCGCTTCCTGCCCCAACAGGGGTCCAGCGGACAACCTCCATGTGTATGCTGTCAGGATGACGAGGGGAAATGTAATCCCCTTTTTTAGTTATTTTTTAAACAAAAACCCTCCACATTTAGCATCATTTTTATCGCAATGACCTCAAACGCAGAAGAAAACGCACTCATTATTGAAGCCGCACAGTGAGCATTGCTACACCGACCAGTAATTTACCTTTTCTGTGTAGTAGCTTAAACGAACATGAAAGTTTCCGAGTTCCTGATGATTATCATCCTGGTTGTACAGATCCTTTAGCGTCTCGGGCTCCTGATGCTTGCAGAACTGTTAGAATATGAAGAACAGCAAAACGTCTGCGTTATGACATGTACGGATTGGGGAAAAACGTTAGACTCGCATCCACACATTGTGCAACAATCCACAGTCTAAAGGCCAGGCTCAGGCGGACGTAATTCACTGCACGTCACTTGCAGGAGGTGTGCCACATGCCATCCGTCGCCATGTACTAACTTGGTGTGCATGCGCCGAGTTACTAATACTATATCTGCTGGCTAAAGGGGTTAGCAGTAATACTCCCACAGATCCTGGCTGGTTCAGTGGTTAGACACTCCAGTGAAAGGTTTCTTTTCATTCGTTATGTAGTCATTTAGTGTTACCTTGGTTAATCATTCACCTCTATCTGAAACTTCCTGGACACACTCCTATCACAGTCACGGATGATAATTGGAGGTTCCTGTCATACAGTTATAATGGAGAGGATACTTCAGCCTCCTGACTTTATACTTATGATCCGCAGTTCATTTAGGTGCATATAGAATACAGAAGGGAATGGCACTGCCCTCCCAGCAGGCAGAGATGGTACAAGCTCTAACTGTTCGTGTGATTTTGTCCCGCTGCATCATGGGTGCAGAGATGGAAAAATGTGTTTTTGCCGGAGTGGCCTTTTAACCCCTTGAGTGGCACGCCCGGAAAATTTCCGGGACGAGCTTCACTGCCCATAGTGATATACCCCGGAAGATTTCCGGGCTATGTATCACTATGGGAGCTGCAGAGCACAATGCCACAAGCTGTGACAGTGTGCTCTGCCTGCACAGACCCACAGAGAACAAAGCAAGGGCTTTGAAAAACCAGCAGAAGATATTGCCGATAGGTCGGCAATCTACTGCACTGGTTTGTTTACAGGTTGCCATAGAGACCATCAGCTTGTCAGAAGCAAGCCGATGGTCTCTGTGGCAGGGAGAGCTGGTTGTTAGCTGTCAGAGGACAGCTAGGTACTAGCTCTTACAGCAGAGATCAGAGAAAACCTCCGATCTCTGCTGTGTTAACCCCTTACATGCTGCAGTCCATGTGACTGCAGCATGTAAAGGGTTGTCACTGCAGCATGTAAAGGGCTGTCACCATCGGACCCCCAGAATGTGATCAGGGGTCCTGATGGGTCCCTGTGGAAGTCCCCTAAAGGGACAAAAAAAAAAAAAGTTAAAAAATTATAAAAAAAATAATAAAAACACTTGTCTCCCTTTACTTTGTAAAAAAAATCAAAAATACAATCACACATGTGGTATCCATGCGTCGTAATGACCCAGAGAAGGAAGTTAATACATTATTTAACCCCTTAATGACATGGCCCCTTTTTTTCTTTTTTCCCCATTTTTTTTTCCTCCCCCGTTTAAAAAATCACAACTTGTCCCACAAAAAACAAGCCCTCATATGGCCATGTCAATGGAAAAATGAAAAAGTTATGGCTCTTGAGACGCAACTGCAAAACTAGTTGAAATTCAATGATTAGACCATTTTAAAAAACCTGCCCTGGTGGGCACGACAGGGTGGTAGGAAACCCGCCACTCAAGGGGTTAAAAAGGGGTTATCCAGAGTTGAAAAAAACATGGCTGCTTTCTTCCAAACACAGTGCCACCCAAGTCCATAGTGTTGTGTGCGGTATTGCAACTCAGCTCCATTGAAGTGAATGGGGGCTGAGCTACAATACAAGACACAAGCCATGAACAAGGGTGCACTGTGTTTGGAAGAAAGCAGCTATGTTTTTCTTAACCCTAGAAAACCCCTTTAAGGCCCTTTAAGGTCAGTATTTTGTATCTGTATTTGTGAACCAAAACCACCAATAAAACCTGCAGAGTGAAAGAATAATGGAAAGTTTACACTTCTGGATTTTAGATCCACTCCTGACTTTAGCCTACAGACACAGATGCAAAATACTGACCAGAATATTACCATGTGAATGGGGCCTACACCCAGCATTACCGATATCATTACAGCATACCCTATGGCATACGTCCCTGCCCACAGCCAGAAAGTCATAGGAGAAAATTCTGCCTTCAGCCAACTAAGTGGGAGGAACGGACTACATAGAGAGTTAATGCTGCACCCACTGAACTCAATACTAACCTCGCGGTCTAAAGAAAAATAGCATAAAAGAAAAATAGATAAAAAAGAGGAGGAAAGAAAGGAGGAAAAAACAACAATACGGTAAAATAACAAAAAAGAGTGAGAGGAGAAAAGGTGAAGACCAAGAATAATGCAAACAAACTGTGCAGCGCGGCACTTTATTGTGTAATTACCTGGCGATACAAGCTGAGGGCCACTGGGTGGTTCTGTAAGGTCATGAAGAAGTCTCCACGGTTGAACTCATGTTTCATATAGGATACTACGGTGTAAACTAAAACAACAAACGAAACCATCAGATTTTGTGCTCGAGAACATTTAAAAACCTGGGATTGGTCACAAACTGATTTCCCCACCCCCATTACACCCCCTTCTGTCATGGCTGTACACCTACAATTAGTTGGCCCATTTAGTTTTCACCATCAAAAAAAATCAAGATCCAAAAAAGGGAATTGTAACAAAAAGCTGTACTTATTTGTTGGCACTAGGTGTGCCCACTGGAATCAGAGAAGCTCTCCAGCTACAAGCGTGCAAAATCATAAAAGACTGACAGCAGAAAAACACACCCGGTCCAACTAGTCGGCCCGTATAAGGCTCTTTTTGAATTGATGATTTTCCAACCATGTCTGCTGAAAGTTTGTTCCAAGCATCTACTACTCCTTCAGTAATACATTTCCTGACGTTGCTTCTGATCTTCCCCCATGTACAAGGATTGTACAGAAAAATATCTATACTTGTAGAGGATACAAAACTATGTAAAGTAATCAACAAAAGAGGGGACGCAAGGAGATTGCCAGAGCACTGGATAAGTTGGGGATTTGGGCAAAAAAATGACTAAAGAGATTGAACACTGATAAATGTAAGGCTCTGCACACGGGCAGGATAATCCATGTCACCATTACACACTAAATGGGAAACCACTGGGGAACACCGGCATGGAGAAGGACTTGGGGGTTATAACTGTAAGCCTTACTGGAGCAACCAGTGTCAGGCAGCTGCTGCCAAGGCAAATAGGATCATGGGGTGCATCAGAAGAGTCTAGGGGCGCATGATGAGAACATTCTTCTTCCTCTTTACAAGTCACTGGTCAGACCACACATGGGATATTGTAGACAATTTTGGGCAGCGGTACTCAAGGACATATCAGAGCTTGAGTGGGTACAAAGGGGGCAACTAAAGTAATAAATGGAATGGGTGGACTACAATACGCAGAGAGGTTATCAAAATTGGGGTTATTTAGTTAGGAGAAAAAGACGGCTGAGGGCTGACCTAATAACCATGTATAAATATATCAGGGTACAATACACAGATCTCTCCCATCATCTATTATACCCAGGACTGTAACAGGGGGGCGCTCTAATAACTATGTATAGATATATCAGGGGTCAGCACAGAGATCTCTCCCATCATCTATTATACCCAGGACTGTAACAAGGGGGCGCTCTAATAACTATGTATAGATCTATCAGAGGTCAGTACAGAGATCTCTGCCATCATCTATTATACCCAGGACTGTGACAAGGGGAGCTCTCTAATAACTATGTATAGATATATCAGGGGTCAGTACAGAGATCTCTCCCATCATCTATTATACCCGGGACTGTAACAAGGGGGTGCTCTAATAACTATGTATAGATATATCAGGGGACAATACAAAGATCTCTCCCATCATCTATTATACCCAGGACTGTAACAAGGGGGCGCTCTAATAACTATGTATAGATCTATCAGAGGTCAGTACAGAGATCTCTGCCATCATCTATTATACCCAGGACTGTGACAAGGGGAGCTCTCTAATAACTATGTATAGATATATCAGGGGTCAGTACAGAGATCTCTCCCATCATCTATTATACCCAGGACTGTAACAAAGGGGGCGCTCTAATAACTATGTATAGTTATATCAGGGGTCAGTACAGAGATCTCTCCCATCATCTATTATACCCAGGACTGTAACAAGGGGGCGCTCTAATAACTATGTATAGATATATCAGGGGTCAGTACAGAGATCTCTCCCATCATCTATTATACCCAGGACTGTAACAAGGGGGCGCTCTAATAACTATGTATATATACACATCAGGGGTCAGTACAGAGATCTCTCCCATCATCTATTATACCAAGGACTGTAACAAGGGGGTGCTCTAATAACTATGTATAGATATATCAGGGGTCAGTACAGAGATCTCTCCCATCATCTATTATACCCAGGACTGTAACAAGGGGGCGCTCTAATAACTATGTATAGATATATCAGGGGTCAGTACAGAGATCTCTCCCATCATCTATTATACCCAGGACTGTAACAAGGGGGCGCTCTAATAACTATGTATAATATATCAGGGGACAATACAGAGATCTCTCCCATCATCTATTATACCCAGGACTGTAACAAGGAGGCGCTCTAATAACTATGTATAGATATATCAGGGGTCAGTACAGAGATCTCTCCCATCATCTATTATACCCAGGACTGTAACAAGGGGGCGCTCTAATAACTATGTATATATACACATCAGGGGTCAGTACAGAGATCTCTCCCATCATCTATTATACCAAGGACTGTAACAAGGGGGTGCTCTAATAACTATGTATAGATATATCAGGGGTCAGTACAGAGATCTCTCCCATCATCTATTATACCCAGGACTGTAACAAGGGGACGCTCTAATAACTATGTATAGATATATCAGGGGTCAGTACAGAGATCTCTCCCATCATCTATTATACCCAGGACTGTAACAAGGGAGCGCTCTAATAACTATGTATAGATATATCAGGGGACAATACAGAGATCTGCCCCATCATCTATTTATACCCAGGACTGTAACAAGGGGGCGCTCTAATAACTATGTATATATACACATCAGGGGTCAGTACAGAGATCTCTCCCATCATCTATTATACCAAGGACTGTAACAAGGGGGTGCTCTAATAACTATGTATAGATATATCAGGGGTCAGTACAGAGATCTCTCCCATCATCTATTATACCCAGGACTGTAACAAGGGGGCGCTCTAATAACTATGTATAGATATATCAGGGGTCAGTACAGAGATCTCTCCCATCATCTATTATACCCAGGACTGTAACAAGGGGGCGCTCTAATAACTATGTATAATATATCAGGGGACAATACAGAGATCTCTCCCATCATCTATTATACCCAGGACTGTAACAAGGAGGCGCTCTAATAACTATGTATAGATATATCAGGGGTCAGTACAGAGATCTCTCCCATCATCTATTATACCCAGGACTGTAACAAGGGGGCGCTCTAATAACTATGTATATATACACATCAGGGGTCAGTACAGAGATCTCTCCCATCATCTATTATACCAAGGACTGTAACAAGGGGGTGCTCTAATAACTATGTATAGATATATCAGGGGTCAGTACAGAGATCTCTCCCATCATCTATTATACCCAGGACTGTAACAAGGGGACGCTCTAATAACTATGTATAGATATATCAGGGGTCAGTACAGAGATCTATCCCATCATCTATTATACCCAGGACTGTAACAAGGGGGCGCTCTAATAACTATGTATAATATATCAGGGGTCAGTACAGAGATCTCTCCCATCATCTATTGTACCCAGGACTGTAACAAGGGGGCGCTATAATAACTATGTATAATATATCAGGGGTCAGTACAGAGATCTCTCCATCATATATTATACCCAGGACTGTAACAAGGGGGCTGGAGTAGGTTGGGAGTAGGTGGAGCCTTGCAGTCTGAGCAGAGCTGAGCTACTGAGCAGACGTGTCTGGAGCCCTTTCCCTCTCCCTGGAGAGGTGAGGGGGCCTCCATGAGTGTGCAACCTAGCACATCCTCCACCGTTCCCCGGGTGAGACCAGCGGGGAATGATGGTGTGTTACTGGTCTCAGGAGGAGAGCGATTAAGAAGATCCCAGAGGCTGATGCAGCAAGACTCCATAGAGAGTGCAGGCCATCCTGGAAAGAAAGGTGAGTCTTCCCAAGGACGGGATGGTGGCAGTTCCCTTATCCAGTACAAGGTGGGGTGAGCGCCGTCCCGGGGAGACCACCAACAAGTATAGTGCTAGAATTCATCTATGTACTAATGAATTTGAGGCATGCGGTCAGAGGCTTAAAAAGCTGCAGATGGAGCTGAAATCTTTGAAGGCTCGGGCAGAGACTGCTACAAGGAGAAAGGACCGTGACACTATATCAGAAGAGATGGGGAAGGTGAGAGAGGTCATCAAGCTTCATTCCACAAGAAAGGAGTATATTTTACAGAATGCTGGTGGATTTAAAGAAAGACTGAGCAACCAAGAGAGATTCCACAGCATGAGGAACCTCTCTGGGAAGGAGTTAGCAGTGACCTCGGTGTCTGACAGTGAGGAGGATGAGGCAGGTGTAATGGCGTCTCCAGGTGTGATGTCCTGCAGGGCGTCTCCAGATCTATCACCTGTGGAGATTTCCCAGCCCATCCCCCCAAGGCAGCCCAGCCCAAGGCTGAGTGCTTCTTACTCCTCAGATGAGGAGGAAAGGGAGGGAGAAGGTGGTTATTTAATGGCAGAAATTAAAAGAATGGAATCCCCTACTAATCTGTCTAATCTTTCTTTTGGGGACGACCTACCTGAGGAGGGCAAAGAAAGATCAGGAAAAGGCAAGCAGAAGAAAAACAAGAAGAAGAAGCAATTACAGGTCGTATGCACACGTTTTGTACCTTTTCCTAGCCCCTCTGGTCAAACAGACTCGGCATCTGTGGTGGTCCCGGGAATGGATCAGAGGGAGAGAATCTTTCCCAGCGGCACCCAGGGGGAGGATGGGAAAGACTCCCCTGCTCAGCCGACCCCAGTACCAGTAATGGTGTTGGATGCTGAGCAGGGAGGGAAAGGTATGGCATCCGTTTTTAGTCAGGCACCTGCGGTGGGTGTTGAGACTCCCATGGACTGCACGCTCGCGGGTGGCGTGCCGTCTTCCGAGATAGACCCCGCCCTCCGGAGCACGCAGGCATCCGGGGAGGGGGTGCAGGCTATCACCTTATCAGAGGTGAATCCTGATGCCCGGAGCAGGCAGACATCAGCGGCGGTGTCAGAGTCTGGGCGCGATATTGCAGCTGCTCCGGCAGCACGGGACACCAGGGCATCGGCGGCGGTGCCGGCATCTAGGAAGGGGGCGGAGCCTAGTGACGTTACAGTGGCAAAATCGGTGACATCAGGTCATGGAGGTCAAATGGCAGTTGGAGTGAAGAAGGCTTCTCCTGTTTCAGGGGTACTAGTGTCAACAGGGATGCAGGTGGTGGGACGTGAAAGTGTGAAGGAGGTCCAGGGGAAGGGGCTACATGAGGGTGGGTGTAGCATATCTACTGTGATTGCAGAGGAGGAGGGTGGTAGTAGGAATGCCGGTAGGAGCACTGAGGATGGTAGTGGATCCAGAGTCACAGGAGGGGAGGAGAGGATGTCTGGGATAGTACAACAGCCAGAGTCTAGGGATGGGAGGGCGGTTTGTCCAGAAAGGGATGCTTTGGGGATGATTGCCCACCCATCTGGTGCTACAGATAATAGGACTGGTGCCCAGGAACAGGCCAGGGCTGATGTTGCCGTAGTAGGGGGTGCGGTGGGGGCTGTGTCTGACCCATCTCCCCTCCCGGTGGTGCCTGGCCCCAAAAGTTATGCTGGAGCGGTTACCGGGGGGGGCAGAGAGGCCTTTTTCCCGTGGGGCTGGACAGGGAAATTTACAGCGGCGTCTCTTGGAGGCCCTGAGGCGGGGAGAAAAGACGGCCAATATAGAGGGTGAGCAGGTTAACCTCGAGTTCTGGATCCAGCGGCATGGACTTGGGGCCTTCCGAGAGAATAGAGGGAATTGGTCGCTCCCAACAAGCGGGCCATCGGGGGCCAGAAGGAATGTAGTCCGTCTTCGGCACATAGGTAGCAGAGATACATGCCCAAAACGGGGGAAGGTGGTTGAGCTCCTGCTGAATATGGGCTTCAGGGCATATGACATCTTTGCCCTGATCCATCCTTTTGGCACCTCAGAGTTTGATATCAGCTTTGTTCGGTCAGAAGGTCTTGAACTTTTCTGGTCGAATTATGAGCTGGTTCAGACTAGGCCCGACTGGCGGGATTTCGAGGTGATTCCCGTTTCCCGCCAGGACACGGTGAAGTCAGTGACCGTTTTAACCCGTAATGAGTCACTGTCGTTCAGTGACATCATGACCTGGATATCTCGTTACGGGGAGGTGCAGGGTAACCCCACAAAGAACCGTGACGAGTACGGCATCTGGTCTGGAGCCTGGACTTTCCTGGTGAAATTGAGGCGGTCCGGAAACTCTGTTACCCACATTCCCTCCTCTGCTTTCTTGGGAAGAGATAGGATCCTGGCCTTTTACCAGGGGCAGCCGAAGGTCTGTCACAAGTGCGGTGACCCCACACATTTCAGTGCGGCATGTACCAAAGTGATGTGTACATTGTGTGGGGGAGAGGGTCACCATGCCGCCTCGTGTACAGACATTCGCTGCAACCTGTGTGGTGTCCTAGGACACCCCTTCAGTCGCTGTCCTCAGCGTGCCCGTGCTGATGTTGCTCCTGATCCGACTGGGGTACCCCGGGGCAGCGGGGCCTCAGCTGGAGAGGGGGAGGGCGGAAGTAGGGGGTCTGGAGGTCCGGTGATGGAAAAAGGTGGAAGAGTGAGTAAGACCAGACAGCAGATGTCCCGAAAGGAGGCAGGGGAAGGGGGGGAATCTAGTAGGATGACCCTGGTCCCTGTTTCCCAAGGGCCAGTGACCACCTCTGAGGACATAAGGGGCAGCGATTTGGAGGAAGAGGTCAGGAGACTGGCAAGAGAGGAGGACGAAAGGTCCAGTTCCCTATCAAGTTCCCATCCAGAAGACAGTTTGGATGAGGAGAGTAGGGAATGGCAAAAGGAAAAACGTAAGAAGGGTAAACAGAATAAAAAGAAGGGGAAAAAGAAATCTTCTCCCCCTCCAGGTCAGATGCTAAAGGAGGGCCAAACCGGCTCCCCTCTGGTCATCTTAACAAACCGCTTTCAGACTCTGGAAGGAGGCGACCCTGAATCCTCCTCATTAGAGGAGGAGGAGGTGGGGGAGCCAAGGAATAGAGTAGTGCCGGTGGGGGACGTCGCTCCCCTCCCCCCTGGGGGGCCACAAGTTCCTCCGGGGGTTAGGGGAGACTCAGTGCCACGGGACAAAGGTGAGGGCTCCTCTCCGAATCTGGAGGGGGGTTCGCAAAAAGAAATAAACAATCATGTAAAAAATATAAATATTGTAGAAATGGATATGTCGGAGTGTTTAAAAAGGGGTGGTAGGGATTCTGGTGGGGAATCGGGTAATGTAAAGAAGAGAGCTGTCCAACTCGATCACCCTTGATGGCGGCACTCACCCCGTTGACGTTGGCGACCATTAATGTCGCTAGCATTAACTCTGATATGGCTCGCTTTATGGCCTTTGATTTTTTCAGCCGGAATGAAGCTGATATTTTGTTTTTGCAAGAGACCAGGCTAACAGACCTGGCCAGTATCCATAAAGCAAAGAGGGAGTGGACTCATGGGCCCTCCTATTGGTCTCTTGCGGCCGAACCATATAGCGGGGTGGCGGTTCTTTTTAAAACCGCAGCGGTTGAATGCAGACGGGTAATCGAGGTGGAAATGGGGAGGTGCTTGGTCTTGGACGTCCTTATGAGAGGTCAAGAGCTTCGGCTCATAAATATTTATGGTCCTCAGAGCAAGAACGAGAGGAAGGACCTCTTCATAAGGATCAAGCCCTTTCTTTTTACGAGTCGACTGGTGATCTTTGGCGGAGACTTCAATAATGTCTCGAGGCTCTGTGATAGGGGAGGTGCCAGAGACAAGTTGGCTTACGACAGCGTCGCTTTGAATAATATAGTGAGTGAGGCTCGCCTGGTGGATGTCCACGTTCGGCACACCACAGGCGACACGGGGTTCACTTTTTATCGAGGTAGTTGTAGATCTAGAATAGATAGCCTCCTCCTTTAAATAAAACCTGTCTCCTCACCAATTCTGGTGGTGGAATTCTCCGATCACTGTTTAATTATGTTTTCTCTGAATGTTTCAGAAACCCCTCGGATGGGAAGAGGTTTATGGAAGTTAAATTCGGCACTCCTGGAGGAGGAGGAAATAAGACAGTCCTTTGAGGATTTTCTGCAGAGCCAGCTTCCACTGATGGGCCTTTGTAACAGTAAGTCAGAGTGGTGGGAGATCTTCAAGAAACGGGTTGCAAAATATTTCCGTGAGCTCTCAAACCTCAGAAGTTTGACCCAGTACCGTTTATATCAAGCTTTGAGGAGGAAACTCGAGCAAATTGTCTCGACTGGGAGCAGCCGTGAGGAGGCCTCCAGGGTGAAAGCCTTGCTGAAGGGATGTCAGTATGATAGGCACACATCTTTAGTTTTTGAGAGGGATTTCGGGAAATTCCGCTCGCCCGACCCCTACAGAAACTGTAAGTTGTCAGTGAATAGTAGGTTGGTAACGGGTCTGGTTGATAGTACAGGATCTCTGAAAAGGTCCAGTTCAGGGATCTTGGAGGTCGTCAGATCTTTCTACTCACACCTTTTGGCAAGGAAAGATCTAGATCGAGTCAAGATGTCGGCTTTCCTGGCTGATACCATCCCTGAGCAGGGGGTGGCGTCGGCGCTTGACGTTTTGACGGAACCGATCAGGGAAGAGGAAGTGAGACTGGCCTTTGATGGGCTTGCGCTCAAGAAAACACCCAGGTCCGGATGGCTTAACATCCGAATTTTATAAGACCTTTAAGGAGCTGTTGGCTCCCCTGTTGACCGAGATATTTAATGAATGTCTATCCTCGGGCATTCTGCCAGAGTCAATGAGGAGGTCGGCCCTGATCATTTTGTCAAAGGGTAAAGATCCATCCCGGATTGAGAATTGGCGTCCCATAGCACTTCTCAATACGGACCGGAAGGTTCTTGCAAAGATCATTTTTAACAGGTTGGTGCATTTTGCACCCAAACTACTTTCGGGGGACCAGCACTGCTCTGTTCCTGGCCGAAGTACTTTCAGTGCTGTACTGGGTGTCCGGGAGGCTGTGGAACAGGGTAGGGCCGGTAATTGGAAAGGGTTCTTGCTGTCCTTGGATCAGGCAAAGGCCTTTGATAGGGTTGACCATGAGTACCTCTGGTCAGTCCTTCTGAGATACGGTTTACCAATAGGGTTTATTGATTGGCTTAAAGTTTTGTATGCAGGGGCTGAGAGTTTCCCGCTGGTGAACGGTTGGGTCGGGCGCCCCTTTGGGGTGGGGTCCGGTGTCCGCCAGGGTTGTCCTTTGAGCCCATTGCTATATGTGTTCGGAATTGACCCCTTTTTAAGGCGGTTGAGTGGCGGACCATTGGCGGGGGTCGGGATGAGCCTGGAGGGGCCGGAGTCTGCACTTAAGGCGGTGGCCTACGCTGACGATGTCACTGTCTTTGTCTCGTCCAAGGAGGAGGCTGGATGGGTGATGTCAGAGGTGGTTAGGTATTCGGAGGCTTCCGGATCCCGAGTCAATTGGGACAAGTGTGAAAGTCTCTGGCTGGGGGTAGGAGATCCTGATTTCAGTCTCCCGGACACTCTCCCGGAGCCTCAAGAATTTGCAAAAGTTTTAGGCATCCAATTTGGCCAGGGTGATTACCCAGGGAGAAATTGGGACAGTAAACTGAAAGATGCCAGTCAGAAGGTTGACCAGTGGAAGGGATGGTCTTTGTCCCTGAGAGAAAGGGTTAGCCTTATCAAGACTTTCCTGCTCCCGTTGTTAATCTATTTGGGCAGTGTATGTATCTTGCCGGAGCCTCTCTGGACACGGGTCTATAGTCTGTTCTTCCAGCTGTTGTGGGGGAACCGACTAAACCTAGTAAAGCGGGAAGTCACATACCGCACAAGGAGACTAGGGGGGTTGTGTATGGTCAACCCTGTGGTATTCCTAGTGAATACCTTTCTTAAAACCAATATAGCAAACTTCTGGAATACAGGAAGGGCTCCGTTGTGGGTAGTCTCCTCTAAGGCATGGTTTCAGCCTTTCTTCCAGGAATGGGAGACAGGAGGGCGTGTGAAAGATTTTCGTTCAACCCATGGACATCTCCCGGCTTACGTTGCGCCGGTTCTGAAGGTCATCCGTCGCTGGGGTTTGGGAGCTGAGGAGATTAGGACTCTGTCAAGGAGGTTCCTTGATAATAGGGTTCTGGTCACCCGCTTCCAAAATCCACTGGCCCTCAGGGACTGCCCAGGTCAGGACCTAGAGGTAGGGTTAGTTTTGTTAAATTCAGTAAGGGTCCCATTGAAGTTTTGGGATTTGGCCTGGCGCTCCTTCCATGGTAAGTTGTATGTGAGGGATAACTTGAAGTACAGAAAGGTGGAGGAGAGGGACTGTCCCCGGGAGGAGTGTGGCTCTGTAGTGGAAACTATGGAGCATTTCTTACTTCAGTGTCCCTTTAATACAGAGGTCTATAGAAGGGTAGGGGCTTCCATCGGTTGGCCTAGGCTGGCTGTCCTCTCCTATCCTGAGTGGGCCTATGGGGCATTCAGAGATCTGGGTGGACGGGACAGGTGCACATTATATCTAGTTAGTCTAGTGGTTAGGTACTACACGTGGCACGCGCGGTGTTTAGTTTCGACGCGTCAAAAAATCCTCCCTGTGGATGTGGTGTGTAGGGACATCCTCGGTGACCTGGTGAAGGTGCGTTCTTTGGAGTTCAACAGGTTTGGTGCACTCAGGGCCTCTCGCCTATGGAGGGGTCTTTCTTTTGGAGTGCCCTAGCCCGGGGTCTCCTTTCCCGGTGATGGGCTAATTTTATTCTATTCACTTGATAGCTTTTTGTTTTAGTAAATAGAGGAAGAAAAGAGGGCTTGTAAGCCCTGAACGTGAGCTTCTTAATGGTATAAGGTGTGTGGTATGTAGGGTATAAGGTGTGTGGTATGTAGGGTATAAGGTGTCGTATTAGTATAAACTAAGAAGAAGAAAGTATAATATAAAAAAAAAAAAAAAATAAAAAAGTTTATATTTCTGTCCATTATTTCTGTAGACGGGTATTTGGGTTATGTTTTCTTTTTGAGATATGGTTTTGTTTTTAGGTTTATATTTAGGCCACATGGGGGAAAAAAGAAGAGGGGGTTAAAAAAAAAAAAAAAAAATGCGTGTGTGTATATATATTGCGTATGGTAAACTGTATTATGGAGAGTATAATTATCACTAATGAATAATGATGTATATATTCCAGTTGTAAGAGAGATGGGTCAGTGCAGCTCCTGCTGTGGCTTCTGCTACAATTTCTGTAACACATCTTTGTGCAGCATCGGTCTCGGTGGGGTATGACCTCCTTAGTAATTGTATCCTTCTCTATTCTGTTTCCGGACGGACGGTAAATACCTGAGGAACACCTGGAGTCCGAAAAAAAGGTCCCTAACCAGAAAACATCTGGCTTACAAGGAAGTCTGAAGTGGGCGCATACTGGAGGTCCCATGGATACAGTTTGAAGCAAACCTGTTTCTGTTGTCTTGGACATTTCTGTTGTTTTCTTGGCTTAGTCCAAAAGGCTTGTTTTGTTATGTTTTTCATTTTTCTAATAAAATAGAGTTACAGAGATCTCTCCCATCATCTATTATACCCAGGACTGTAACAAGGGGGCGCTCTAATAACTATGTATATATACACATCAGGGGTCAGTACAGAGATCTCTCCCATCATCTATTATACCAAGGACTGTAACAAGGGGGCGCTCTAATAACTATGTATAGATATATCAGGGGTCAGTACAGAGATCTCTTCCATCATCTATTATACCCAGGACTGTAACAAGGGGGCGCTCTAATAACTATGTATAGATATATCAGGGGTCAGTACAGAGATCTCTCCCATCATCTATTATATCCAGGACTGTAACAAGGGGGCACTCTAATAACTATGTATAAATATATCAGAGGACAGTGTAGAGATCTCTCCCATCATCTATTATATCCAGGACTATAACAAGGGGGCGCTCTAATAACTATGTATAGATATATCAGGGGTCAGTACAGAGATCTCTCCCATCATCTATTATATCCAGGACTGTAACAAGGGGGCGCTCTAATAACTACGTATAGATATATCAGGGGTCAGTACAGAGATCTCTCCCATCATCTATTATACCCAGGACTGTAACAAGGGGGCGCTCTAATAACTATGTATAGAAGGGGTCAGTACAGAGATCTCTCCCATCATCTATTATACCTAGGACTGTAACAAGGGGGCGCTCTAATACCTATGTATAGATATATCAGGGGTCAGTACAGAGATCTCTCCCATCATCTATTATACCCAGGACTGTAACAAAGGGGGACTCTAATAACTATGTATAGATCTATCAGGGAACAGTACAGAGATCTCTCCTACCATCTATTATACCCAGGACTGTAACAAGGGGGCGCTCTAATAACTATGTATAGATACATCAGGGGTCAGTACAGAGATCTCTCCCATCATCTATTATACCAAGGACTGTAACAAGGGGGTGCTCTAATAACTATGTATAGATATATCTGGGGTCAGTACAGAGATCTCTCCCATCATCTATTATACCCAGGACTATAACAAGGGGGCGCTCTAATAACTATGTAGAGATATATCAGGGGTCAGTACAGGGATCTCTCCCATCATCTATTATACCCAGGACTGTAACAAGGGGGCGCTCTAATAACTATGTATAATATATCAGGGGTCAGTACAGGGATCTCTCCCATCATCTATTATACCCAGGACTGTAACAAGGGGGCGCTCTAATAACTATGTATAGATATATCAGGGGACAATACAGAGATCTCTCCCATCATCTATTATATCCAGGACTGTAACAAGGGGGCGCTCTAATAACTATGTATAAATATATCAGGGGATAATACAGAGATCTCTCCCATCATCTGTTTATACCCAGGACTATAACAAGGAGGTGCTCTAATAACTATGTATAATATATCGGGGGTCAGTACAGAGATCTTTCCCATCATCTATTATATCCAGGACTATAACAAGGGGGCGCTCTAATAACTATGTATAATATATCAGGGGGCAGTACAGAGATCTCTCCCATCATCTATTATATCCAGGACTATAACAAGGGGGCGCTCTAATAACTATGTATAGATATATCAGGGGTCAGTACAGGGATCTCTCCCATCATCTATTATACCCAGGACTGTAACAAGGGGGCGCTCTAATAACTATGTATAGATATATCAGGGGACAATACAGAGATCTCTCCCATCATCTATTATATCCAGGACTGTAACAAGGGGGCGCTCTAATAACTATGTATAAATATATCAGGGGATAATACAGAGATCTCTCCCATCATCTGTTTATACCCAGGACTATAACAAGGAGGTGCTCTAATAACTATGTATAATATATCGGGGGTCAGTACAGAGATCTTTCCCATCATCTATTATATCCAGGACTATAACAAGGGGGCGCTCTAATAACTATGTATAGATATATCAGGGGTCTATCTAAATCTGCTTACTCTCACAGAAACGTGGATACAGCAGTCTGACACGGCCTTCCCTGCTGCATTGTCTTATAACAGCCTGCAGTTCTCCTATACCCCGAGACTGGAAAACAGGCGTGTTGGTGGAGTAGGTGCCCTTCTCTCCCCGAAATGTACCTACAATGTCATTCCCCCCCCCCCCCATACCTTCACTCACTTTCCCACCGTTTGAGGTACATATGCTACGGCTTTTCCGCCCGCTGTCCATGCGAGTAGCAGTTATCTACAGCCCCCCAGGTGCTCCTCGCCTGTTTTTGGACCACTTTGCTGCCTGGCTCCCCCACTTCCTATCCTGCGAAATTCCAGCCCTCATCTTAGGTGATTTTAACATCTCCCCATCTGCCTCTCAGCTTCTATTGCTCACCTCCTCCCTTGGTCTTTCACAACTCACAGCCTCTCCCACTCACAGGGATGGAATGCCACCGACTGTCTGTCCTCTTCTAACACTATGTCCTCTCTCTACCAAAACTGAACCTCTCAAACTGATCTTCTGGTGTCCGCCCTCTGCTGACCGACCTCATCCTGATATCTCCAACTCAGTATGTGGCACCATAACTCCCAGCACACCCGCTGCCTTGCGGTCATATTCGACTCCGATCTCTCATTTACCCCCTACATCTAATCTCTCACCCGAACATGTCAGCTGCACCTCAAGAACATCGCAAGAATTCACTGTGAACTCGTTAAAAACACTCACTGTTGCCCTCATCCACTCTCGGCTTGATTATTGCAACTCGTTGCTGATCGGACACCCCTGCACCAGACTCTACCCTCTCCAATCCATCCTAAATGCGGCAGCCAGGCTCATCTTCCTGTCCAGCCGCTACTCGGATGCCTCTGCCCTGTGCCGGTCACTGCACTGGCTGCCCGTTAAATACAGAATTCAATTTAAACTCGCTACCTACATTCACAAAGCGCTTCACAGACCCGCACCACCCTACATTGCCTCCCTCATCTCAATCCACAACCCAACCCAGCCCGGGCCCTTCGCTACGCTAATTAAATCAGACTGAGTGCCCTATAATTCGAACCTCTCATTCCCGCCTCCAAGACTTCTTCAGAGCAGCACCAGTCCTCTGGAACGCGCTACCCAAAACTATCCAGGCAATCCCCGACACACACAACTTCAGGCGTGCTCTAAAAACACACCTCTTCAGGGAGGCATGCCATATCCCCTAAACCAAACCCCTTCGTACCCCCCTGATAACATGCTCCCTGACCTACTGACTGCAATCCCTGCTAGCTGTAATCAACCGCCCTTTGCAGTCATACCGATTCAGCCACTGTACGGCCTGATGATTGTCTGAGTATAACATCCCTCACTCTCCAACTCGCCATACCGCACACATCTGCAGCCCTTTATCTTCTGTATCACCCCACTATTTGTAGTATGTAAGCTTGTTGGAGCAGGACCCTCACCCCATTACTAGTAGTATGTAAGCTTGTTGGAGCAGGACCATCACCCCTACTGCCTTCATCAGCTGATTACTATGTAACCGTGGTTTTTGTATTTTTGTACTTTTGTCTCTGTGTATTCCCCCTGTCTTTGTAAGCGCTGCGGAATATGTTGGTGCTATATAAATAAAGATTATTATGTTATATAGCTGATTACTCAGGAGGGTCGGTGATCCGGGGATTATTCCGATTGCCTGATTTGGAGTCAGGAAGGAATTTTTTCTCTAAAAGGAGAACAGGCTTCTACCTCAAGGGGTTTTTGTTGCCTTCCTCTGGATCTAAATTGCAGGATGATACGCAGTACCCCACACAGGATACTGCATCTGGTTGCCTCCTAGTAAGGGCTTATATCCACGGGCGTTTTTTTCACCGCGTATTACACGTGCGTTGCACACACGCATGATACACAGTGAATGGAGGCAATGAAAGTCAATGGACTCTCATTCCTCCATGCACACCGGCATTTGGAAACGGCGTATCCATATGCAGGAAAAATAAATGAGCCCTAAGGCAACGGATTCCCAAGCCTGTTACCATGGAGGAAGCCCAGTACATGGTTTGCTACTCTGCGACATGTTGAGTGTTTTGCCACATCACTTTGCACTCTGCTTTCACAGCTACAGGTCTTGCTGCAGTATCCTGAGGCAGTTTAGGGCTATACTGCTCTAAAGGGTCACCACTGAGTGAAAAGTAAATCTGAGGCAGACTTAAATACATTCAGAGTTCTGGATGACATTACCTTAACATCATTAGTTTTGTACACCGTGTTCTCCTTTTCGGCTTATTTGCTGCTGTTTGCACCCAGTTTCATATTTCTGTTTCAGGTCCATTTTATCTGCGGTTTGCAATCCACTTTCAGGTTGGGCCCTGTAGCAAGCCTACTATTCTGACAGTAGTTTCCTGTCCTGTATTTCATTCCCTCACTTCCCATGCTGCATTGCACTGTCTCTGGTGTAAGTGGGTGCAGTGGGGGGGGGGGGCAGTACCTGAATGCCCACCTCTCTACTCTCCCAGGATGATCTAGGCATTTAGAGAGACATTCTGACTAATGCACTATAATGTGCGTGTATGTAATGTGTGCACATGCAGACACGCACCCACATGCTGTAACAGTAGGACTGTGGAGATTGTTATCACAGTGTCTACAGATCTGTCAGCCTGCAATCTGTAAGTGCAGGGGAGCTGCCACTCCCCCTGTTGTAATGGAAAGATTCATGTGTCCTTGTTACTAGTGAAGCTCTGTAAGGGAGCCCCCTAGTGGCAGCCACTTCCAACGTGATTTACATTGGTAAAGCAACAACATTTCTAATGCAAGTATATTACAGAAATGATGAGACACAAGCTAGCAGATGAGCAGAGGGGGTCTGAAAAATTACTGCCCCTCTAATATTTTTTTTACTGTTTAAGACAGCCATTATTTAAGTGGTTGTCTCAAAAAAGACAGCAACTGTCTGTTTTAGCAGACCCAAGCCCCGATTCGGAATAGATAAATGCAATACTACATTTTCCCTGCAATGCCTCCCTGGCCAAGGCTTCCCCTGCCAGGATCTGCACCTGGGCAAGCAACTGTTTACTGCCGGGATGGCATTCTGAAAGGGCATCACCCCGACGAGACAAATCAGCTACATATGGATATCAGGATCTGTAGACATGTAAAAGCTGTCCTCCTCTTAAATGCTCATGTTCAAGAGACTTCAGGGGGAGGACGGCGTACATTCCATCTCTGGTCTGCTCACCAAGGTCAGTGTCTCCACTTTCAATAGCTTTGCCAAGAGCAAGGTTACTCCTCTTCATCTTCAAAAGCAAAGGCACCTGATCCTCAGATTTAGGCTCGTATTCTAAGAGCTAAAATAGTGATAGATAAGGGAAATGAAATTAAAGTCAAGACCTGAAAAACTAAATCCTGCAGTGCTCAAACGTAAATAGAAGAAAGTTTTATAACTTCATCTTTACATTTAACCCCTTAAAGAGACTCTGTCACCATCTCTTTGCCGTTCTGGCATGGTGCCAGTAACACTGATCACAGGGATATGTCTGCTGTCTGGATCTGTATAGTACTTTGGGAGAAACTGCCATTTTAGTAATAACAACCAAACAAAGAGGACTACCGGAAGTAGTCCCCAATATTCATGAGCTGTAAGCTAGCTCCACTCAACCCACCCTTCAATGGGTGACTGAATGCTCCCTGCCCATTACCTTACATAGTGGCCAGAGGGCAGGATGGGTGTGGCTAGCTACAGCTCATGAAGTCTCTCCTAAACTACTGCACAGACCGATATGGCAGACCTATCACTGTAATCAGCGAAACTGCTTAGAAGTGGACACGGACACTCTTATCACAGTTAGGCCCAATGTCCACGGGCGAGTTCAAGTTGCAGGGCAACTCGTGTGGGAGATCCGCAAAACAAGCCACCTATAGGGAAGCATGGGCATCTGCAAATTAGAGCATGCGGATTTGTTTTGTGGACCTTTCGGTCCAGAAAACAAATCCTAGCATGCTCTGTTCTTGTGCAGTTCCCACACGGACAGCTTCCATTAAAGTCAGTAGAAGCTGTGTGATCCGTGGCCTACCTGCAGCTGACCCTGCGGACGGCCCACGGCTCCTGAGGAATAGCAGGAGATTTCAAAAAATAAATAACTAAAAAATCTGTACTGCGCATGTCCAACGGCAAGCTGTGAGGACCATGCACAGTACAGTGAACCCGGAAGTA
The DNA here is from genome assembly GCF_035609145.1 of Eleutherodactylus coqui. Classification (NCBI taxonomy): domain Eukaryota; kingdom Metazoa; phylum Chordata; class Amphibia; order Anura; family Eleutherodactylidae; genus Eleutherodactylus; species Eleutherodactylus coqui. Next base: position 209,820,988 of record NC_089844.1, on the reverse strand, counting down.
GCAAGGTCTGCGCGGCCGCTGCAGCCTGCAAGATACAGGTACGCAGGGCTCACCGGCTGTGAGCACGGGCGCATTCCGTGCGGGATTGCCCGTGAACATGAGGCCTTACTAATGGTGATCTCACAGCTGCTGTCACACTGTATACTTATACTCTGTAGCTTATTTAGGTGAATATATATGGTATAATTAAACTGCCTCCTCAGCAGGCAGAAATGGTATAGCCTCTAGCTAATGCTGTGCGGATGGATCATGGGATTGGTGTGAAAGTAAAACCAAAAATATCAGTATCAAGATGGTGGCTGCTAAGGACCAGACAGGAGGCTGCACTGCACAGAAGTGGCTGCAATACACAGAGGAGCCCTCCAGAGTGTGACAATCAGATGGTGGGATGGGGGCGTTAGGCAAATGTGTTTTTGCCGGAGTGGCCCTTTAATGGTTTCTATGGCTTCTGCCCACTAGTGATAGATTTCACATGCACAACACTATTAGAAGAATTTTCTTCCATACAGTCTCTACTTCTTTTAATACATAACATAATATATATCTAGTTTTATGGAGAAGGATTCGGTAGAACTTGTGTTCTGTTCATTTCAGTCTCTGCTTATACTGAGCTAAGAGGTCCAGTGGGCGGGGCCATCAGTGATTGACAGCTGTTTAAGAGTGTGCATACAGAAATATCTGTCAATCACTGATGGCTCCGCCCACTGGACCTCCAAGCTCCGAACGAGCAAATGTTTAAATGAACAGAACACAAGTTATACTGAAGCTTTCCCATAAAACTAGATATCAATCAGCTCAGCTCCTCCTGCCCTACAGCATGAGGTCTACAGAATAAACAATTTCCAATTAGACAGGTTCCCTTTAACAAGTTAATGAACAGTCAGATGAGGAGGCTGACACCTACTTTAATTGCCAGTTCTGTTCTTCCACAGTCACATGCCTTTGAGGCAATCTCAGAATAAGAAATCCCCGCAGTGTCTCCAAGTTTCTGATTGATGGCCTGCGCCACCTCTTCATCCGATTTCTCTTTCTGTTGAACCTAAACAAACAGATATGTATAGTAAATGCACACACGGACCAACAAGAGAAAAGGGAAATATTAACAGGAGTCAGATGGGCTCATAGGAGCTGAAACGCTGAGTCTGGGGATGTAAGTATTATACCATGCTGTTTAACCATTGCATGCACCTAGCGGACCGGGGCGCCCATTCTATGCACCTAGCGGACCGGGGCGCCCATTCTATGCACCTAGCGGACCGGGGCGCCCATTCTATGCACCTAGCGGACCGGGGCGCCCATTCTATGCACCTAGCGGACCGGGGCGCCCATTCTATGCACCTAGCGGACCGGGGCGCCCATTCAATGCACCTAGCGGACGGGGCGCCCATTCTATGCACCTAGCGGACCGGTGCGCCCATTCTATGCACCTAGCAGACCGGTGCGCCCATTCTATGCACCTAGCGGACCGGTGCGCCCATTCTATGCACCTAGCGGACCGGTGCGCCCATTCTATGCACCTAGCGGACCGGTGCGCCCATTCTATGCACCTAGCGGACCGGTGCGCCCATTCTATGCACCTAGCGGACCGGTGCGCCCATTCTATGCACCTAGCGGACCGGTGCGCCCATTCTATGCCCCTAGCGGACCGGTGCGCCCATTCCATGCACCTAGCGGACTAGTGCTCCCATTCCATGCACCTAGCGGACTAGTGCTCCCATTCCATGCACATAGCGGACTAGTGCTCCCATTCTATGCACCTAGCGGACTAGTGCTCCCATTCTATGCACCTAGCGGACTAGTGCTCCCATTCTATGCACCTAGCGGACTAGTGCTCCCATTCTATGCACCTAGCGGACTAGTGCTCCCTTTCTATGCACCTAGCGGACTAGTGCTCCCTTTCTATGCACCTAGCGGACTAGTGCTCCCATTCTATGCACCTAGCGGACTAGTGCTCCCATTCTATGCACCTAGCGGACTGGTGCTCCCATTCTATGCACCTAGCGGACTAGTGCGCCCATTCTATGCACCTAGCGGACTAGTGCGCCCATTCTATGCACCTAGCGGACTAGTGCGCCCATTCTATGCACCTAGTGGACTAGTCCGCCCATTCTATGCACCTAGTGGACTAGTCCGCCCATTCTATGCACCTAGCGGACTAGTCCTCCCATTCTATGCACCTAGCGGACTAGTCCTCCCATTCTATGCACCTAGCGGACTAGTCCTCCCATTCTATGCACCTAGCGGACTAGTCCTCCCATTCTATGCACCTAGCGGACTAGTCCGCCCATTCTATGCACCTAGTGGACTAGTCCTCCCATTCTATGCACCTAGTGGACTAGTCCTCCCATTCTATGCACCTAGTGGACTAGTCCTCCCATTCTATGCACCTAGTGGACTAGTCCGCCCATTCTATGCACCTAGTGGACTAGTCCGCCCATTCTATGCACCTAGTGGACTAGTCCTCCCATTCTATGCACCTAGTGGACTAGTCCTCCCATTCTATGCACCTAGTGGACTAGCCCTCCCATTCTATGCACCTAGTGGACTAGCACTCCCATTCTATGCACCTAGTGGACTAGCCCTCCCATTCTATGCACCTAGTGGACTAGTCCTCCCATTCTATGCACCTAGCGGACTAGTCCGCCCATTCTATGCACCTAGTGGACTAGTCCTCCCATTCTATGCACCTAGTGGACTAGTCCGCCCATTCTATGCACCTAGTGGACTAGTCCTCCCATTCTATGCACCTAGTGGACTAGTCCGCCCATTCTATGCACCTAGTGGACTAGTCCTCCCATTCTATGCACCTAGCGGACCGGTGCTCCCATTCTATGCACCTAGTGGACTAGCCCTCCCATTCTATGCACCTAGTGGACTAGCCCTCCCATTCTATGCACCTAGTGGACTAGCCCTCCCATTCTATGCACCTAGTGGACTAGTCCGCCCATTCGATGCACCTAGCGGACTGGTCCTCCCATTCTATGCACCTAGCGGACCGGTGCTCCCATTCTATGCACCTAGTGGACTAGCCCTCCCATTCTATGCACCTAGTGGACTAGCCCTCCCATTCTATGCACCTAGCGGACTAGTCCGCCCATTCGATGCACCTAGCGGACTGGTCCTCCCATTCTATGCACCTAGTGGACTAGTCCTCCCATTCTATGCACCTAGCGGACTAGTCCTCCCATTCTATGCACCTAGCGGACTAGTCCTCCCATTCTATGCACCTAGCGGACTAGTCCTCCCATTCTATGCACCTAGTGGACTGGTGCTCCCATTCTATGCACCTAGCGGACTAGTCCGCCCATTCTATGCACCTAGTGGACTAGTCCTCCCATTCTATGCACCTAGTGGACTAGTCCGCCCATTCTATGCACCTAGTGGACTAGTCCTCCCATTCTATGCACCTAGTGGACTAGTCCGCCCATTCTATGCACCTAGTGGACTAGTCCTCCCATTCTATGCACCTAGTGGACTAGTCCTCCCATTCTATGCACCTAGTGGACTAGTCCGCCCATTCGATGCACCTAGCGGACTGGTCCTCCCATTCTATGCACCTAGCGGACCGGTGCTCCCATTCTATGCACCTAGTGGACTAGCCCTCCCATTCTATGCACCTAGTGGACTAGCCCTCCCATTCTATGCACCTAGCGGACTAGTCCGCCCATTCGATGCACCTAGCGGACTGGTCCTCCCATTCTATGCACCTAGTGGACTAGTCCTCCCATTCTATGCACCTAGCGGACTAGTCCTCCCATTCTATGCACCTAGCGGACTAGTCCTCCCATTCTATGCACCTAGTGGACTGGTGCTCCCATTCTATGCACCTAGCGGACTAGTCCGCCCATTCTATGCACCTAGTGGACTAGTCCTCCCATTCTATGCACCTAGTGGACTAGTCCGCCCATTCTATGCACCTAGTGGACTAGTCCTCCCATTCTATGCACCTAGTGGACTAGTCCTCCCATTCTATGCACCTAGTGGACTAGTCCTCCCATTCTATGCATGCGCCCAAGTAGTCCGTCAAATACATTCAGCGGCAGCAGAGAAATGCTGAGGAAAGTATGTATAATACGGCCATCCGTGGACTCGGCGTTTCAGCTCCTATAAGCCCCATAAAGTATGAGAAATGCAATACCTTGTAACACGCCCAGTGAGCTAAAATACGACTCACTCCTTGAAATTCAGGAATCTTTAGGTGTTCACAAATTTTAACAGCAAGTGGATAAAGTCTTCTCAAAACTAATCTGTGTGGAAGAAAAAACAAAACACTGAGTGCACACATAAGGAGAACACAAAGACGGAGTATTGGAGGTCATAAAGAACATATACAACACATACAACCGGCTGACTACAAGCAATTCGGATTGTTCGGGGGGCATGGCTAAATGCGAAGCGGTGCAGACGCACCTCTCGGGTTACGGAATCCCACCAGACCCGGAATTATTCTCCGCGGCTCTACTGCGTGTACTGTCCCTCCATCCACCGGACTGCTGCTGGAGCTCCCGCAGCGCTTCCTGGCCGTCGCTGGGACTGAAGTCTAGCTGCAGCCTACATCCGCAGGTTTCACTTTACACCATGAAGTCCTCCATAACACACAAACCGCTGCTGGTCCCTCCTGGTGGTGAGGTGGTGCGGAAATGTCCCTGAGGGGGACGTGAAGAATGTTCGATCGCTAGGATAGTACACTGCATTACTTATGTAGTGCATTCTACTAAGCCTGTGACAGCAGCCTATTAGACTCTGTGACAGGCTGAGTTACATGGCAGACATGGAGGCTTCCAGCTGCCATGGGAACCTATACCAATAGGTACCAACCTTACAGTTAAACTGCCAAGATCGGAGGGTTCTCTATTCCTAGCTGTTAGAGCAGGAGCCTGGCTGTCAGTAGTCGGCCAAGCCACCGCCTTAAAAAGATGAATGTGCAGGTTTAAAGCCCATAATGGAGTTCAGTAAAAAAGCATATTGTGGTCACTAGGGGGTTAATAAAGACTATCGATTTTCATCTAAGACCCTTCGTTGGAAGGATATGCCGTGCACCAGGTTTCTGTCTGGTAATTAACTACTGATGACCCATCCTAAGGTTCCATGTGCACTTATGAAGTGTCCCAATTAGTGTCCGGACCTAATGAGAGCAGAACAATCAGTCCAACACACGGTTCCCCAGTTCACCATTGTAGTTAAGCTTTATACAAACAAGTAAGCCGAATCACAAAGAAGAGCAGTGAATAAAGCAATACCTGTCTACGAGGACTGGAACCGTGAGCTGCTTGTATCTGCAGACATGTCAGGGTTAATATCTGGGCAATTCACCCAACACTAGTATATAGCAATATTCCCCCGTTGCTCTCTACATTATTAATAGGTAAGCTCAAAATCCCCCGAAAGAAAAACAAAAATAAATTGTTATTCATAGATCAAGCTAGAAGCCCCGCTCGCTACAGGAAACCGTAATCAGGCCCCAACGCGCAAGGAGCGGGCCACGATCATGCGTGGTAATAGCCGTTTATCTGATACACTTGCCACGACAATACCGTTCTGTAGTCCTCAGCACAGCTGGGTCTGTACGGAAGTAGAAAAACTGAAATAGGGTTTACCCGATTCTGGTAGCTGTGGGGAGCAGCACGGTGGCTCAGTGGTTAGCACTGTTACCCTGCAGTGCAGAGATCCTGGTTTCTACCCTGACCAAGGACAATATCTACATGGAGTTTGTAGGTTTCCCCAAGTTTGCATAGGATTCTTGCGGGTACTTCAGTTTCCTCACACACTACAACTCATGCCCACTCCGGCGTGTATTTGTGTATGTAAATGCGCTGCATTCTTGCGCAGATTACAAAGATACACACAAGATCACATAGATTTTTGCGTATTCTGCGCAGCAGGCACAGAGGCTTTCTACGTATGTTATGCCCATTTACACAAGCCCATTGCTGTTAATGTACTCTTGTGTTGCGCAAATGGGCAGCGAGATCAGTCATGCTGCGTAGTTTTTCACATGATCAGACCCCACATGAAAAAAATATGCTCATGTGCAATGGGTTCTATTCACTTCACGTTACGTGCGCAAAATCGGCAGGCGTAATATGCTGCACAGATACACTCATGTGAATGAGCCCTAAAAGCAAGTGCTCCGTAGCATGACTGTGGCGCTCTATGCACCATGAAGAGGTCTCTCACCTTCAACCTCTTTACCACAGAGCTTTCTACCTTGGTGGGTGGCTAGGGTAGCCAGGTGGGGCCGTCAAAGGTGTGCCATCACCTGCGAGTTGTTGAACAGGGTGGTGTGGAGGTGTGTGGTGGAGCTCAGAATCCAAGATCGCAAACGCTCCATGTGCGGACGCTGCCCCCTCTACCAAGAGTTGGCTGCGTCCTTGAAGGGAAAGCAGAGAGACGGTCCTTCTGCATGCGGACCTTGTCGCCGGCCACAAAGAGAAGTGGTGGGCCGGCTTTGGCCTGGAGGCCTTGAGTATGGCACAGGTGCACTACGAGGTTGATAGGCAGCTTCATGATATTTAGACTGTCAGCTCCTATGAGCCACATAAACTAAAGGCACAGGCTTACAGGAGCTGGGGCGCCAAGTCTGGGGATGCCCCCCTCATACTCGGGGGGCATCCCCAGACTACACCTCCCCATTTCCCTGTATCCTGCAATACAATAGATGAATGACGTTCTTGGCAGTCCTGATGAAACCAAACAATTCTGCAGCGAGTTGGTCAGTGAAAAGGATACTGTACGATAGTCAGAGGTATGCCAATCAGGTAGTCATTGATCGCATTGAGGACACGGAGATCATGACACATTGTAACAAAGTCTGAAGGCGAATAGGAATCCAGGAAGCATTTTCCAAAAGATGCGGCCTGCGAATGGGAAGGAATTCGATTATAGAGGTTATAGAATAACGGTGTGGAAAAAAACAACTTCATATACTGTGATGGAGGACCAACAGGTTAGACGGTCGCTTCTCTAAAACCAGTAACAAAGAGGAGCCTTGATTAAAGGGGTTTGTCCGGGCGCCAAACAATTAAATATAGGCTGAACTAGCAGGAGTACCTAGTCATCCTCCACCCCTGGAACCAACACTGCAGCCCGTGGGCCTCCCGGTAACAGATCCCATCAGATGCCACTCTCCTGGCATTACCACTCAGATGCTGGAGAACGGCACCCGACTGCTGCAGCCTCTGATTGGCTGTAACGGTCAGGTGGTATCCGTTCCACAACAAAGGACTGTAGCATTGGATCACCAGGGCAGAGGACAAGTAAATACCCGATTGTGTTTTTTAACCCCTTAAGGACTCGGCCTATTTTGGGCTTAAGGACGCAACAATTTTTGGCGGATTTTCTTCTCCGTTTATCAAAAGTCATAACTTTTTTATTTTTCCGTCGACGCGGCCGTATGAGGGCTTGTTTTTTGCGTGGCGAACTGTAGTTTTTATCGGTGCCACTCTTGGGTACATAGACTATATTGTAAAACTTTTTTTTTTTTTTTTTTTTAATGATAGCAGGGAGAGAAAACGCATCAATTCTGCCATAGATTTTTTTTTTTTTTTTACAGCGGTACTCATGCAGCATAAATGAGACATTCCATTTTTTCTGCGGACCGGTACGGTTACAACGATACCAAAATTCTTACATTTTTTTTAGGTTTTCCCACTTTTCTGCAATAAAAACCCTTTTTCTGGGTAATTTTTTTTTTTCTAAATCGCTGCATTCAAAGTCCTGTAACTTTTTTATTTTTTGATGTACGACACTCTATGAGCGCTTATTTTTTGCGAGACGAGCTGTAGATTTTATTGGTACCATTTTGGGGTACATACGGCTTTTTTGATCACTTTTATTGTGTTTTTAGTGAGGCAAGATGCTAAAAATTAGCATTTTGCCTCAGTTTTTTAGCGTTTTTTTTGCGTTTTTTTCCGTGCACAGTCAAAAGCATGTGCAACTTATTGTACGCGTCGTTACGGACGCGACAATACCAAATATGTGGGGTTTATTTATTTTTTTTACTTTTTTTTATGCTAATCTGAGAAAAAGCATTTAAAAATGTTTTTTTTAACTCTTTTTTTTACATTTTTTTAAATTCTTTTTTTAATCTTTGTTTTTTTTACACTGTTTGCGTCCCTCTGAGGGACTTTAACCACTGCCCTGATGATCGCTGGTATAAGGCATGGCAGAGCTACTGCTCTGCCATGCCTTATCGCTTGTACAGCGATTATAGGCAATACAGGACGCCAGTGTCTGGCGTCCTGTTGCCATGGTGACAGGCCGGGCTCTTGCGATGACATCGCGAGTTCCGGCCGGAGACACAGAGGGAGCCGCACTCCCTCTGTGAACTCTTTCCCTGCTGCGATCTACTTAGATCGCGGCAGGGAAGGGGTTAACAGTGGGGGTGCATCTCCGATGCCCCCCGCTGTTGCAGCGGGACGCCGGCTGTGACTGACAGCCGGCTCCCGCTGCGAGAGAGCGCGGGATCTTATGTGATCCCGCGCTATCCCCAGGACGTAAGTTTACGCCCTGTTGCGGGAAGTACCAGGATGCCAGGACGTAAACTTACGCCCTGCAGCGGGAAGGGGTTAAACACATTTGATTCTATACTTGGAAAAAAAACAACCCCTTAAATTCTACACGTGAAATCTTTATGTTTATCTTAAAAGGGTCGTACCACAAACCACTTTCATCAACTACCCATAGGATTGTGCCAAAAAAAATAAAAAAGCTGATTAGTGGAGGTCCTAAGGTCCATTTAGACACAACGATTATTGCTCAAAGACCATCTTTTGAGCAATAATCGTTGTGTCTAAACGGGCAGCCATCGTGCACTGTTCGTTCATCGCTCATTTCTAGCAAGCTAGAAATGAGGAATAAGCCTTATCAGCGCCGCACACCGATTTTCTCAGTGGGCGCTGCTGATAGTATTCTTTTGGCTGGTATCCCGCTGGCAGTTCTCAGCGGGACACCAGTTGAAAGCACAGAGAACGGAGCAACTGTTTGCATATTCAAAACAGCTGCATTGTTCGTCAAACTATCACGGTGGTAAACCCGCTCCGCCTGCATTAACTCTTTAGTAGCCAATTAGCTACTTACAGTTATGCAAAGATGATCGCTCAAAACTGTCAAACGGTCATTTGAGCGACTTTTGAGCAATAGTTTTTCAGTGTAAATGGGCCCTTACAGCTAAGGCCCTCAGCAAACTGGAGAACCAGGATTCAGAGTCCCCCTCTTCTCATCATTGTGGATTCGCTGCACCCACCATCAGTGATGTGGAGACTGAATAGACTGGTGGTCATGCGTGTGCAGCACCGCTCTACTCATTTCAATCAGCTAAGCGAGTACAAGCACTTGGCCAACTCTAGCAGTCTGATCGAAGATGAATGGAATGGCACCGCATCTATGACTGCCACTCCATCCCTCCACACTGTGGGGAAAGTACAGTGATCCTGCAACTAAGAGAAAAGAAGCACACAGGACCAGCCGTTCGAGATCCGTGTAAGTCTCAGTGATGTGACCCCCACCCATCAGACTTTAAAGGGGTTGCATAGTCAAACTATTGCTGGCCTATGTGCGCGGGAGAGCGGGGAGGAACGGAGGGGAGATCTCTCTCTCCCGCCCGCTCTCCCCTGCTCCCCGCCGCGACTCACCTGTCAGCCGCAGCGGTCCCCGATCAACTGTTTGCCAGAGCGGTGGGCTCATCCATTGAGCCGATTTCTGCAGGAAGCAGACAGCTCCATTCCCACTGCAGTGGCCAGGCTTGGTATTGCAGAACAAGTTTTCATTAAAGTGAATGAGAATTCTGCCTGTAATACCAAGCATGGCCACTACAGTGGGAAGAGAGCTGTTAGCTTCCTGTAAAAATCAGCTTAATGCCTAAGCACACCATCCTGGCAAAGACCTGATTGTCAGAGGTCACAGGGGTATATGCCCACGATCTATTGATGGCCTATCCTAGTAGTTCACAGCTGGACAACCCCTTTCGTGACATATCCTATGCCTATGTGATAAAAGTTGATTGCAGTATAAGCCCTTTAAAATCTTCCTGATCCCTGGATCAGCATTCTACGTTAAATACCAATAGTGCAGTAAGCCCACGGGGAGGAAGATGGGAATATGACTAGACAACCCCTTTAAGGTCTCCAAAATGGAGGGATACACTGCTGAGACCCCTGCCAATCAGCAAGTTATCCCCTATCCTGTGGACAGTCTGTGGATAGGGAAGAGCTTGTAATTGTGATACAATCCTGTAAAAATACTACATAGAGGACTTCAATACAGAAACGTTGCAATACAAGTATAAGGCAGCCTGCACACCAACGGATTTGCATTGTGGAATCCACGGTCAGCATCCACACCGCGGATCCGCAGCAAATACCGTTTATACACGGCTATGGAAAGTCGCTTCTTCCTGCTGCACCCTCACGGAAACCAATTGCGGTTTCCACAAATGGAGGAAGAAGAAAAAAAAAAAAGTCGCAGCATGCTCTACTTTTGTGCGGTGTCCGCAGGGATTGCTTCCATTCAAGTCAATGACGCAGCCGGACCCACAGCCCATTCGTAATTGACATTGCAGATTGACACCGACATCAAAAAATTAACATTTAAAAAAATGGATTTAAAAATTCCTTACTGCGCATGTGTGATGGCAGCTTCCCGCAGCCGTCCACAGTACAGAAAAAGAGGAAAGGTAGGGGGTAACCGGCCAGGCACAGGGTCGGATTCCGCTACGGGCTCCTACATGTGGAATCTGACCAGTTCATCTGCAGGCAGCCTAAGTGATTGCATCATCACCACTATACCCGATGACAAAAATCCATATTCTCTACAAGCTTATTAATGAAGCTATGGATGTGGTCCCACAGGTTTGCTCTTCCTGCAGTAAAGGTTTCAACCTGAAGACCCATATCTGTAGAACAGCCTGCAATCTATAGGGCAAAGAAGTAGGAAACATAGAGGCCCGCGGCGCTCAGAGAGAAGAGGGTTGGGCAGGATGGACAGAGAATGCAGGCAATATGTAATGGGTAACACATTCTGGCATAGGACCAATGCCTTTGACTGGCTTCATGGGGGCCAGACAAGGGCATTAGTCTTTTGCCGGAATGCGTTGTCCATTACAGATTGCCTGCATTCTCCAGCCATCCCACCCAACTCTTCTGTCCGAGCGCTACGGGCCTCCTTGTTGCCTACCTCTTTGCATTGCAGACGGGGTTCCCTGTGTCTCTTGAACAGCTGCTGTAGTTCGTTGGGCCGAGAACACAACGCAATCAGGTGAGAGCTCCTACTCTTCTTCATCGCTACTTTCTCTAAGTGCCCTACCTACTGGAGCGCCCTACAACCAATACAAAGAGATTAGAACCTCTGTAACCCTGCTGCAACACAGGAGCAGCTTCTACCCTCACCTGCGGTCTCCATGTAGATTGTAAGCCGGGTCGTCGCTCCCTCTATCCCTGTCTATCCCTCGCTTAGGGCTCCTTCACACTAGTGAGAAAACTGTGATGCGATAGGGAGTGAAAACACATGATGATGAAACCAATGATTTTCAAAGGTTTCATTCTCATTTTTGAGGTTTTCACTCCTGTGATGCTGCGTGAACAAAAAAACAACATTGCAGCATCTCGTTTCTTTTCGCGATATCACCCATCGTTCTCAATGGGGATGGCGGCAGCAGAACGGGCCCCATTGAAAACAATGGGAGAGGAGAAGCGATATCCTGCTGCGGCGAGAGAAGAAGGGAACCCCCGTAGGGATGTGAGGTGGTGTTCATGTGAAACCGCCTCGCATCCATGGGTTTTCAGAAGGATTGCGAAGGTGATATCAGGCCGTGAATCACAGCCCAACATCGCCCTCGCCAGCGTGCAGGAGCCCCAAGTCATACGTATTTTCTATGTTCTGCATATATAATGCTCTAAAATGACAATTAAAGGGGTTGTCCCGCGGCAGCAAGTGGGTCTATACACTTCTGTATGGCCATATTAATGCACTTTGTAATGTACATTGTGCATTAATTATGAGCCATACAGAAGTTATAAGAAGTTTTTCACTTACCTGTTCCGTTGCTGGCGTCCCTGTTTCCATGGAGCCGACTAATTTTCGCCGTCTAATGGCCAAATTAGCCGCGCTTGCGCAGTCCGGGTCTTCTTCTTTTCTCAATGGGGCTCCGTGTAGCTCCTTGTAGCTCCGCCCCGTCACGTGCCGATTCCAGCCAATCAGGAGGCTGGAATCGGCAATGGACCGCACAGAAGCCCTGCGGTCCACCGAGTGAGAAGATCCCGGCGGCCATCTTCATCAGGTAAGTAAGAAGTCACCGGAGCGCAGGGATTCAGGTAAGCACTCTCCGGTGTTCTTTTTCAACCCCTGCATCGGGGTTGTCTCGCGCCGAACGGGGGGGGGGGGGTTGAAAAAAAAAAAAAAACCCGTTTGGGCGCGGGACAACCCCTTTAAGAGCACTTGAAGTAGTAACGCCACCTTACCCTCAGAAGGGATTTCTGAAGTTCTGTTGAATGTTCGTAACCGGCTGCTTCGATGCATTTGGCCACAGCTTCTGGAAGCAGGTTTTGATCCTTTATCTCCCGGAGGTAGTCATCAGCCTTCTGACTTTCTTTCTATAGAGAAGACAAAGGGACAATCCTTAAAGGGAACCCGTCGGCAGGTTTTACAATACAAGATAAACCTTCAGCAGCGCTACTAATGAGATTCCCTTGTTGGTTCTGCACTCCACGTCCGGTAACTTTACTATCTGCTACTGAAGTTCTCCCATGCTGTAGTAAAACGAGTTGAAGAATCAGATTTCCCCTCCGCACCGTGCCAGGCTGCCCATTCTTGATTGGCATGCATACCAATATCTCTTTTTAGCTGTAATCCCATGCAGGTGCCATAGTAAACCCTAACGCCCCTCAGCTCCCCCCAACTTGCTGAGACTTTAGCGGCGTACTACGCATGTGCCTTAAGGACCGTTACTCCCACAGTCATGTGACCTCGGATGTTCACGGGCATGCACCGCTTCCAAGTATAGAATCTCAAGTGTGGAAGCCATCCGTGCGGGAAAACGCAGAAAATGGAGCATGCTGCTGGTGTTTTCCTGCATGTGCGATCCGCACTCCGGGAAAAACTTACATCCGCAGGTATCCAATTACCTGGGGATGCCTAATGAATGTCTATGGGCATATTGAACTGCGAGTGACCCACGCAGATTCCACAATTTTGCCCGTGGACATGAGGCCTAAGGTGTGCAGAAATCCATGCGCCTGTCACAAACTACTTCAGTCACAAATGTTCTGCTTTCCCAGAATGATCAGACATTCTGGCCAAATAGTTAGTCAAGTCACTATATGTATGTGTAATGCACACACATGCTGTAACCGCAGGAAAAGCAGAGACTGTGGAGATTAACACTGTCTGCAGATCTGTCAGACTGCAAGAGGACAGGGAGACGCCTGTGAAGATAGCTCCTCCCCCTGTTGCAATAGAAAAGTCCCCATCTCCTTGTTACTACAGAAGCTCTGTACCCAATGACAGACAGTGGATTGCAGAAATGCTGGAAGGGAGACCCCTAGTGGAAGCCACTGCAAACGTGATTTACAGCAGTAAAGCAACATTTTTAATGCAAGAATATTACAGAAATGCATATTACTGGTTTATGCAAAAATAGATTTGGCTTTCCACCATGCAAATACAAAATTAGGATCATTTCAATAGGACATTTACCTCATATTCCTTTTGTGCTTCCATTAGAAGTGCACCCGGGGCCATGGAAGCTATTTTAAAAATTTCTTCATTTGCTTCTAAAAAGCAAAAAACATTTGCATTATTTTCTTCATTCAAACCCCCACAGGATCCCCCCTCATAGACACTAGAAGCTGGAGCTGCTGACATGAGAGAGGGAAAGGCATTCCCAGGGGCAGCAATACACAGAAATGCTCCCTAGTTTCTGCAGACCACCTTCTCCATTCTCAGCTGCTCCTGCACTCTAACTAAACGGTACCTTCGCACGGGGCGATTACTGCCAGAATTACCATTGGGAACAGCAAATTTGGGCAATAGTCACCCCATCTACAGGCCCACAGGGGACTTGCAATCACTTGATCGCTTGTACTATATGCAGTAATAGTTAAAGGGGTTCTGACATCAAAAAAAAAAATTTGTACTCACCTTGCCTGGCCTGGCCCGATCGCCAGGCATGTCCCCTCCAGCCGGCATCTTCTTCTGTGCCTTTAAAGCAGAGCAGGAGCGGTCAAAAAGAGCGCTTCCGGCTCTGGTCCGTCCATCAGGCACTTCCGAGGTGAACGGACGGGCCGCTCACAGCAAGCACGTCACAAGCAGTGCTTGCTGTGGGCGGCCCGTCCGTCCTGCTGAACTCCAGAGTGCTGCGCATGCGCAGTGGAGACGCAGCCCGTCCTGACTCCTGTCAGAGGGCACCTCTCCACTGCGCATGCGCGCGATCCCGGAGTGGCGCGGCTCGTGCAGACAGAAGAGGAGGAACAGCGCCTGCCGGGAGAAGACCCCCCTGATGTCAACAACAACAGAAGAACAGGTAAGTATTATCTTTTTATGCTTTAGCAGCCATTAACCCATGGGTTCCCTGGGTCCATTAGGCACACCAGGGAACAATGGCTGCTAAAGCATAAAAACATTATTCATGTCAGAACCCCTTTAAGAGGAACATGTGCTCCAGTTATGCAGAGTTGGTTTAGCTTACAACCCCACAGCCCGGTCGATGGGACACCTACTTGGGATTTCATGAAGAAATTCATGTGTGGAGTGAGAGATGAGCCGGACGCCATCAAGTTCAGACACGATGAAGGTTTCCTCGTCCAAAGGGAATATGTGACCGCTGTCAAGGATTTAACATCTCATCACTTAACGCATGTACTTACCACGAGGAAAGCAAACGGAAAAGGATACAAAATGTTCTCGCTGGCAGGTCCAGCAACAAGAAACAACTTGTCCCAGAGGACGACAACTGCAGCTTGTTTGCTTCGTGGTCTGATGCACCTATAAGACAGCAGGTAAAACCAACTAAAGCCATCTATACATACATCTAACACTTTACCTGCAGGTCACTGTGAGGAAGACTACGGTAGCAGCTAACAACTTGCTGTACTGCATCATCATAGCCCTTACTGGCAATGGGAAATGGAATCAACGCCTCCACAGCGCCATCTGTTGGAAGGCAGCTGTCCTGCAAGTCAAGAGTCACACCTTCAACAAGCCTTGTACTGATGACCAGGAATGTGAGCCAAAGCCAGAGCCTCCTCCAGAAGGAAAAGATAACCCATGCACAGACAGCTAGCTCTTGGCATCTCCCACTTGACTAAACACCCCAGAGCAGCATGGTGGCCTTTGAAGTCTCCTCACAATGTGCTCTCCCTAAGGAGAAGGGATCCTCTTCCCGACCCGGATCTATAGGCCTCTCACTAACAAAGCCAGCAAACCTACTGCACATTGTGGAGGGGCACAAATGCTGAAACGTCTGTCTGTACATGACCATCTTTTCCTTCTGGCTTTGGCTCATAATCCCCAGTCATGTTAAATGGTCTCATATTGACAGGAATGCTGCCTTCCAACAGGTGGCGCTGCAGAGGCAATGCTACATCTTGCCATTTGCATAAATCTCTCAGGAGGAGCATGGATGGCCTTATAAGTCTCCTTACTAGGTGCTCTCCTTAAGGAGAAACCATACCCTTTGTAACCCTTTCTGGGCACATGTTGGAGGCACTTATTTGAAAATTTCACAGCCCATTTTCAATATCACTTTAAGGCCGCCTGCACACGAGCGGGTCGGACCCTGCAGCAGACTTAAACCCAATGCCCGGCTGGTGACCCTAGCGTACCTCTCTGCCGTCTTCTCCTCTGCTGCGGATATACCGGACGGAGCGCCGTTGCACATGCGCAGTACAGAGGGCACTACGCAGTCACTATGGTGATGACGCGGCTCCTGCGGCCATTCTGCAATGATGATTGCAGAATGGCCGCAGGACGGACGGCTTCCATTGACTAAAATGGAAGGTGGCTGTGCATAGCCTGCACAAAATCACAGCATGGGCAGGAAATCGCGTATTCTCACAGCATGCTATGGGCTGGATTTACTGCAAGCACCTATGTGAGTGAGGCCTTATGTACTACCGGTAAATAGGACACCACTGGGCTAAACCGACATGGAAAAGGACTTGGCGGTTTTAGTTAAAGGGTATTCGTGTAAGGAAGCTTTTTCCTCACTGGATGGGTGAAAACGGATAAATTGTGGGGTCTGACCACTGGGACTCCCACCAATCCCAAGAACGGGGCATCTGGCTGGTCCCACTTCCAGTAACAGCAGCATTACTGCTCTGCCCAAAGTGTATGGAGTGCTAGCAGCACATGCAGGGTGTCACTCCATTCATTTCAATGGGGCTGATGGAATAGCCAAGGCTATAGCTCTCAGCTATTTCCATCAGCCCCACTGAAATGAACAGCGCTCCGTTCAGAGCGACTTCACTCCGGTGGAAACAGCAATGCTGCTGTGGCCGGAAGTGGGGCAAACAGTACTCTCCATTCTCGGGATTCCACCCCACCCACAAAGAAAAAAAAAAAAAAAAAACCCAAAAAACAAAAAACCTCAATACTCATCTCCCACCACAATGCTGTCCCTGGCGGTGCGGCAAGCTGCTTCAGTCTTCTCCCCGGCTTGGTTTTGAAATCCCTGCTGGCAGCACTGTGATTGGATCGAGCGCCGGCCAATCACAGCCGATGCTCATTAAACCAATCACAGCCATTCAGCGAGTGTCTTGATACAATCCCAGAGCTTCCTTACACAGCACTGACGGCGGGGATTTCAAAACCAAGTCGGGGAGATGACAGCGGAGAGAAGACTGAAGCAGCTTGCGGCACCGCCGGAGACAGCATCGCGCCAGGTACACAGACGCTGGCTGAGAGGGGAGTATTGTTTTTCTTTTTACCTAGTATATACTGGAGTATAGCTCGGCTTATACTCGAGTCAATGAGTTTTACCACTTTTTTGTGATAACACTTATTGACTCAGCTTATACTCGGGTCGGCTATTACTCGAGTATATACGGTAAATGGAAACCCCCCTTTTTTTCTTAAGCCGATTGAAATCTATGTAAAGAGGAGAGTGAAGGCGAAAAGGCATTTACCAGGACATTTGTTTTGGCGCTTGTCTTATTTCTGAGGTTACCTCACAAAGTTTATCCTAAAGAGAAAGGAAGAAAAAACATGTAAACATCAATATGGTTTCTCCTTTCTTTGCCGCCATCTCCACTAAATGTTACGATAGTTACTCAAAGGATGAAGAAATATTTCTGCAGAGAAGTCGCAGTGTGGCAGTCCTGTGTCACCCGATTACTAAGGCTGCCTGTCCATGGGTGTTGCGGGAGCCGCTGCCCGGGAGCAGGAGCCAGCAGACGAATCTCTGGGTCAGCCTACCTGACAGATAGGCTCACCGCCGAGAATCGCCGCATTTCGCAGCATGCTGCGATTGGCCACCCACGAGTGGAGAATCACCATGATTCTCCACTCATGGACAGGGGCGCAGCAACACGTTCCCCGTAGGATTATCGCCGCGGGAAACGCAATGCAAAAACACCCGTGGACAGGCAGCCTTAGAGACACTCAGGGGGGAATTTAGGACGGCTTCTAGGTCAGAAATCTGGCGTTAAAAAGATGACATTTTTGTCATAATCATCATTTGCGACAAAATTTGTCACTACACTCTCCTTACTTTCCTAAGAAGGGGGTGTGGCTTGGAGGGGGCGACCGCATGGCCGACTCTGATCAACAGATGTGTAATTTAGGACAGGAACTGGCAGAAATTCTACCAGGAATCAATGGCGGCTGCTGGCTGGAGGAGCAGAGGTGTGACTAATGTATGAAGAAGCCTCTTCATTGAAGAATCGCATTGTGCACTGGTGTGGCACATAATGTTAAGGCAGCAGAATGCAGTCTTAAGCTCTTGCTCACAACCTGAAGGTTGCAAGTTCAATCCCCGCTTTGGTTCAGATAGCCAGCTCAAGGTTGACTCAGCCTTCCATCCTGTGGAAATGGGCAGGGCTGTTTCAAGATAGACAGCATGCAGATTTTGACTGCTTTTTAAAAAAAAATTAAATTAAATCTTGGTATTTGTATAGCGCCAACTTATTACGCAGCGCTTTCAGGTAATTATTATTTATTACCCCCGACCAAGCTGCGTTCTCATTTTACCGACCTCGGAAGGATGGAAGGCTGAGTCAACCTTGAGCCGGCTACCTGACGCATGTGGGGATTGAACTTGCAACCTCCAGGTCGTAGGCGAGAGCTTACACTCTGCGCCACACGAGACTTTTGGATGTGGATATGCTGCAGAAATTTCCGCCGAGTACAAAAAAGCTGTCAAAATCTGCACACTGTCTATTTAAAAGTGGCCGTGTCCTTTTTTTTAGAACCACAGGGGTAAAAAAAAAAAAAAAAAAAAATCATACGTCGTGATAAGCCCCACTCCCTGACGTATTGGCACTTTGCAATAAATACGTGGCTTTTGGGTTGCAATTTGGGCACTCTGTCTCTAAATGGTTCGCCATGACCTCTGTATAATGTCGGACAGGGTCTGTGAGGGAGACATTATACAGTATTACTACAGCAGCGTCTCCTCATGTCTATCAGTGTCTGTGGAGGAGACAATATACAGTATTACTACAGCAGCGTCTCCTCATGTCTATCAGTGTCTGTGGGCGAGCAGATATTATACAGTATTACTACAGCAGCGTCTCCTCATGTCTGTCAGTGTACATGGAGGAGCAGACATTATACAGTATTACTACAGCAGCGTCGCCTCATGTCTATCAGTGTCTGTGGAGGAGCAGACATTATACAGTATTACTACCGCAGCGTCTCCTCATGTCTGTCAGTGTCTGTGGAGGAGCAGACATTATACAGTATTACTACAGCAGCGTCTCCTCATGTCTGTCAGTGTCTGTGGAGGAGGAGACATTATACAGTATTACTACAGCAGCGTCTCCTCATGTCTGTCAGCGTCTGTGGAGGAGCAGACATTATACAGTATTACTACAGCAGTGTCTCCTCATGTCTGTCAGTGTCTGAGGAGGAGCAGACATTATACAGTAATACTACAGCAGCGTCTCCTCATGTCTGTCAGTGTCTGTGGAGGAGCAGACATTATACAGTAATACTACAGCAGCGTCTCCTCATGTCTGTCAGTGTCTATGGAGAAGCAGACATTATACAGTAATACTACAGCAGCGTCTCCTCATGTCTGTCAGTGTCTATGGAGGAGCAGACATTATACAGTAATACTACAGCAGCGTCTCCTCATGTCTGTCAGTGTCTGTGGAGGAGCAGACATTATACAGTAATACTACAGCAGCGTCTCCTCATGTCTATCAGTGTCTATGGAGGAGCAGACATTATACAGTAATACTACAGCAGCGTCTCCTCATGTCTGTCAGTGTCTATGGAGGAGCAGACATTATACAGTAATACTACAGCAGCGTCTCCTCATGTCTGTCAGTGTCTGTGGAGGAGCAGACATTATACAGTATTACTACAGCAGCGTCTCCTCATGTCTGTCAGTGTCTGTGGAGGAGCAGACATTATACAGTATTACTACAGCAGCGTCTCCTCATGTCTGTCAGTGTCTGTGGAGGAGCAGACATTATACAGTATTACTACAGCAGCGTCTCCTCATGTCTGTCAGTGTCTGTGGAGGAGACATTATACAGTATTACTACAGCAGCGTCTCCTCATGTCTGTCAGTGTCTGTGGAGGAGACATTATACAGTATTACTACAGCAGCGTCTCCTCATGTCTGTCAGTGTCTGTGGTGGAGCAGACATTATACAGTATTACTACAGCAGCGTCTCCTCATGTCTGTCAGTGTCTATGGAGGAGCAGACATTATACAGTAATACTACAGCAGCGTCTCCTCATGTCTGTCAGTGTCTGTGGAGGAGCAGACATTATACAGTATTACTACAGCAGCGTCTCCTCATGTCTGTCAGTGTCTGTGGAGGAGCAGACGTTATACAGTATTACTACAGCAGCGTCTCCTCATGTCTGTCAGTGTCTGTGGAGGAGCAGACATTATACAGTATTACTACAGCAGCGTCTCCTCATGTCTGTCAGTGTCTGTGGAGGAGCAGACATTATACAGTATTACTACAGCAGCGTCTCTTCATGTCTGTCAGTGTCTATGGTGGAGGAGCAGACATTATACAGTAATACTACAGCAGCGTCTCCTCATGTCTGTCAGTGTCTGTGGAGGAGCAGACATTATACAGTATTACTACAGCAGCGTCTCCTCATGTCTGTCAGTGTCTGTGGAGGAGCAGACATTATACAGTAATACTACGGCAGCGTCTCCTCATGTCTGTCAGTGTCTATGGTGGAGGAGCAGACATTATACAGTAATACTACAGCAGCGTCTCCTCATGTCTGTCAGTGTCTGTGGAGGAGCAGACATTATACAGTATTACTACAGCAGCGTCTCCTCATGTCTGTCAGTGTCTGTGGAGGAGCAGACATTATACAGTAATACTACAGCAGCGTCTCCTCATGTCTGTCACTGTCTGTGGAGGGGCAGACATTATACAGTATTACTACAGCAGCGTCTCCTCATGTCTGTCAGCGTCTGTGGAGGAGGAGACATTATACAGTATTACTACAGCAGCGTCTCCTCATGTCTGTCAGTGTCTGTGGAGGAGGACACATTATACAGTATTACTACAGCAGCGTCTCCTTACGTCTGGCAGTGTCTGTGGAGGAGACATTATATAGTATTACTACAGCAGCGTCTCCTTACGTCTGTCAGTGTCTGTGGAGGAGACATTATACAGTATTACTACAGCAGCGTCTCCTCATGTCTGTCAGTGTCTGTGGAGCAGACATTATACAGTATTACTACAGCTGCGTCTCCTCATGTCTGTCAGTGTCTGTGGAGTAACAGACATTATACAGTATTACTACAGCAGCGTCTCCTCATGTCCGTCAGTGTCTGTGGAGGAGACAATATACAGTATTACTACAGCAGCGTCTCCTCATGTCCGTCAGTGTCTGTGGAGGAGACAATATACAGTATAACTACAGCTGCGTCTCCTCATGTCTGTCAGTGTCTGTGGAGGACACATTATACAGTATTACTACAGCAGCGTCTCCTCATGTCTGTCAGTGTCTGTGGAGGAGACAATATACAGTATTACTACAGCAGCGTCTCCTCACGTCTGTCAGTGTCTGTGGAGGAGCAGACATTATACAGTATTACTACAGCAGCGTCTCCTCATGTCCGTCAGTGCCTGTGGTGGAGCAGACATTATACAGTATTACTACAGCTGCGTCTCCTCATGTCTGTCAGTGTCTGTGGAGGAGACATTATACAGTATTACTACAGTAGCGTCTCCTCACGTCTGTCAGTGTCTGTGGAGGAGCAGACATTATACAGTAATACAACAGCAGCGTCTCCTCATGCCTGTCAGCGTCTGTGGAGGAGGAGTCATTATACAGTATTACTACAGCAGCGTCTGCTCATGTCTGTCAGTGTCTGTGGAGGAGCAGACATTATACAGTATTACTACAGCAGCGTCTCCTCATGTCTGTCAGTGTCTGTGGAGGAGCAGACATTATACAGTATTACTACAGCAGCGTCTCCTCATGTCTGTCAGTGTCTGTGGTGGAGCAGACATCATACAGTATTACTACAGCTGCGTCTCCTCATGTCTGTCAGCGTCTGTGGAGGAGACATTATACAGTATTACTACAGCAGCGTCTCCTCATGTTTGTCAGTGTCTGTGGAGGACACATTATACAGTATTACTACAGCAGCGTCTCCTTACATCTGTCAGTGTCTGTGGAGGACACATTATACAGTATTACTACAGCAGCGTCTCCTCATGTCTGTCAGTGTCTATGGAGCAGACATTATACAGGATTACTACAGCAGCGACTCCTCATGTCTGTCAGTGTCTGTGGAGGAGGAGACATTATACAGTATTACTACAGCAGCGTCTCCTCATGTCTGTCAGTGTCTGTGGAGGAGCAGACATTATACAGTATTACTACAGCAGCGTCTTCCCATGTCTGTCAGTGTCTGTGGAGGAGACATTATACAGTATTACTACCGCAGCGTCTCCTCATGTCTGTCAGTGCCTGTGGTGGAGCAGACATTATACAGTATTACTACAGCAGCGTCTCCTCATGTCTGTCAGTGTCTATGGAGGAGACATTATACAGTATTACTACAGCAGCGTCTCCTCATGTCTGTCAGTGCCTGTGGTGGAGCAGACATTATACAGTATTACTACAGCAGCGTCTCCTCATGTCTGTCAGTGTCTGAGGAGGAGACATTATACAGTATTACTACAGCAGCGTCTCCTCATGTCTGTCAGTGTACATGGAGGAGCAGACATTATACAATATTACTACAGCTGCATCTCCTCATGTCTGTCAGTGTCTGTGGAGGAGTAGACAGTATTACTACAGCTGCATCTCCTCATGTCTGTCAGTGTCTGTGGAGGCGACATTATACAGTATTACTACAGCAGCGTCTCCTTACGTCTGTCAGTGTCTGTGGAGGAGTAGACAGTATTACTACAGCTGCATCTCCTCATGTCTGTCAGTGTCTGTGGAGGCGACATTATACAGTATTACTACAGCAGCGTCTCCTTAGGTCTGTCAGTGTCTGTGGAGGAGCAGACATTATACAGTATTACTACAGCAGCGTCTCCTCATGTCTGTCAGTGCCTGTGGTGGAGCAGACATCATACAGTATTACTACAGCTGCGTCTCCTCATGTCTGTCAGCGTCTGTGGAGGAGGACACATTATACAGTATTACTACAGCAGCGTCTCCTCATGTCTGTCATTGTCTGTGGAGGAGACAATACACAGTATTACTACAGCAGCGACTCCTCATGTCTGTCAGTGTCTGAGGAGGAGCAGACATGACACAGTATTACTACAGCAGCGTCTCCTCATGTCCATCAGTGTCTGTGGCGGAGACATTATACAGTAATACAACAGCAGCGTCTCTTCATGTCTGTCAGTGTCTGTGGAGGAGGAGACATTATACAGTATTACTACAGCAGCGTCTCCTCATGTCTGTCAGCGTCTGTGGAGGAGGAGACATTATACAGTATTACTACAGCAGCGTCTCCTCATGTCTGTCAGTGTCTGTGGAGGAGCAGACATTATACAGTATTACTACAGCAGCGTCTCCTCATGTCCGTCAGTGTCTGTGGAGGAGCAGACATACAGTATTACTACAGCAGCGTCTCCTCATGTCTGTCAGTGTCTGTGGAGGAGCAGACATTATACAGTATTACTACAGCAGCGTCTCCTCATGTCTGTCAGTGTCTGTGGAGGAGCAGACATTATACAGTAATACTACAGCAGCGTCTCCTCATGTCTGTCAGTGTCTGTGGAGGAGCAGACATTATACAGTATCACTACAGCAGCCTCTCCTCATGTCCGTCAGGGTCTGTGGAGGAGACATTATACAGTAATACAACAGCGTCGTCTCCTCATGTCTGTCAGCGTCTGTGGAGGAGCAGACATTATACAGTATTACTACAGCTGCGTCTCCTCATGTCTGTCAGTGTACATGGAGGAGCAGACATTATACAGTATTACTACAGCAGCGTCTCCTCATGTCTGTCAGTGTCTGAGGAGGAGCAGACATTATACAGTATTACTACAGCAGCGTCTCCTCATGTCCATCAGTGTCTGTGGAGGAGCAGACATTATACAGTATTACTACAGCAGCGTCTCCTCATGTCTGTCAGTGTACATGGAGGAGCAGACATTATACAGTATTACTACAGCAGCATCTCCTCATGTCTGTCAGTGTCTGTGGAGGAGCAGTCATTATACAGTATTACTAGAGCAGCATCTCCTCATGTCTGTCAGTGTCTGAGGAGGAGCAGACATTATACAGTATTACTACAGCAGCGTCTCCTTACATCTGTCAGTGTCTGTGGAGGAGTAGACAGTATACAGTATTACTACAGCAGCGTCTCCTCATGTCTGTCAGCGTCTGTGGAGGAGGAGACATTATACAGTATTACTACAGCAGCGTCTCCTCATGTCCGTCAGTGTCTGTGGAGGAGGAGACATTATACAGTATTACTACAGCAGCGTCTCCTCATGTCCGTCAGTGTCTGTGGAGGAGCAGTCATTATACAGTATTACTAGAGCAGCATCTCCTCATGTCTGTCAGTGTCTGAGGAGGAGCAGACATTATACAGTATTACTACAGCAGCGTCTCCTCATGTCTGTCAGTGTCTGTGGAGGAGCAGACATTATACAGTATTACTACAGCTGCGTCTCCTCATGTCTGTCAGTGTCTGTGGAGGAGCAGACATTATACAGTATTACTACAGCAGCGTCTCCTCATGTCCGTCAGCATCTGTGGAGGAGGAGACATTATACAGTATTACTACAGCAGCGTCTCCTCATGTCTGTCAGGGTCTCTGGAGGAGCAGACATTATACAGTATTACTACAGCTGCGTCTCCTCATGTCTGTCAGTGTACATGGAGGAGCAGACATTATACAGTATTACTACAGCAGCGTCTCCTCATGTCTGTCAGTGTCTGTGGAGGAGCAGACATTATACAGTATTACTACAGCAGCGTCTCCTCATGTCTGTCAGTGTCTGAGGAGGAGCAGACATTATACAGTATTACTACAGCAGCGTCTCCTCATGTCTGTCAGTGTCTGTAGAGGAGGAGACATTATACAGTATTACTACAGCTGCGTCTCCTCATGTCCGTCAGTGTCTGTGGAGGAGCAGTCATTATACAGTATTACTAGAGCAGCATCTCCTCACGTCTGTCATTGTCTGTGGAGGAGACAATATACAGTATTACTACAGCAGCGACTCCTCATGTCTGTCAGTGTCTGTGGAGGAGCAGACATTATACAGTATTACTACAGCAGCGTCTCCTCATGTCGGTCAGTGCCTGTGGAGGAGACAATATACAGTATTACTACAGCAGCGTCTCCTCATGTCTGTCAGTGCCTGTGGAGGAGACAATATACAGTATTACTACAGCAGCGTCTCCTCATGTCTGTCAGTGCCTGTGGTGGAGCAGACATTATACAGTATTACTACAGCAGCGTCTCCTCATGTCTGTCAGTGCCTGTGGTGGAGCAGACATTATACAGTATTACTACAGCTGCGTCTCCTCCTGTCTGTCCGTGTCTGTTGAGGAGCAGACATTATACAGTATTACTACAGCAGCGTCCCCTCAGGTCTGTCAGTGTCTGAGGAGGAGACATACAGTATTACTACAGCAGCATCTCCTCATGTCTGTCAGTGTCTGAGGAGGAGACATTATACAGTATTACTACAGCAGCGTCTCCTCATGTCTGTCCATGTCTGTGGAGGAAGAGACATTATACAGTATTACTACAGCAGCGTCTCCTCATGTCTGTCAGTGTCTGTGGAGGAGCAGACATTATACAGTATTACTACAGCAGCGTCTCCTCATGTCTGTCCATGTCTGTGGAGGAAGAGATATTATACAGTATTACTACAGCAGCGTCTCCTCATGTCTGTCAGTGTCTGTTGAGGAGCAGACATTATACAGTATTACTACAGCAGCGTCTTCTCATGTCTGTCAGTGCCTGTGGAGGAGACATTATACAGTATTACTACAGCAGCGTCTCCTCATGTCCATCAGTGTCTGTGGAGGAGCAGACATTATACAGTATTACTACAGCAGCGTCTCCTCATGTCTGTCAGTGTCTGCAGAGGAGCAGACATTATACAGTATTACTACAGCAGCGTCTCCTCATGTGCGTCAGTGTCTGTGGAGGAGACAATATACAGTATTACTACAGCAGCGTCTCCTCATGTGTGTCAGTGTCTGTGAAGGAGCAGACATTATACAGTATTACTACAGCAGCGTCTCCTCATGTCTGTCAGTGTCTGTGGAGGAGCAGACATTATACAGTATTACTACAGCAGCATCTCCTCATGTCCGTCAGTGTCTGCGGAGGAGCAGACATTATACAGTATTACTACAGCAGCGTCTCCTCATGTCTGTCAGTGTCTGTGGAGGAGACAATATAAAGTATTACTACAGCAGCGGCTCCTCATGTCTGTCAGTGTCTGTGGAGGAGCAGACATTATACAGTATTACTACAGCAGCGTCTCCTCATGTCTGTCAGTGTCTGTGGAGGAGACATTATACAGTATTACTACAGCAGCGTCTCCTCATGTCTGTCAGTGTCTGAGGAGGAGACATTATACAGTATTACTACAGCAGCGTCTCCTCATGTGTGTCAGTGTCTGTGGAGGAGACAATATAAAGTATTACTACAGCAGCGGCTCCTCATGTCTGTCAGTGTCTGTGGAGGAGCAGACATTATACAGTATTACTACAGCTGCGTCTCCTCATGTCTGTCAGTGTCTGTGGAGGAGCAGACATTATACAGTATTACTACAGCAGCGTCTCCTCATGTCTGTCAGTGTCTGTGGAGGAGCAGACATTATACAGTATTACTACAGCAGCGTCTCCTCATGTCTGTCAGTGTCTG
This sequence comes from Eleutherodactylus coqui, assembly GCF_035609145.1. Taxonomy (NCBI): domain Eukaryota; kingdom Metazoa; phylum Chordata; class Amphibia; order Anura; family Eleutherodactylidae; genus Eleutherodactylus; species Eleutherodactylus coqui. Next base: position 209,794,482 of record NC_089844.1, on the reverse strand, counting down.
TGGAGGAGCAGACATTATACAGTATTACTACAGCAGCGTCTCCTCATCTCTGTCAGTGTCTGTGGAGGAGCAGACATTATACAGTATTACTACAGCAGCGTCTCCTCATGTCTGTCAGTGTCTATGGAGGAGACATTATACAGTATTACTACAGCAGCGTCTCCTCATGTCTGTCAGTGTCTGTGGAGGAGCAGACATTATACAGTATTACTACAGCAGCGTCTCCTCATGTCTGTCAGTGTCTGTGGAGGAGCAGACATTATACAGTATTACTACAGCAGCGTCTCCTCATGTCTGTCAGTGCCTGTGGTGGAGCAGACATTATACAGTATTACTACAGCAGCGTCTCCTCATGTCTGTCAGTGTCTGTGGAGGAGCAGACATTATACAGTATTACTACAGCAGCGTCTCCTCATGTCTGTCAGTGCCTGTGGTGGAGCAGACATTATACAGTATTACTACAGCAGCGTCTCCTCATGTCTGTCAGTGTCTGAGGAGGAGCAGCTCTCACATCCTTATCCCTGTTCTATATCTACATTCTATTTAATCAAAGTCGAAAGGTGTAATTTGTTTTACTTATAATAAAATAAAACAGAAGACTTTTAAAACACATGCATATTACTATTTTTTATTTACCTTGAGTGATGAGGTTCCCATCCATATGGAACCGCTATCTGTGAAAACGGCTAGATATTTATAATTAAACGACACGGACATATGCAGGTAAGCTCCAGACAGAGGGCTCAATCCAGGGAGCGTCTAAAAAAAAAAAAAAAAAAAAAAAAGGTTAGTACATTCTAAGAAAGGGCTGTTAAGTCATACACAATGTTCAAATGATGAATCTGTACAACTGTTAGAGACGTTGGACAATTACAGAGATACCGGGCCTGACGGGCCAAATCATATAGTCTGAATTTGTAAAAGCCTTTCACACATGACAGTATCAGGAGAGATAACAGATCATCTCTGGGGAGGGATCAATGCTTGGAGAAGCTTATGTACAAAAGAAAGATCAGAGAAAGGAAAGATCCAGATGGTAGTGATTAAAAAAGGGGCAACCAAGAAGTTGCCGGTACTATTGTATATTGTCTCCACCACCAGAATGGGTGGAGACCTAGTAATGGGCTGTATACGCCCAGTGTAGGCCCACAAGCTGCTGATAGGACCTTGCTGCAGTCAGCCAATCAGCATGGGGATTTAGTTGTGCCTAGGATGGAGGGTTAGGTTCAGTGTTAAGCTTCCATTATTAGCTGTAAATCTTTGGATGTGAGAGCGGCAGGGGCCACCATAACATGGAAGCATTTACAGCAAATAATGTAAGCCTAACCCTAGCCCTCCATCCCAGCAAAAAATTACTACCCACGCTGCCAGGACATTGCCGGCCGTCTACCATCATTAGACATTGGCTTAAAAACTTGATCACCTAAGGACGGACAGCTACGGTATTTTGGAGTCAAAGAGGACACACAAAGAGCAGCGACCTGTCCTTTAAGAGTGCTGACACTCAACTCCTTGTTTAGCCCCAACTACAGCAAATCTAGCACCAGGGGAATACAATCATGAGAGGGACAGACGGGATGTAACCCTGACCAACTAAGAAAGGCCTTCCAAACCCTGTAGAAGAGCACCTATGCCCAGAGGTGGATCTCCCAAAGTGATGAAGTAAAGCCTTTCTACTTTCCTGTTCTGAAGCGAACAAGTTCACTATTGGCCTACAATATGGAGGCATACATATCGGTTCAATGATGACTGAACTAAATCCGATCTGTTATGGCCATCAGTCTCTGACCTGGAACGCCAATGATGGTTTGGATAGAACACTACAACTGAAACGTCCAATAGAATTTGCACAGTATGTGTTCTTCTAGCTGGAAGCACTTGTTTTTAGGGCATTTCATACCAGGTCATTCCAGGACAAATGACCCAAGAGGCAAGTCCCAACCATCTCCAATTTTCATGAAATTTTACACATTTATTCGTTACTCGAATATATATAAAAAATTCAATTTTCAGACCTGCTGGGTAATGGGGTCAGGAAAAATGGTGGAAGGGGGAGGTCAATTTCCTAAAGGTCACCGAGAACTACAATTTATGATAATTCATATCTCAGAAACTATTGGACACAGGAGGATCTGCGAGGTGTCACTCTCTTCATAATACCGTATATACCGGCGTATAAGACGACTTTTGAACCCCGAAAAATCTGCTCTGAAGTCGGGGGTCGTCTTATACGCCGGTAATACAAAAAAAAAAAGTGTAAAAAAAAAAATCATTACTCACCTCCCCCGGCGTTCTGTCGCGCTCCGGCAGGATGTCGCTCGCTCCTCGTCCCCGGCGCAGCATTGCTTTCTGAATGCGGGGCTTGAAATCCCCGCCTCCAGAAAGCTAATACACACGCCGTCAGCCAGTTACAGCCATTCAAAGGCGCACGTGTGTTAGCAATCACACCCATTCAATGATGTCATTGAATAGTGTGATTGGCTGAAGCCACGTGTGTTTTAGCCAATCACAGCCATTCAATGATGTCATTGAATGGCTGTAACTGGCTGACGGCGTGTGTACTAGCTTTCTGGAGGCGGGGATTTCAAGCCCCGCATTCAGAAAGCAATGCTGCGCCGGGGACGAGGAGGGAGCGACATCCTGCCGGAGCGCGACAGAACGCCGGGGGAGGTGAGTAATGATTTTTTTTTCTCCACTGTATTACCGGCGTATAAGGTGAAAGTTGGGGGGTCGTCTTATACGCCGGTATATACGGTACATAGATTTACAACATTAATTCCTAACACTGCTATTCTAATGCTAGTTGAGGTAACACTGAAACAAGATTTTCACTTTTTTTTTTAAAACGCTAGTTGAACATTGTAGTAATGAACAAATGTGCAAAGTTTAGTAAGTCTCTCTGCCTCCACCATTGCTGCTTTTATCTCTCTCTGTACGTGAATCTTTTTCTTATAGGTGCCTTCTTGTTTTAGTAGTTTAAACACTTCATTTTTGCTGTTTATTGCCCTACATCTATTCCCTTAGATCTTTAATTGAGCCCCATTGGTTTTCTCTTATTCCTAATTCCTTTGTTCCTGTAAGGTATAAACCTGTCACAGTAAGTACACAGGATGCTTTTAAGGGCTCGGTCACACGGGCGTTTTTTGGTCTGATCTGCAGACGCGCTTGCGATCTGCAGATCTATAGACCCAATGCATCCCAATGGGATCGGTCACATGTCCGTTTTTTATGCGGATGTGCGATAAATTATAGGACACAACGATTCGCAGAACGCGCCTATCTGCGTTCTGCGAATCGTTGTGTTCTATATATGCGCTCAATGGGGCCGGCGGCAGCGGCACCGACCCCATTGAGAACATATACTAAAGATCGTTCTCCTCTGCCACAGCTGTAACAGCTGTGGCAGAGAAGAACGATGTTCGCCCATTGAATTCAATGGAGCCGGCAATACAGCCGGCTCCATTGAAAACAATGGGCTGCCGGCAAGCGCTGGATGAATTTTCGGGGAAGGGCTTCAAATATAAGCCCTTCCCTGAAAACCATCCTGAAAATGTGTAAAAATAAAAAAAAAGTATACTCACCTTTTTCCTGCAGCCGGAGTTCAGCCGTGTCTGGCCGGCAGTTCTCCTGAACTGCTCTCTGTAGTATTCAGCCAATCAGAGGCAGCTCTCACTCACCCATTCATGAATTCCTGAATGGGTAAGTGCTGCCTGTGATTGGCTGAGCACAGGAACCAATCAGAGGCAGCTCTCAGCTATTGAATGACAGCTGAGAGCTGTCTGTGATTGGTCCCTGCGCTCAGCCAATCAGAGGCAGCACTCACTCACCCAAAATGCCGGACACATGTGCAGGAGGCGGGGACCCTAGGAAACTTAAAATCTCCTTGCTCCTGGCGACTAACGGTCCCCGAGAGCCTGGAGCAGTGAGCGGTCCCCGGTCACATGATAAAAAAAGTGATCTACCTTAGGCCGGTCTCACATGACTGGATAGGAATTACGGATCCCGTATGCGTCTGATTCGCGGTAATACGCAAATCAATCGCATTTGATTACACAATTCCGCTCACATTAGCAGGTCGGAATGACGTAATCCACTCACAGAAAAGAGAACGCAGCAGGTTCTATTTTACTGCGGATATACCCGCAGCCCATACGTAACTACATTGTATACAGGCTGGGGGTACCTGTGTCATCGCTAAGCGACGGTGCGGGAAATACAAAGAAAAAAAAAAAGTGTACTGCGAATGACCGCCTGTGTGAGTAGGCAGTTATGCGCAGTACATTACATGGCCATAGGCAGCGCCGATTCCACATACGGCCGTGTGAGCCTGGCGTTATTCAGACCGCTACCTGTAATACGCAATTTACAAGAAGCCCCGGGAACGCTCGCCTTCCTGCAGTTCCAGGAGCAGCTTGTTGAGTGTCTTCTGTGTGAGACCGCCGCACCTCATCAAGCTTACGGAGACTCACAGTGCACCACTTTACACCCCGTCCCTACCGCTTAAGTCAAGAATTCCCCCCCAAAAAGGATAAGAGGAGAGGGGGATACCAGATTTTATTGCCCCATGTACCCATCCCAACCAGCCTCCTTAATTACCCCTGTCTTCGAGGAAAAAAACAAAAAACGAAACACAGTTTACATTATTACTTTTATCTAAGATTTGGGGAAGGCCAAAAAGGGCGTGGAGTGGGGGGGGGGGGGGGAGATTATTTTTAAGGAGTCACATTTTTTTCCGCTTAAGTGTACAATGGGGCCTGGAATTTATTCAGTTGTGCCCTACAATCCAACGGGTGTTCCCTCCATTATAGCACTAGCCATGTGTCTAGTAAGCAGATTAGGGCCACAATAGGTTTCTGAACACGGGACAAACGGGGGGATCCATTTTGGGGTAAACGTCTTCATTCCTATGTACACTGAAAAATCGTAATTTTTTCCTTCTGCTTTGCTTAGATTTATTCAAATACTGTGGGGTCAAAATACGCAGCACACCCCTAGATGAATTCATTAAGGGGGTCTAGTTTTCAAAGCAGGTTTATTTGAGGGGGTTCTCTATCGTTTTGGCTGCTCAATGGCTCTATAAGTGGGCAATGGGTCCTGGAATTTATTCAGTTGTACCCTGAGATCCAACAGGTGCTCCTTCCATTACAGGCCTAGCCATGTGTCCTATGAGCAGATTGGGGCCACAATGGGTAGGTTTCTGAATACGGCACAAACATGGGGATCTATTTTGGGATGAAAGTCTTCATTTATACGTGTGCTGTACAAAGAAAACAGTTTTTAAATTGACACAATTGCCAAAAAAATGAAAATTGTAATTTTTTCCTACTGCTTTGCTTAGATTTATTCAAAAATTGTAGAGTAAAAATTCTCAGTAGACCCCTAGATGAATTCATTAAGGGGTCTAGTTTTAAAAAATGGGGTCATTTGTGGGGGTTCTCTATGGTTTTGGCCGCTCCAGGGCAATGGGGCCTAAAAGGCCTTCAAGCAAAATTTGTTGTGCATCCAGACATAACATTAGGGCCATAATGGGTATATTTCTGAAAACAGGACAAACAGGAGTATCCATTTTGGGGTGCAAGTCTTCATCCATATGTGTGCTGTTAAAAAAAACAAAAAAAAAAACAGTTTTTAAATTGGCAGAATTGCCAAAAAAAGGGGGGGGGGGGGGGGGACACAATTTTTTACTTCTGCTTTTCTTGAATTCATTCAAAAACTGTGTGCGTGTGGGGGGGGGGGGGAGGGTCACAATGGGCAGTAAACCCCTAGATAAATTCGTTAAGCCGTCTAGTTTTCAAAATGGGGTAATTTGTGGGGTTTTTCCGTGATTTTGGCTATTCAAGAGCTCTACAAGTGTGCAATGGGCCTAAAAGCAAAAATTTCTGTTCTGAAAGCCACTGACTACTCCTTTCATTTTGGGGCATAATGTTAGGGCCACAATGGGTATATTTCCGAATACAGGACAAACAGGGGTATCTATTTTGGGGTGTCAATCCTCATTTTCATGTGCACTATAGAAAACCAATATGCCTTTAAAATGACAGATTTTCAAAAGTATGACATTTTATTTTTTCTCCTCTAAATTGCAATAATTCCTGAAAAAAAACAGTGCGGTCAAAATACTCCTGGCCCCTCAGTGAATACAATAAGGGGGGTCGTTTTTAAAATGGGGTCATTTGTGGGGGTATCTATTATTCTGATACTCATGAGCCTTTGTGATCTTGGCTTGGTGCCGGAAAACAAAGTGTTCCTCAAAATGCGGAAAAGTAATGTTAAATTTGTACGTCTCTTAAATGGTTAAAAAAAAGCAAAGGTTTTTCAAACGTGCATTCAGAATAAAGTGA